>NC_052154.1:183281391-183620766 GCF_902713615.1 Scyliorhinus canicula
ATTCGGTATCCAATCTCTTCCCCTGCTGCAGAACAATTCTTCCCTCAGTAAACACACAGATAAATCGAAACCAGAGAACCTTCTTAAACTCCATCAATTTCCATACGACGCAGCTTGCTCTGGCCTCTCATCAAGTTGACTGCCAAGCCAATTAGCCCTCCTTGACAAGTTCTCCAGCTAAGTTAGCCCACCACCTAGTCTATGACACTTACATTTCCAGCTGTCAACACGGTCCCATTAAGTATAATAGACTCCAAGCTGCCTTAGTTGCATTTAGTTGCATGAACTAGACATTCGCAAAAATGGGCAATACCACAGGATATCTGCTCGCTCAGATTGTGCTTAAACAAGAAGTCCTATTCTTGCTGATATTTGTCATCCCATTCTATAACTAACGCAATACTCCACTTGAATTTTCTAAAAAAAAAAATCCCCTGCCAGCACAATTCTCTACCCGTCTCTCAAGCCTTTAAAATATTCCAACACTGTAGGCGAGATTCTCTGCCCTCCACCTCACGTTGCCGGGATACCTACGGTGGCGGTGTGCCATCGGCGGGACTAAACAGCCGGAAAATCTTACCCGATGTTTTTTTGCTCTCAGTAATTTTCTTCCATCTATTTCAAAATGGAAGTCAGGCAGGAAATTCGAATCAGTGAAACTTAATTCCCTAATTCCCACTTCACTGCTCTTTCCCTCCCGGAGCCCTGCAAACTTTTCACTTCAAGTATTCAGCCAAATCCCTTTTCACAATGATCACAGCACAGCACGGCGGCACAGTGGTTAGCACTGCTACCCAAACCTCACAGCACCAAGAACCAGGGTTCAATTCCAGCCTTGGGTCACTGTCTGTGCGGAGTCGGCACGTTCTCCCCGTGTCTGCGTGGGTTCCCTCCGGGTGCTCCGCTTTTTTCCCCACAGTCCAACGATGTGCCGGTTAGGTGGATTGGCCATGCTAAGTTGCCCCTTGGTGTCCAAAGGTTAAGTGGGGTTACGGGGATAGGGTAGAGGAGTGGACCTAGACAGGGTGCTCTTTCATAGTGTTGGTGCAGACTCAATTGGCCGAATGGCCTCTTTCTGCACTCTCGGGGTTTTATGGGGCGCGGTTCTCCGCAAATGCGGAGAGTCGTGAAGGCTGCCGTGAAACCGGCCCTGTTTCACGGCAGCCTCCGCGCCCCCTCCCGGGACCCGATTCTGCTCCCCGGTCGGGGCTAGCAGCGGGGCCCCGTGAACCTCGGCATCGCGGGCTTAGCGAATTTCGCCAAGCCCGCGCGCCAAAGTTAACGGCGGCTGACGCAAACAATGAAACGACGCATATACGTGAAACCCGCGCATGCGTGGGCCGTTATGCCCCTCAGCCGCCCCGCGGACTGATCCAGCGGGGCGGCGGAGGAACAAAGAGTGCGCGGGGTTCGGACCCGCTGCCCGCGATCGGTGCTCACCGATCGTGGGCCCATGGCACCCTTGGCACGGCCGTGGTGCCTATTATGCCACGCTTTATCAAACACCTTTTGAAAAATCGTATGCACAACATCAAGCATAATCCCCTCAACTATGATCTCCATTACTTCGTCAAAGCATTCAATCAATTCAATCAACCACAATTTGCCTTTAACAATTCCCACCCTTATTTCCCACAGTGACCTTGGATGTATCACCTTTTGCCCTGGTGACCATGTTAATGCTGAGCGACGTCAACCTTTTCGGTAGCTCCTCTTTTTCTGCTGCTCACTGTGAAATTGGTAGCATTTTCTTCAGTGCAAAGTATTCACCTACCTCCTCAGCCATTGGTCTCTTTCTGCAGAGGACAATTTCCATCTGATCCATCATCAGACACTTTTGATACCTTTTTTTGGCTATTTTTCTGATTTATATGCTTACAAAGCATACTTGAGAAGATCGCTGTCTTCACGCTTTCTTCCATCGTCTCCATTCTCAATCCAACAGAGCGAATTGCCCAGCCTCTATACAACACTCATAATGAATGTTCAGTTATTAATTTAATTTAGTTCTTTAAGGAGTAAATAATATGCTCTACCAGATTAACTCCCAGGGATTGAAGATGAAAATCTACCTCAATCATATCCTGGAATTGAATTATCTCGTTTGTCAACTCACCCCAATTAAGCAAAATCTTTTGATAAAAAAGTAACCATTAAACCAAAAAATTCCTATGCAATGTTTTCAATTTATGGCCGAATTATAGTAATTACATGCATAAGATTGTGACGTCCACTGGAATGGCCAAGTTCACTTTTACGTCCCCACACTGATGCCATCTTGTCTGGTAGGCTGATAGCATATTTTGAGACATGGTTTAGAGCAAATTGTACTCTTGAATCATGAATTTAACACTAACCTAGTTATGTTCTTTGATGTGCCGACAGTGAGGAACTGAGTTTTATTTGACTGGATGCCAGTAATCAGCAAATGTGTGGACGACTGCATGCCAAAGAAAGCAGTACGCACGTTCCCTAACCAGAAACCATGGCTCAATCGCGAGATTGACTCCCTACTGAAGGACCGGTCTGAGGCGTTCAAGTCAGGCGACCCTGACCTATACAAGAAATCTAGATACGACCTCCGCAAAGCCATCCGAGATGCCAAGAGGGAATATCAGACCAAGCTAGAGTCACGGACTAGCGTTACAGAGTCTCGGCGGTTGTAAAGCGAAGCGGAGCAGTTCCAGCAGCAGCGCGCCCCTCCCTGAGAAACTCAATGCATTCTATGCTTGGTTCGAGCAGGAAACCAATCATTCACTGTTGAGTGCCCCAGCAGTCCATAACACAACCATACCAACCATTACAGCCTCCGAAGTCAGATCGGCCTTCCTGAAAGTGAACATTCGGAAGGCGACGGGTCCGGACGGGATCCCTGGTCGTGCACGCAGAGCCTGCACGGACCAGCTGGCAGATGTGTACGCGGACATCTTTAACCTGTCCCCAGGGAAAATGCCGGAAAATCTCAGCAAGTCTTGCAGCATTTTCCAGCATTTTCCCTTGTTTCAGATTCCAGCATCCGCAGTAATTTGCTTTTAACCTGTCCCTACTCCGCTCCGAGCTCCTAACCTGCTTCAAGAAGACCACCATCATACCGGGGCCAAAGAAGAACCAGGCAAAGTGCCTCAATAACCACCGTCCAGTGGCCCTAGCTTCAGTCGTAATGAAGTGCTTCGAGAGGTTGGTCATGAAGAGCACGGTAGCATTGTGGTTAGCACAACTGCTTCACAGCTCCAGGGTCTCAGGTTCGATTCCGGCTTGGGTCACTGTCTGTGCGGAGTCTGCACATCCTCCCCGTGTGTGTGTGGGTTTCCTCCGGGTGCTCCGGTTTCCTCCCACAGTCCAAAGATGTGCAGGTTGGGTAGATTGGCCATGATAAATTGCCCTTAGTGACCAAAATTGCCCTTCGTGTTGGGTGGGGTTACTGGGTTATGGGGATAGGGTGGAGGTGTTGACCTTGGGTAGGTTGCTCTTTCCAAGAGCCGGTGCAAACTCGATGGGCCGAATGGCCTCCTTCTGCACTGTAAATTCTATGAAACCAAGCATCATCTCCATACTCCCAGAACGCCTTGATCCACTGCAATTTCCATACTGCCGCAACCGGTCCACAGCAGACGCCATCTCCCTGGCTCTACACTCATCCCTAGAGCATCTCGAAAACAAGGGCACCTACAACACCATAATCCCAGCCAAGCTCATTTCAAAGCTCTAAAACCTAGGACTTGGCTCCTCACTCTGCAACTGGATCCTTGACTTCTAACCCACAGACCATAATCAGTAAGAAGAAACAACAACACCTCCTCCACAATAGTCCTCAATACCGAGGCCCCGCAAGGCTGCGTACTTAGCCCCCTACTATACTCCCTGTACACCCACGACTGCATGGCAAAATTTGGTTCCAACTCCATCTACACGTTTGCTGACGATACGACCATAGTGGGCCGGATCTCAAATAACGACGAGTCAGAATACAAGAGAGAGATAGGGAACCTAGTGGAGTGGTGTAGCGAAAACAATCTCTCCCTCAATGCCAGCAAACCTAAAGAGCTGGTCATTGACTTCAGGAAGCATAGTACTGTACACACCCCTGTCAGCATCAACGGGGCCGAGGTGGAGATGGTTAGCAGTTACAAATTCCTAGGGGGTACACATCTCCAAAAAATCTGACCTGGTCCACTCACGTCGACGCTATCACCAAGAAAGCACAACAGCGCCTATACTTCCTCAGGAAACTAAGAAAATTAGGCATATCCATATTAACCCTTACCAGCTTTTACAGATGCACCATAGAAAGCATCCTATCTGGCTGCATCACAGCCTGGTATGGCAACTGCTCGGCCCAGGACCGCAAGAAACTTCAGAGAGTCGTGAACACAGCCCAGTCCATCACACGAACCTGCCTCCCTTCCATTGACTCCATCTACACCTCCCGCTGCCTGGGGAAAGCGGGCAGCATAATCAAGGATCCCTCCCACCCGGCTTACTCACTCTTCCAACTTCTTCCATCGGGTAGAAGTCTGAGAACACGCACGAACAGACTCAAAAACAGCTTCTTCCCCACTGTCACCAGACTCCTAAATGACCCTTTTATGTACTGACCTGATTAACACTACACCCCTCTATGCTTCACCAGATGCTGGTGTCTATGTATTTACATTGTGTACCTTGTGTTGCCACTATAATGTATTTTCTTTTATTTACTTTTCTTTTCATGTTACTTAACTCGCAGAAAAATACTTTTCACAGTACCTTGGTGCACGTGACAATAAACAAAATCCAATCCAATATATTTTTTTTTTAAACTGTCCCTGTCCCTTTCAAAATTGTTGCTACCACCCCACTCCTCCATAAGATACCTACTTTTTCCCCTTACTCCTCACAATCTATATCTTGATCGCCAACGTCCTTGTATATGTTGTCTTGCAAATCCATACTTTCCTTTGATGAAATTTCCTATTTGTTTCTCTGCATTCAGGTTTTCTGCCCTTACTGCAGCATCAGGACATCCCTCGCCAAGATCCATCTTCAGCCTTACTAATTTCTCCGCAGTCTTTGACACATTCACCACACCATCTCCCATCTAGAGGCGCGTTGAGGAGGTCTGCTTCTGCTTAGTTCCACTAGTTTCCACAAGAGTCGGAGGGTGAAGTTCCAGCTGGTTCACAGGCCAGAATCTCAGCTACCTTCTGTAAGATAAGAGTTGTGTTTATTTTTTTTTTAGGGGCAGCAAGCTATATTTGTATCATTTAGCAGAATCACCAATTTTAGAGGGCTCACTTGAGAGAGTAGCAGCAGTGTATTTTTTTAAGGGCCGAACGGGGGTTTAATCTTATTTTTTCCTTTTAAATCTCTTTGGGGATACGGATCAGAGGGGATGGTGGCTAGGGCAGTTGCATGCTCCTCCTGTAGGATATGGTTGGTGAGAGACACCACTGGCGTCCCCACTGACTACACCTACGGGAAGTGCACCCAACTCCAGCTCCTCAGAGACCGCATTAGGGAACTGGAGCTCAATAACATTAGGATCATCCAGGAGGCAGAGGGGGTGATAGAGAGGAGTTATAGCGAGGTAGCCACGTCCAAGGTTCAGGGCAGGAGTAGCCGGGTTACAGCCAGGGGAAGGAAAGGGAATGGACAGACAGTGCAGGGATCCCTCGTGGCCGTTCCCCTTCAAAACAAGTATACCATTTTGGATGCTGTTGGGGGGGGGCACCTACTGGGAAAGGCCATAGTGGCCAAGTCTCTGGCACTGAGCCTGCCTCTGCGGCTCAGAAGGGAAGGGGGGAGAATAGGAAAGCAATAGTGATAGGAAACTCAATGGTTAGGGGAGCAGATAGGAGATTCTGTGGTTGCGAATGAGACTCCCGAAAGGTATGTTGCCTCCCGGGTGCCAAGGACAGGGATGTCTCGGATCGAGTCTACAGGATTCTTAAGGGGGAGGGGGAGCAACCAGAAGTTGTGGTCCACATAGGCAGCAACGACACAGCTAAGAAAAGGGATGAGGATCTAAAAAGTGATTTGAGGGCGTTGGGTGGGAGACTAAAGAGCAGGACAAGCAGAGTACTAATCTCAGGATTGCTACCGGTGCCACGTGCAAGTGAGGCAAGGAACAGAGAGCGAGTGCAGCTGAACACGTGCCTACAGGGCTGGTGCAGGAGGGAAGGCTTCAGATATGTGGATCATTGGGATATCTTCTGGGGAAGGTGGCACCTGTACATGAAGAACGGTTTGCACCTAAACTGGAGGGGGACCAATATCCTGGGTGGGAGGTTTGCTAGAGCTCTTTAGGAGGGTTTAAACTAGTTTGGCAGGGGGATGGGAACCAGAGCTACGGATCAGAGGATAGGGTAGCTGTTGAACAGGCAGAAATAGCATGCAGCGAGTCTGTGAGGAAGGATAGATAGTTGATATGGCAAAGTTGCACTCAGTGGAATGGGTTAAAGTGTGTCTGTTTCAATGCAAGGAGTGTCGGGAATAAGGGAGATGAACTTAGAGCATTGATCAGTACTTGGAACTACGATGCTGTGGCCATTAGAGAGACATGGATTTCACAGGGGCAGGAATGGTTGTTAGATGTTCCGGGGTTTAGATGTTTTCAGAAGAATAGGGAGGGAGGTAAAAGAGGAGGGGGAGTGGCACTGTTAATTAGGGAGTGCATCACAGCTGCAGAAAAGGAGGTGGTTGAGGAGGGTTTGTCAAACTGAGTCAGTATGGGTGGAAGTCAGAAACAAGAAAGGAGCAGTCACTTCATTGGGAGTTTTCTATAGACCCCGCCGATAGCAGCAGAGAGATGGAGGAACAGATTGGGCGGCAGATCTTGGAAAAGTGCAGAAGTAACAGAGTTGTTGCCATGGGTGACTTCAACTTCTCTAATATTGACTGGAACCTCCTTAGCGCAAATGGTTTGGATGGAGCAGATTTTGTCAGGTGTGTACAGGAAGGATTCCTGACTCAATATGTAGATTGGCCGACTGGGGGGCAGGCCATATTGGATTTGGTTCTATGTTATGTAGTCACCATTGAAGAATATTGCACCTCAATACCGCAATGATCCTGTCTTTCACCCCTTTCCCTATCTCCACTTCTGAACTCAGATCCTCTGACAAGACCACCAGGCAATCCGAGCCGATAGGCCCCATGAGACCTCCTGGAATGACAACCTCATCACTCACTGAACCCTCGGCCCTGCCCTGCCCCCCCCCCCCCACCCCTCCGAGAATTGGGCCAAAGGAATGTGTCCACAACCATCACTCAGACATGAGCCCAGGAGTCTGTGTGTAGACAGCAGACTAAGCAGAATATAAGGAGCATCACAGCTTCCTTCACAACAAGTTATCATCACCCTCCTGCCTTGACAAGTGACTCACTCTCACAGCTAATCCATCCTGCCATGACGTCAAAGAGACCCTTAGAGTGGGGGATGGAGAGTACGGCTGATGAGAGTGGGGAAGGGTTCTGGGAGGGGGGGCGGTTGAAACTTTTAGTGAGGGGAGTTATTGAATTGCTGGGCACCGTGCCCTAATTGGCAAATCTGGAGGTTTTGAGAGCCTCCCTGGTCATCTTGGTCTGTCAGATCCTTTCCACCACCTGTGCTCCACCCCCCGGATCGTCCTCCACTCCCCCGTGGTCTGCAAGTTCCCCCTCCTCCATTATGTCAGCCCACTGCTGCATCAGATGATAAAGGGCGCAGCAGACAACTACAATCCGAGCGACCCTCTGAGGGCTGCACTGTAGAGAATCGCTGGAGGGGTCCAGGCAGTGGAAGCACATCTTCAGCAGCCCAATTCACCCCCTTGATAACTGCCAGTGTGGCAGCATGGGCCTCATTATAACAGGACTTAGTCTCGGGCCTCCACAATGGCGTAATCAGCCATGATCTCTGTGCAGTAAGAAGTCTTACAACACCAGGTTAAAGTCCAACATGTTTCCTTACCTGAGGAAGGAGCAGTGCCCCGAAAGCTAGTGTTTGAAACAAACATGTTGGACTTTAACCTGGTGTTGTAAGACCCCAAGGTGTTGTGCTCACCCCAGTCCAACGCCGGCATCTCCACATCGCGATCTCTGTGGGAATCCTTTGTCCCCCCTCCAATGAGTCAACCTGCCAGGTTGGGATGGTCCAGGAAGACCCCAGAGAACTGGGGGTGAATAGCCAGGGAGGAGATTGCAGAGCCTTTATCCTTGATCTTTATGTCGTCTTTGTCGACAGGAATAGTGCCGGAAGACTGGAGGATAGCAAATGTTGTCCCCTTGTTCAAGAAGGGGAGTAGAGACAACCCTGGTAATTATAGACCTGTGAGCCTTACTTCGGTTGTGGGTAAAATGTTGGAAAAGGTTATAAGAGATAGGGTTTATAATCATCTTGAAAAGAACAAATTGATTAGCGATAGTCAACACGGTTTTGTGAAGGGTAGGTCATGCCTCACAAACCTTATTGAGTTTTTTGAGAAGGTGACCAAACAGGTGGATCAGGGTAAAGCGGTTGATGTGGTGTATATGGATTTCAGTAAGGCGTTTGATAAGGTTCCCCACGGTAGGCTATTGCAGAAAATAAGGAAGTATGGGATTGAAGGTGATTTAGCGGTTTGGATCAGTAATTGGCTAGCTGAAAGCTGGAAGAAGGGTGGTGGTTGATGGCAAATGTTTATCCTGGAGTTCAGTTACTAGTGGTGTACCGCAAGGATCTGTTTTGGGGCCACTGCTGTTTGTCATTTTTATAAATGACCTGGAAGAGGGTGTAGAAGGATGGGTTAGTAAATTTGCAGATGACACGAAGGTCGGTGGAGTTGTGGATAGTGCTGAAGGATGCTATAGGATACAGAGGGACATAGATAAGCTGCAGAGCTGGGCTGAGAGGTGGCAGATGGAGTTTAATGCGGAAAAGTGTGAGGTGGTTCACTTTGGAAGGAGTAACAGGAATGCAGAGTACTGGGCTAATGGCAAGATTCTTGGTAGTGTAGATGAACAAAGAGATCTCGGCATCCAGGTACATAAATCCCTGAAAGTTGCCACCCAGGTTAATAGGGCTGTTAAGAAGGCATATGGTGTGCTAGCCTTTATCAGCAGGGGGATTGAGTTTCGGAGCCACAAGGTCATGCTGCAGCTGTACATAACTCTGGTGCGGCCGCACCTGGAGTACTGCGTGCAGTTCTGGTCACCACATTATAGGAAGGATGTGGAAGCTTTGGAAAGGGTTCAGAGGAGATTTACTAGGATGTTGCCTGGTATGGAGGGAAGGTCTTACGAGGAAAGGCTCAGGGACTTGAGGTTGTTTTCGTTAGAGAGGAGAAGACTGAGAGGTGACTTAATAGAGACATATAAGATAGTCAGAGGGTTAGATAGGGTGGACAGTGAGATTCTTTTTCCTCGGATGGTGATGACCAACACGAGGGGACATAGCTTTAAATTGAGGGGTGATAGATATAGGACAGATGTCAGAGGCAGTTTCTTTACTCAGAGAGTAGTTGGGGTGTGGAACGCCCTGCCTGCAACAGTAGTAGACTCGCCAACTTTAAGGGCATTTAAGTGGTCACTGGATAGACATATGGATGAAAATGGAATAGTATAGGTCAGATAGGCTTCAGATGGTTTCACAGGTCGGCGCAACATCGAGGGCCGAAGGGCCCGTACTGCGCTGTAGTGTTCTATGTAGTGTTCTATGTTCTAACTCCGAGTGCCGCAGGATGTAGCTGCCTTGCACATTTCCAGGAAAACTTACCCACAAGTGCATGTTCCTGAGGCTGTGGTCACACATGATTTGGACGTTGAGGGAGTGGAACCCCTCCCTGTTAATACAGGGCACTCTCTGATGTTGCGGTGCTGGTAAGTCGGCATGCGTGCTGTCGATGGCCTCCCAGCGAGGGAATCCTGCACCCCAGGCATCTTGGTGGGCCTGTTCCAGGTTGAAGTGGATGGAATTGGATGCTCGGGCACACAGAGTATCAGCGACCTCCCGAACGCATGTTTGCGTCATGATTGAAAAATGCCTCCCATGCCCAGTAACCTCGACGTTGGCGAATGAGGCAGCTGAGAATGGTGAAGGATATATGATGATGGCCAACTGGTTGGATGAGTATAACTCACAGTAATATGAGAGGGCACAAATACTTCCAGGGGCAGACAAGGGTGAGATCAAAATGCACCGTGAATACTCAAACTCACACATCTCGCAATCTTACTGCTGGAATGCCATAATACTCAGTGTACCTGGGCAGCCCAATGGGGAATCAAATATTTACCCCCTCCCCTATCCTCAAGACATCTGTCCCATCTTCTCTCTCTGAGTGACATGCAGACTTTTCAGTCTTTAGACTCCCTCCCGCCCGGATCAGGAGCCCCGATCCCCCAGGCCATTGGCAGCGACCTGTAGGGGATTGTGCTCTCTGGCGTTCACATAGAGAATCGCTGTGAGAATGTCCCCATTGAGGAATCGGTGCACAATAATGCCTGACTGATGCCACCTGCTTGTAGGGTAAAAGTTTGCTTCCAGGAGCAGGCAGTTCAGACGCAAGAGGTAGAAAGACACCCCATTGAAAACAAATGAGCTCAGACAGAACCAGGCGTGCATTCTAGGAAGCATTTCAGAGCTAATGGAGCATGAATATCTGAAACGTTACTTTGAATGAGGCACAGTGGCCAGACCAGGATCTTGTAAAAGCTAATGGGGTGTGACATGGAATGTCAACAAGGAACCACAAAACCTTTTGAAGCAAGCAGAGAGCAGACTAGCCATTGCAACCTGACGGGGCTTTGGAATTGACCTCAAATGAAATATTTCAAAGGTTCTTCTGCAAACAGAGAGCAGACTAACCACACGACCCCCATACCGGGGAGACGCCCGACCTGAAGCCCTCCAGCCCTGCCTGGATCCCCCTCCACTGAGCCCCAGATCCCATGAAGGGCCTCCCCTTGCCACCTGCACCGTGGCAGCAGCTACCCTTCCTTGTTCACCCTGGAGGTAAGTGCTAAGCGGTACTGACCTACCTGCTCCACCTCGCAGTCCATGCTGCCTGGTCCCCACATTTATGGACCAGGAGTGATTTTCGCCCAGGTGACTTCCCGCTGGGGGCGGGGAATCGGGGGGGGGGGGGGGTGGGGGGGGGGGGTGGGGGCATCCCGGGAGGCCAGAAAATCTGACATTAAACTCGCCAATAGTATGAAAATGCACGCAGTTGCATGATAATCAGCATCTCACGCTTTCTGGGCAAGATCTGGTTCATGCCAATGCGAAAGGGCCAGATGCGAAACCCATTTTTGGCCTCTCCTGGAATTTTCCCGACATTGTGGAATTTACGCCAGGCAAAACCTGACCGGAATATCGCTCCCCATATTCAATATTTTTATTTGTGGGTATAAGACATAGCTTAAGTACATTCAATTTTGTGTTCTTGTACTTGCAAGGGTTAATGATTTCAGTTTTGTTTGGATGCATGCATGGTAATGAGGTTTTATGATGTTAAAGCAAACAGGGTTGCACAGTGGTTAGCACTGCTGCCTCACAGTGCCAGCGACCCAGGTTCGGTTCTAGCCTTGGGTCACTGTCTGTGCGGAGTCTGCACGTTCTCCCCGTGTCTGCGTGGGTTTCCTCCGGGTGCTCCGGTTTCCTCCCACAAGTCCAAAGATGTACAGGTTAGGTGGATTGGCCATGCTAAATTAAGGGTTCAAAAGGATAGGTGGGGCTACTGGGTTATGGGGGATAGGGTGGGTGATGAGATCTGCCTTGCATAATTAGTGAAGTCTTGTGACACTAAAACTCAGTAGAAATTGGAATTAAACTTCTCGGATGCAAACAAGAATCTTTATTGCCTCTATTTGATTACAATTGAGAGAAATTTAAATCTATTCTCAATAAAGTCCGGCTAGCAAAAGGACTTAAAGGGAAGTAACTTATAAACAATTTCACTTTCAAAATAACACGGAAATGGTTTCTTGCTTACAGCAAAACAGCTTGCATTTACTTCAAGAGTTAGAGTGGAAAAGTGAAAATATGAAAAATAGAGATAGCGAATAGTTTAGAAGGTATAGAATGATCCTGGATAAATTATCCTTGCCGTACGGACCATCACATTTATAGGAAATCTTATCTGGCTTGAGCCATCCATCTACACCTCTATGTCGTCCTAATTGGTTTGGGTTAGAATCAAATGTATTTGATTCGACGGTTAGCTGTCAGTCCTTAATGTGCAGCATAAATTCTGAATGTTTCATGTTTGAATGTTTGTGTATGCTATGGAATGTGATTCTGTGCTATTATCAAGACTGATTTCTACTGGTTTTCTGCTGACTTTGCTTTATCCACATTATGAACAATGGTGCCTTCATGTTGCTATGGTGCCTGCTTCGTCCTTGATCAGATTACTGGTACAGCTCATGTCTTAATGTCAAACTGTCTTTGAAAATATGTTTGTTAGAACAATAGCTTTTTCATCTTTGCTTAGTAAAAATGTTGTTTTAATTTCCAATGGGGTTATGCATGTGGCAGGCGTTTTGTGTCTCTGTTGAAGCTGTGTGTTTTATCATGACTTGAGGTTATGAGTGCTGAAATCCTCAATTTAAAATGGGTATTAAAACTGGGGCTTAATATTTACACTAAATAGCCTTTATTTACCTGTCAGATCTATCAGGAAATAGTCGATTCCTATCAGTGGGGTAGTGGATCTAGGTAGGGTGCTCTTTCAGAGGGTCAGGGCAGAGTTGATGGGCAGAACGGCCTCCTTCTGCACTGGAGGGATTCTGTGGTGCTATGAAAGGAACGCTAGGCTGTTGCTTAGCAACCAGGGGCCACCCAAGGACAGAAAGACCTTTTTAGTTAGTTGTAAGCTGGAGCCAGGAGAAGCTGGGTCGGACATGGGAACTGCAGGGAGCTGACATTCCAAAATAACAAAAGAATGTCGCAGAAACCTGAGAGTTGGGACAAAAGTAGGTCTCAGAGAGGCAGTTAAGTTAAAGAAGGTCCAGAAGTTGAACACGGTCCTGTTTGTCATGATAAGCAGCTAATGGACACAGAGAACAGGACATAACCAATAAGCAGGCAGGACACTCAGGGGTGGGATCTGACTATAAAAGACACGAGGCACTCACACTCCGCCTCTTTCCACTGATGAACATCTAGAGAGTCAGTCAAGGGTGTTGTTACAATCGCACACCGCCACCACGTGGCAAAGAGCCTGGTTCAGTCAGACAGAGTAACCACACTTAAGTTAGCAGAGAGTCGAACTCAGAGAGAACTGTGCTAACTGTGCTATTAGTTCAATAAACCTGATTGAACTAACTTCAAGGTCTGAAGTATCTTTCTGATCTAAGCTGCATCCCGTTGCAGCCAATGTTAGACCAGTGTATCTAACACAACACTGTTCAGGAGAATCCAAGCAAAAAAAAGAACTTTGGAATAGGAATCGACTATTTCCTGATAGGTAAAAGAAGGCTATTTAGTGTAAATATTAAGCCCCAGTTTTAATACCCATTTTAAATTGAGGATTTCAGCACGCATAACCTCAGGACATGATAAAGCTCTGACTTAAAATGCCAGCTGCAAGAAACAGATTATAGTTTGTTAGTTGGGACGTCAGGCATCAGAAGCACATCAAAGGCTTGGTGACTGCTGTAAAGCAGTAGTGGTCTGTTGGCATGGCTGGGCACCTGAGAGATTGTGTGGAAGTTTGAATACGCATAGCAGTCCAAGGCAGAAGAATACTGAAAGGAGAGGATGAAGTTCTGGAGGTGGATCCTTGGTGAAGCATCCGAGAGAAAGCTTTGTTTGGGGGACGATTCGAAGTGTGTTCTTCGAGGGTGGAGTTTGGAGACACACATTTGGAAGTCAGAGTTCCAGTCAGATCTGTTGCCTTACAGTGTGACAAGCATCTGGGGGGGATTTGATGAGAAAGCCACAGGAGTTGTTTTGGGTGGCATCTGTCACTTGGTTTCAGTGTGAGGTGTGTCTGACCACATTTCACCTATTGTTTTATATGGACTGTGTAATTACTGAGGACATTAGAGTCGGAGAGTCATAGAGGTCGACAGCACAAAAAAAGCCCCATTTCCCAGCACTTGGCCCAAAGGCTTGTCTGCCTTGTCATCGCAAGGGCACATCTAAATACTTCCTAAATGTTCTGAGGGTCTATTCCTCCTCCACCCTTTCAGGCAGCGAGTTCTAGACTCACACCACCCTCTGGCTGAAAGTCTTTCCTCATATCCGCTCTAACCCTCCTGCCTCCTATCATAAACCTATGCCCCATGGTCATCAATCTCTCCATAAAGGGGAAAAGTTTCTTCCTGTCTGCTTTATCTATGCCCCCCCCCATAATTTTATACATCTCAATCATGTCTCCCCTCAACCTCCTCTGCTCCAAGGAAAACAACCCCAGTCTATCCAATCTCTATCAGTAGCTAAAACTCTCCAGCTCCAGGCAACATCCTGGCAAATCTCCTCTACACCCTTTCCTGTGCTATCACATCCCTCCTGCAATGTGGGTTAGAGTATTAGGTACATTCTGTAACTTGTATTACCCTCACAAATCTGTATATATCTGTGAGGGTACATCTGGAATGCAGGAGTAGTGTATTATAGTTAGTCCTTTTTTGCTTAATAAATGTTTTATACTTTTGGTAAAGGTTACCAAAAGGTTACCAGAGCCTGCAACTCTGTTCATCCACGTTTCTAAATATAAAATGAAATTTAGAATCTATCGAGCTGGGGTTCCGCTCTGGGACCTAATTGTCCAAATGGAACCTGGGTTTGTAACATAGAACATAGAACAGTACAGCACAGAACAGGCCCTTCGGCCCTCAATGTTGTGCCGAGCCATGATCACCCTACTCAAACCCACGTATCCACCCTATACCAATAACCCAACAATCCCCCCCTTAACCTTACTTTTATTAGAACACTACGGGCAATTTAGCATGGCCAATCCACCTAACCTGCACATCTTTGGACTGTGGGAGGAAACCGGAGCACCCGGAGGAAACCCACGCACACAGGGGGAGGACGTGCAGACTCCACACAGATAGTGACACAGCCGGGAATCGAACCTGGGACCCTGGAGCTGTGAAGCATTTATGCTAACCACCATGCTACCCTGCTGCCCCATAACAAATAACAGTAAGTTATTTTTTCACTCAAAGATAAAATGTACATTAATGACAAAAATGTCCAGTAGAAATACATCGCACGGGTGGGGTTTAGAGGTTGCCACAATGTGCTAGTTAGTATGGCTCACCATGCCCTTAATTTCCCAAACGCTAGATTCTTGTTGAGGTCACAGCTGGACACTAGACCGACAGGGAAAATGTCAAATCGCTCGCAGTTGCAAAACGGTGTCGAAAGTGACTGGCAAACTGATCATCGCACATTCTCAGTGAGGAATAACACACGGAGTGTTAAATAACAGGGGCAGGATTCTCTGTCCCGCCAGCCCCGTTTTCTGGGCGCAGCGGCCCCCACTGGTAGCGGGATTCTCCGTTTCCGCAGCCAGCCAATGGGGTTTCCCATTGTGGGCACCCTCCCCCACGCCGTCGGGAAACTCGCGGATCGGAGGATACCGCCGACGGAGAATCCTGTTGCAGATTCTTTTCAAATAAGGAAATTCAACATGCTCAAAAATATCTGGTTGATGAGTATAAAGCGTTCTGAGAATCCTTTGCAACATTGAGCCACAAATGTTTTTGCAAATCATCACTCATTGGCTTGTTTGGGATCTTGTCTCGAAGCATAAATTGGCCCCAAATTATCTCAGTCATTTTCATGTTCAAAAAAGCAGGTTGGATTAAAATCAGAACTGATGCTGGAGAAATCGTCCCAATAAACCCGAGCAGCATTATTAATCAAGCCCTGACCAAATTATAATCATGCCACATTACATGTTTGCTTCCTTGGATTGAAAATCAAAGCAAGAAAGGCAAACAGCCATCAAATGTTAATTGTTGTGCACAGAGGGTTTCTTGTACACTGCTCAGCCCCCAGGCTTTTCATTGACCTTGGGCGATATTGCAGAGTGCCAAGCAATCATATACACAGAACAACAAGTAAGATGAGAAACTGCTTCAAAGTAAACCTGCGTAAATACAGGAAGTGCGCGCAACAGATGTGTCAACGTCGAAAGGGAGAGAGATTGCATTTTTATAGTGCCTTCCACATCCTCAGGGCATCTCCGGTGCTGCACAATCGATAAAGAACTTTCACAGTGTAGTCACTTCTGTAATAATGCAGAAACACAGCAGCCAATTTACACGCAGCAAGTTGATCATTGATATTCAGGTTTTGGTCAGGTGTTAAGTATAGGCCAGGACTCCTAATAAAGGAAAAATAAAACTGGAATGACTGATGCACTATCAATTACGACGAGACAAGAGTAGAATGTACTCGAGGCTTTATTACACAGAGATGTGTGGCCTCCTACAGCAGCTGGCGAAATGGCTGCAGCTCGGTGAGCACACACATTTATACTCTACCTACTGGGCGGAGCCAGCAGGCAGGGATCTACCCCCGTACCTGTAGTACAGGGTCCTTCCCGTAATACCAATATATACAGTATAATACATCAGTGGTGACTACCACATTCACCCCCTGTTAAAAATGAGTCCAGCGGAGGTGGTTGAAAGCTATATACATACAGATTGGTTTTAAAATCACAGAGAATGTTACAAATTCAGGCGTTTCGGTGCCTTGATCTGTTGAGAGTGCCGCAGTGCTGGTGGTGACTCCGGCATCGGCTTGGTCTTCAGTGACTCTGGGAGCGTGTCGAAATCCTCTTCATCCCTGGGTGGGAGCAAGGGGAGGACGGATTGTCCTGGAGCGGGGGCTGCGGTGGGGTGCGCTGAGGGAGGGAGGGTGGCACCGGGGCAGAGCGGGGGGGGGGTGTGTGGGGACCCAGCTGGTGCCAGGTCCCTGAGGGAGACTGTGTCTTGGCAGCCGTCGGCATACTGCGGGTTTGCGTGGAGTAGCTGTATCCTCTCAACCAACGGGTCCGCCTTGTGGAGCCGCACGTGCTCGCGGAGGAGAATGGGCCCTGGAGCTGCCAGCTACATTGGAAGCAAAACCCCGGAGGTGGACTTCCTGGGGAAGGCAAAGAGACGTTCATGGGGGGGTTTCGTTAGTCGCGGTGCACAGGAGCGATCGAATGGAGTGAAGTCCGTCGGGGAGGACTTCCTGCCAGCGGGAGGCTGGGAGATTTCTGGACTGTAGGGCCAGCTGGATGGCCCTCCAGACCGTCCCATTCTCCAGCTCCACCTGCCCGTTTCCCCGGGGGTTGTAGCTGGTCATCCTGCTCAAGGCAATGCCCCTGTTGAGCAGGTACTGGCGCAGCTCATCGCTCATGAATGAGGATCCCTGGTCGCTGTGGACATAGGCGGGGAATCCGAACAGAGCAAAGATGGTGTTGAGGGCTTTGATGACGGTGGCAGACGTCATATCGGGGCATGGGACGGCGAAGGGGAATCGGGAGTACTCGTCGACCACATTAAGGAAGTACGTGTTTCGGTCGGTGGAGGGGAGGGGCCCTTTGAAGTCCACGCTGAGGCGTTCAAAGGGGCGGAAGGCCTTCACCAGGCACGCACGGTCTGGCCGGTAGAAGTGCGGTTTACACTCCGCGCAGACCTGGCAGTCTCTGGTGAACGCCCTGACTTCCTCGATGGAGTAGGGCAGATTGTGGGCCTTAATGAAGTGGTAAAAGCGGGTGACTCCTGGGTGACAGAGACCGTCGTGCAGGGTCTGGAGTCGGTCCACTTGTACGCTGGCACATGTACCTCGGGATAGGGCATCGGGGGGGGGGGGGCTCGTTGAGCTTACCGGGGCGAAACAAATTCTAGTAATTGTAGGTGGACAGCTCAATCCGCCACCTCAAGATTTTATAATTTTTGATCTTACCCCGCTGTGTGTTGTTAAACATGAGGGCAACTGACTGTTGGTCAGTGAGGAGAGTGAATCTCCTGCCGGCCAGGTAATGCCTCCAATGCCGCACAGCTTCAACGATGGCTTGGGCCTCCTTTTCGACAGAGTAGTGCCGAATTTCGGAGGCATTGAGGGTGCAGGAAAAGAATGCCACGGGCCTGCCTGCCTGGTTGAGGGTGGCGGCCAGAGAGACGTCTGATGCATCACTCTCGACTTGGAAGGGGAGTGTCTCATCGACCGCATGCATCGTGGCCTTGGTAATGTCGGCCTTGATATGGTTGAAAGCCTGGTGAGCCTCGGCCGTCAGTGGGAAAGCGGTGGAGTGGATGAGTGGGCTGGCCTTGTCCGCATAGTTAGGGACCCACTGGGCGTAGTATGGGAAGAAGCCCAGGCATCGGTTGAGGGCCTTGGGGCAGTGTGAATGGGGGACTTCCATGAGGGGGCGCATGCGATTGGGGTCGGGCCCCAGAACTCTGTTCTGAACCACGTAGCCGAGGATGGCTAATCGGTTCGTGCTGAACACACACTTCTCCCTGCTGTAAGTTAGGTTGAGGAGTGTGGCGGTGTGGAGAAATTTGGAAAGGTTAGCATCGTGGTCCTGCTGGTCGTGGCCGCAGATGGTGACGCTGTCCAGACATGGGAAAGTGACCCGCAGCCCTACCGGTCAACCATTCGATCCATCTTCCGTTGGAAGACCGAGACCCCGTTAGTGACGCTGAAGGGAACCCTAAGGAAATGGTAAAGGCGGCCGTCTGCTTCAAACGCAGTGTGGGAGGTCCGCCTTACGGATAGGGAGCTGGTGGTGGGCAAATTTCAGGTCCACTGTCAAGAAGACCCGGTACTGCGCAATCTGATTGACCATATCAGATATGCGTGGGAGGGGGTACGCATCGAGTTGTGTGTACCGATTTCAGGGTTAGGCCCTGGAGGTTGCACTGGAAGTCCAGGCCGAGTAGCAGGGCAGCACAGAGGTTGGGGAGGACGTAGAGCCTGAAGCCGCTGAACTCTATGCCCTGGATGGTGAGGGTGGCAATGCAGTACCCCCGGATCGCCAGGAGTGGGATCCGGAGGCCAGGGAGATTCTTTGGTTAGCGGGGTGTACCGCGAGGGAGCAGCGCCTTACCGTATCAGGGTGGATGAAGGTCCCAGTGCTCCCGGAGTCCAGAAGGCAGGATACCTCATGCCCGTCGACCTTCACCTTTGTCGATGCGGTCGCGAGGTTGTACGGTAGAGACTGGTCGATCGTGACCGAGGCGAGATGCGGCCGGTCGTCGGCAGTTGCAGGTGATGAGCGACCCAATAAGGTGCCGAATGGGCAGGGGTCCTGAGGCAGGTAAGACGGGCCACACGTGTCCTAGGGCAGGCAAGGTGCCGGCGCCCACGGGCCGCACATGTCGTGGGTGGAGCAAGGTGGCGGTGCCCATGGGCCGCACGTGGTCTGAGAAGAGGAAGATGGTGGCGCCCACTGACTGCACGTTAGGGATGCAGGGACAATAGCGGCGATTGAGCGGGCCTGGTACACTGCAGCAAAATGTCCCTTCTTGCCACAGGCCTTGCAGAGCATGCTCCACACCGGGCAGTGCTGCCGGGGGTGTTTTGTCTGTCCGCAGAAGTAGCATTTGAGTCACCTGGGTTTGGTTGGCTGCCGTGCGGCGCAGGCGTGGGGTTGGCTGGGGGCGGTTGCTGATGGGGTCCACGACGGGGTGGCCGCTGGCAGGGTCCACGATGCCCAGGGGGGGTGGGCCGTGCGGTCGGGGGCATAAGCCTGTACATTGTGTGAGGCGACCATGAGCGAGAGCGCTAGTTTTTTGGTCGCCGCGAGGTCAAGTGTGGCCCCTTCTAAGAGGCGCTGGCGGATGTAGTCAGACCCTATGCCCGTAACAAACGCGTCTCGCATTAGCAGATTTAAATGTTCAGTGGCCGAAACGGCCTGGCAATCACAGTCTCTCACCAGGGCGAGCAGGGCATGCCAGAAATCTTCCACAGACTCACCAGGAAGTTGGTGCCGCGTGGACAGGATGTGCGTGGCGTAGACCTTGTTGGACTGCTGAGCGTAATTCTCCTTCATAGCGCCATGGCCTCTGTGTATGTAGGCGCATCCTGGACGAGGGGAAAGACGTTGGAGCTCAGCCACGTGTACAGAATCTGGAGCTTCTGTGCTTCTGGGATTGGGTCTGTCGCAGACCTGATGTAAGCTTCAAAGCAAGCTAGCCAATGTGCAAAGTCCTTTTTGGCGTTGTCTGCTTGAGGATGCAGCTGCAGGCGATCCGGCTTGATGCGGAGGTCCATCTCTGAAAAATCTCTGTGTAATAATTTGATGCACTATCAATTACGACGAGACGAGAGTAGAATGTAATCGAGGATTTATTGCACAGAGATGTGTGGCCTCCTACAGCAGCTGGCGAAATATCTGCTGTTCAGAGAGCACACACATTTATACTCCGCCTACTGGGCGGAGCCAGCAGGCAGGCATCTACCTTCGTACCTGTAGTACAGGGTCCTTCCCGTAATACCAATATATACAATATAATACAACAGTGGAACTACCACAATGACATATTTGCGTCTCTATTTACTGGTGCTGCGACCTCTGTGCTAAAGGCAACAATGACTGTTCAACCAAGTCCCACGTCCTGCGTTTCTGTCTGTTGAAAATCAGGAATGCATGACTGGCACCAGTGTGCTAGGGAAAGAAATGCCACAAGTCAGGATTCTTCTTCACTTCAAGATTTCAACATTGAAGTGTTGTCTCATTTCTTTAAAAATCTGACTCCTCATTCATTTCCAAACTCTCTCATTTTCACTTTCTACTCAAATCTCTGCGAGTTCTTTCATTTCCTTCCTCCCCCCCAACACCCCCCCCCCCCCCCCTCCCCCGCCATCTCCTTTTGTTCGCTGTCTTTTCTTCCTCGACCGCAGAGAGGAAGTACGAGACTAAACTTTGGTACTTGGCCCAGCTACAGAAACAGTCTGCCACTATGATGCAGATGCTGACAGTCACGTGGATCTGGTTAATAGGAAGCTACCAATAGCCTGAGGGGGGGGGGGGGGGGGGGGGGTGTTAGACAGCCTGGGGACGTTACAAATACGTCTTGAGTAGGATTGAGGCAGAGGCCCCAAAGGTTGATGGGATCTTTACAACCCAAGGCAGCACGGCTTGAAAGACTTTGGGCTTAAGTTGGGGCTTTGTGCTTGATTGGAACTTCTGCTGAATATGAGGGCCTTCGGTGTTTGAACCTCTGACCTTCACTGTTTATATTCTCAAATGCTCAGTTCCCACCCAACTGTACATTTTGCCTTGAGGAGTCTAAATACAGGATGCTGCACTGTAAAGTGAATTATTACAATGATTTAATCCAAAAAGGCATCTACTGTAAACAATTTTTATCAAGTCCCAATTTACTCCTTAGTTACTTCTGAAACGTTTGACAGCCAAACTGAATTCTGAAACTAAAGCGTCCCAAATAGGAGCCTGTCTCTGATTAATTGGGACACAAACCTTCCCAAAATTGTATAATGTCAGGGTTGGGTTTTGTTGGTTTCTTTAACAATTGGCAACAGCAGACACAGAGGCCCAAATGTGCAAGGGCTCAGCAGTTAGTATTCTGTTAATAATATGAACAGGCTGCCGCTCCTTGCTCCATAAAGAAGGCTGAGAATCTTTAAGATAATAAAGGGTAGACGTGGAGAAGGTGTTTCCATGGAGAGTGCAGGACCAAAACCATGGCACCTCAAATTTAAGACAGCCCGTAATAAATTCAGGAGGGAATTGAGAAGAAACTGTCTGATACAAAGTGTGGTTAGAATGTGGAACTCACGAGGATAAGGATTGGTTAAGGAGAAAAGCATAGATGCATTTGAGAAGAAACAATGCATGTTTGAGCCCAGATCCCTCTCTGCCCATGAGAAACTCGGCACGGCCTCAATCCGGAGAGAATCGAAAAACATGATTCTGTCTGGCGTTTTGTAATTCCACCCCCACCCCCGAACCCCCCACCACCCCCCCACCCCCACCCCCCCCACCCCCCGCCCTCCACGCCGCGTGACCCTGAGAACTTCATTTTAATACATTAGAACAAAGAACAAAGAACAAAGAAAATTACAGTACAGGAACAGGCCCTTCGGCTCTCCCAGCCTGCGCCGATCCAATCCTTTATCTAAACCTGCCTCCTATTTCCCAAGGTCTACTTCTCTCTGTTCCCACCCGTTCATATACCTGTCCAGATGCATCTTAAATGATGCTATCGTGCCCGGCTCTACCACCTCCGCTGGTAAAGCGTTCCAGGCACCCACCACCCTCTGCATAAAAAACTTTCCACGCACATCTCCCCTAAAATTTTCCCCTCTCACCTTGAAATCGTGACCCCTTGTAACTGACACCCCCACTCTTGGGAAAAGCTTGTTGCTATCCACCCTGTCCATACCTCTCATAATTTGTAGACCTCAATCAGGTCCCCCCTCAACCTCCGTCTTTCCAACGAAAACAATCCTAATCTACTCAACCTTTCTTCATAGCTAGCACCCTCCATACCAGGCAACATCCTGGTGAACCTCCTCTGCACCCTCTCCAAAGCATCCACATCCTTCTGGTAATGTGGCGACCAGAACTGCACGCAGTATTCCAAATGTGGCCTAACCAAAGTCCTAGACAACTGTAACATGACCTGCCGACTCTTGTACTCATTAGAACATAAGAACATAAGAACTAGGAGCAGGAGTAGGCCATCTGGCCCCTCGAGCCTGCTCCGCCATTCAATGAGATCATGGCTGATCTTTTGTGGACTCAGCTCCACTTTCCGGCCCGAACACCATAACCCTTAATCCCTTTATTCTTCAAAAAACTATCTATCTTTACCTTAAAAACATGTAATGAAGGAGCCTCAACTGCTTCACTGGGCAAGGAATTCCATAGATTCACAACCCTTTGGGTGAAGAAGTTCCTCCTAAACTCAGTCCTATATCTACTTCCCCTTATTTTGAGGCTATGTCCCCGAGTTCTGCTTTCACCCGCCAGTGGAAACAACCTGCCCACATCTATCCTATCTATTCCCTTCATAATTTTAAATGTTTCTATAAGATCCCCCCTCATCTTTCTAAATTCCAACGAGTACAGTCCCAGTCTACTCACCCTCTCCTCATAATCCAACCCCTTCAGATCTGGGATTAACCGAGTGAATCTCCTCTGCACACCCTCCAGCGCCAGTACGTCCTTTCTCAAGTAAGGAGACCAAAACTGAACTCAATATTCCAGGTGTGGCCTCACTGACACCTTATACAATTGCAACATAACCTCCCTAGTCTTAAACTCCATCCCTCTAGCAATGAAGGACAAAATTCCATTTGCCTTCTTAATCACCTGTTGCACCTGTAAACCAACCTTCTGTGACTCATGCACTAGCACACCCAAGTCTCTCTGCACAGCGGCATGCTTTAGCATGTCATTAGCAAGCACTCTCTCCAAAACTTCACCCCCCACTCAACCTTGACCCTTCACCAATGCGCCGTCACACCGGTGTCATTTACACCAAGTCTAGCCGGGCGTGAGGCAGCGGAGGGGATCCTTCCAGGGGTGTCGCATAGTAACGGGTGGGGGTGTAGAAGGACATGCCCGGCGCAGGTTGCCATCTTCCGGCGATGATTGTCAGGGGGGAGGGGGGGGGGGGATGGGGGCATCTGGCAGAGATGACTATCGGGGAGTGGGGTGGTGCTGGGTGGAGAGGGGGGATATGCCAGCAGTGACTATCAGGGGATGCAGAGGGGTGGGGGTGGTTCTGCCGGCGATGCTTATCAGGGGGGAGAGCTTCGACACCTCCAAGGTGTGGCCTGGGTGCTGTTCGGCTGCAGCGTTCATCGGGGTGTCTTTTAGAGATGGCGCCCCGATCTGTTTGAAGATCGAAGAGTCCTCGCCTCGCCAGTGTGATGACGTTAACTACACCCTCTCACTTTTTTTTCTAAGAGGCTGAAGGTTTCAACAGAAACCATTTTTCTCACCAGGGCTGACACTTTGCCATTCTTGGCAGGATTCCACCCACAAATGTATCACACAATTAAACAACATTGTGTGTAAATATCCGAGCTGGTGTGATATCAGTATGTAGGCTGTCCGTCTCAATGATTGATTGATCGAATCATTCAGCACGGTCTTCCGGTTGTTCGTAACAGGCAGATTCCAGACGGTGCTCAACCAGTCCTGATTTGCAAAACCCAAAACAAACCACTTAATATTAGATGTGATTCAGTGATTGGGCAGCCCTTGCTGAACAATCCTGGGTGCACTGATAGCCACACCAACATCCAATTTAAGATAATCTGTTGAGGTCATAATATGGCTCATTTACATTTGTTAGAAGTGACTCACATTCATCCTCAGGGACCTGGTCTCTGCACTTTTTTTGAATTACCTTGGAGCTTGGGGATCCTATATTTCCTCATTTATTTCTCCGTCAATCAGAGTCAACTTTTCAATTAATCAGCCCCCTTTTCTGCTGTAATATTAATTGTCATGATTGTTTGGAATTTGGCATTCTTGTATTTTTCCTGATGGGTATAGAATAGAATCATAGAATCATAGAATTTACAGTGCAGAAGGAGGCCATCAGCACTTTGAGTCTGCCGCGGCCCTTGGAAAGAGCACCCTATCCAAACCCACACCTCCACCCTATTCCCTGTAACCCAGTAACCCCACCTAACCTTTTGGGATACTAAGGGGCAATTTAGCATGACCAATCCACCTAACCTGCACATCTTTGGACTGTGGGAGGAAACCGGAGCACCCGGAGGAAACCCACGCAGACACGGGGAGAACGTGCAGACTCCACACAGACAGTGACCTAAGCCGGGAATCGAAGCTGGGACCCAGGAGCCGTGAAGCAACAGTGCTAACCACTGTGTGGGCGTGCCACCCCTAGATAAGATCAAAACTTCCATCAAAATGTGCTATTTGAATGAATGGAGGACGAAGCAATAGGGGGCAACGCTGATAGGGATAGATGAAGAGGGGTGGCTTGTGTGGAACATAAACCACTTAATATTTGATGTGATTCTGTGATTGGGCAGCCCTTGCTGAACAATCCTGAGAACAATCCTGCAACAATCAGTTGAGCCAAATGACTGTTTCTGTAGCTGTGCATTCCATGTAATACTTTCATTTTCTCCTTTTCAGGTACGTGATGATAAATGGTATGAATTGCAGTGACTATGATGGATTTATGATAACAAACTGGGTGATGAGGTGTCCAAATGAGGAAATAAAGATGTTCCTTTCCAGTATTGCAACTTCACGCATCGTGGATAGGAGCCAATCACTGAAGTTATCATTTCCTGAAAATTAAACTGTTTGGGTAAGAATGAGGATATCTGTTTATTCATTTATCTGCCTTAATTTTTTTTTTTAAATTTTAGATTACCCAATTATTTTTTCTATTAAGGGTCAATTTAGAGTGGCCAATCCACCTACTCTGCACATTTTTTTGGGTTGTGGGGGCGAAACCAACGCAGACACGGGGAGAATGTGCAAACTCCACACAGACAGTGACCCAGAGCTGGGATCGAACCTGGGACCTCAGCGCCGTGAGGCGGTTGTGCTAACCACTAGGCCACCGTGCTGCCCTTTATCTGCCTTAATAAAATAAACCTCTAGCTTTCTGTGGTGGCTAACTTGCTAATCTGAGGTACATTTTGTGATTTTGCGATAAAATAAATGATCACTTTTGAATCTCATATTTTGGAATCAAGTTGGAAAGACACTTTTAAATAGTTTGATTGTATTAAGCACCATACATTTACTGTCTGATTTTTAACACTATTCTTGTCTGCTTCATGTTAATTTACTTCCAGGCGTAAATTAAAACATGCAATCGGACATCAGTTGAAGCTTTCCAAATACAATACAGCAACAAGCAAAGATAAGTCACTTAATCTGGACCACATTATTGAAAAATTAACGTGTCCAAAATGTTCACATCTGCAAACCACTGTAGAGAAATAATTAACAACCTCAAAAGGACAGCGCAAGCCAAGATAACGTTTCATTAATAACACAGAAAAGCCACAGAAGCATGTCGGAAATATTACCCAACGCTTGAGCAGATATTCAATGAGCTGCTTCACCTGTCGAGTTAAGGAGCACATTGTCTCATCAGTAAAGTCTGTTGCTGAGTGTAGTAAAGAGACCCTAAAAACACAGGATTGCCAGGAGTAATGCTGGGATCAGGTCAGCTGGTGGCGTCCAGCATTGACCCAGTCAGAGGTCAGAGGGAGGTTACATCATCTGCATGTGACTGATGCCCTTGACCCTCCATAACTTGATGTCACAAGGGAAAGGATAGCCAGTCACCACAAACAGAGCTTGCTTTGGGGGTTCCAGCATTAGTTAGCCAAGATCTACAGCAAGAAATCACCAGGTTGTTTCCATTGTCTTAAACCTTCACCCATTGTGCATGTTGGCAGTTGGGGCTCTGTTTTTTAATTCATTCGAGGGATGTGGGCTTCGCTGGCTCGGCCAGCATTTATTGCCCATCCCTAATTGCCCTTGAGAAGGTGGTGGTGAGCTGAATACGTGAACTGCTGAAGTCCATTTGGTGTAGGTGCACCCATAGTGCTGTTAGGGAGGGAGTTTCTGGTTTTTGACCCAGCAACGGTGAAGGGACGGCGATATGCGTCCAAGTCAGGATGGTGTGTGATTTGGATGGGAACGTCCAGGTGCTGGGGTTCCCATGAATCTGTTTCCCTTGTCCTTCTAGATGGTAATAGTCATGGGTTTGGGAGGTGTTGTCTAAGGAGCCTTGGTGAGTTACTGTAATGCATCTTGTAGATGATACACATGGCTGCGACTGTGTCGGTGGTGGAGGGAGTGAATGTTTGCGGATGGTGTTCCAATAAAGTGGTCTGCTGTGTCTTGGATGGTATCGGGCTTCTTTAGTGTTGATGGAGTCGCACTCATCCAGACAATGGGAGAGTATTCCCTCACATACCTGACTTGCGCCTTGTAGCTTGTGGATGGGCTTTGGGGAGTCAGGAGGTGAATTATTCACCACAGGATTCCTAGCCTCCGGCCTGCTCTTATAGTCACAGTATTTATCTGGCTGATCCAGTTCAGTCTCTGGTTAATGGTAACCCCCCCCCCCCCCCCCCCCCCCTCCCCCCAAGGAGTTTCCATCCTTTGTGAGGCCAACGTGCCAACATCCAGTTTTGTACCAGCTCTCTTATGGTCTGGAGCAATGTGAGCTCATAGCTTGTGATCAGGATGGGAGGAAAAACAAACTAAAGGTGGTGGCATTTTGGGAAACCTAAACTTCACCAGTTTTACACTAATAGCCAGAGGCAACAGATTTAATAAGGATGTTGGAAAAAACATAAATGCAATGGGAACTTTAACCAAACTGCCAATTTCCTAGCTCCCAGCCATGAAAATAACAAAACATTATTCCACCTCTTTGTCCAAAATGTTCATTGCTCTTATATGATGACAATACACTGAGGACATTTGGATAGGAGAAGCTTAATGACCAATAATGCGTCTAAACGCTAAACGTTTAACAATTTATATCCAAAATATTGCTCACCACAGAGATGGGGTTAACAGACGTATATTACATTTTGTTTCCTGATTAATTAGGAATAACAAGCTCAATTTTTAGAGAGACCTCAACATACGTTCCTCCAGAATGTATTAATTATGAGCCTTTGGGGGATTCTTTTTAACTATCCATTTATTGGAAGGCAGTGTGGTGAATAATGAGAGAAAATACAGCTGGGAAACATTCTGCAGAATGTCCCTCTCCTGAAAAGGATTTTCCTCCACTCTCTCCACACTTGATGACAGTTCTCTCCCCATTCTTCCCCCCTACTGCAGGCTAACCGCTTGGGAATCAGCGGGACTACTAACTTCTCAGAGTCAATTCCTTGCAGAATCCTTCCTTTCCCAACCGGAAGAAATGGCCAGTTCCAGGATGGTGTGCCAGACATGGGGAGCAGGTGGCGGAAGGCGATGGCATTACAGGGTCTATAAGTTTTATAACAATAGAGTACAGGAAATAAGAAAAGGTAAGCAGCGGCAAAGGAAGCTTAGGAAAAGGAATGGTGGCACGATGGCACAATGGTTAGCACTACTACCTCACAGCGCCAGGGACCCGGGTTCAATACCGGCCTCGGATTACTGTCTGCGTGGAGTTAACACTTACACCCCGTGTCTGCGTGGGGTTCTTCCGGGTGCTCCGGTTTCCTCCCACAGTCCAAAGATGTGCAGGTTAGGTGGATTGGCCATGCTAAATTGCCCGTGGTGTCCAAACGTTAGGTGAGTTTATGGGAATAGGGTGGGGGGAGTGGGCCTAGTTAGGGTGCTCTTTCAGAGGGTTAGTGTTGACTCAATGGGCTGAATGGCCTCCTTCTGCACTGTAGAGATTCTATGATTCTATTCTATGATTCTATGAGGTTTAAAAGCGGAGCTGTTGAAAGTTATCTACAAACCAATAAGGACAAACAGAATTGTTAAACGCGCATCGAGACTCCTAGCAGAGAAAATAAGGAGTCAGTAAAGGAAACATTGAAATCGGCTGGGATATTTGATTTTATTAAAATTGACAATAGGAAGCAGGACCAGGAGTTAGACCATTCAGCCCATCCAGCCTGCTCTCCAATTCAATAAAGTCATGGCTGACCTTGGGCTTCAACTCAATTTTCCCAACTGTTAGAACCTGACAAGAGGCCCAGGGATCTGCAACATCAGAGTCCCTGAGGCCTCAGCTGAATATGATCTACCCAGATGAGGGGGTGGAGCTAACCCCTCTGTTCAAAGGACTGCTGGGGTATAAATGCCCCGGCCCAGATGAGGGCCAGGTGTGGGAGACTCTTTGGGAAATAGGAGGAGTGTATAGTGAATAAAACCGTATTGTTCTACAGACTTCACTACATGGAGGGGCTGGTTTAGCACCTTGCTAAATCACTGGCTTTGAAAGCAGACCAGGCCAGTAGCACGGTTCAATTCCCGTACCAGCCTCGCCGAACAGGCGACTAGGGGCTTTTAACAGTAACTTCATTTGAAGCCTACTTGTGACAATAAGCGATTTTCATTTTCATTTTTCTGAGTGGTCGCTTGCCTGAGACGTGACACCACCCATTCCCCATATCCCATAATTCCCTGAGACCATAAACCTGCCTATCTCAGTTTTAAGTGGACCCTCCACCACCCTCCAAGGTAGAGAATCCCAGAGATTCACAACCCCTTTGGGTGAATAAGTGATTTCTCCTCACCTCAGTCCTAAATGATCAGCCACCTCATCCGGAGACGATGCCCCGTCTTTTAGATTTCCCGACGTGCAGAAACAAACTCTGCCCTATCTATCCCTTTCAGAAAAAGGTGGCAAACCCTGAGGGGATGGGACAATTGGGCGCGGCCGTTTTGGTGCAGCCGTTTGGACGCAGCCGTTTGGGCGCCATGGGACAATTGGGCGCAGCCGACAGAAATTCTTTTAGTTTTTGTGGCTAGTAACTTGTTGCAAATTGTTGCAAGTAAATTTAAAAACCTTAAATTAGTTCATTTAGTTTAGTTCATTTGGTGATTATGAGCAAGGCTCCTCAACTACTCAAATTTTCAAATTTAAGAACACTTTCATGTATTCTGGATCAGTGTTATACAAACTACGGAACCCCATACTAGCTAGATGTTTTTGCATATTTTGAGCTAAATGAAAAAAACATCCTTTTATTTGAACATCAGGGAATATGTCTTTCATAGCACTGTGCGCAGCTTGTTCATAATCACAGACGATTGAACTGGGTTTCAAGTTGGGTTCGATTTCTTTCAATAATGCGAACATTCTCGCATATGTGGTGCGTTGCTTGTTGGGCAAAAGAGCATAAACCGTAGGAGTAACTCCTCCGTGTTTTTTTACCATAATTACATATATCTGAGAAAAGAGGCTGGGAGCTCACATACTGAATGTGCCATCTGCAAACCACATATCAGATGTCAATAAGTGCTGTAGCCAGCTCTGTCTTCCGAAGATTAATATCCGGTCGTGACCTGGTCCGCTATCACAAAGTAAAAAATTTTCTTCCACTCCTGGTTGAGGGACATATATCCTGTAGCATTCTGGCACAATCAATTGTTGTAAATCACTTGGATTGGTGGGGGCGTTCAATACATAATTACGCTTTCTGCTTATCATTCTCCTCAAAGCAGATATTTTAGGAATGGCTGGTAGACTAGCTTGGGATATGTCTGTCAAACATTCATTAACAACTATAGTCGGTGCCTCAAGAGTTTCCTGTGCTCTCTTTTGTATTTTAGTTTTCACGAGTGCAACCTCTACTTGTGCAGCAGAAGCATCATGCGAATGGCTGTTCAGCTGCCTCACCACGTTTGCAGCTTTAGTATGGAGACGTGCTTTGCACCGGTTCTTTTGCTCACAACGCCAAAATTTCACTTCGCTGTCACCTTTGCTTGTTTTGTCAAAGACGTAAAGGAATCCGTTATGAACGAATTTTTCTTTACCACGTTTCGTTGATACTGCCTCAGCCATCATATGGGTATGCGAATTGGTTTAGTTAAAAAATATATAAAAAGATGGCGATAGAATGCACCAGCACCCAACTCAACGCACCCGCACCAGCAGCCAACTCACCTAATTCACAAATAAAGAAATGTTATTTTGGCGCCAAAACAGCCGGCGCCAAAACGGCTGGCGCCAAAACGGCTGGCGCCAAAACGGCCGCGCCACAACGGCAGCGCCACAACGTACCTAAACCAACCCTGATGTGGTTAAAAGTGTTGAGAGATGCTTAAAAAAGAAAGAATTAGAATATTATGGATAGAATAGTAATATCAGAGAGGATATCTAAGCTAAAAGAGAAAGAATACTCAGAACCTGAAAAATACATGCATTGAGGGAAAATGGGGGAGAATTAGCGGAGTCTCCAGAAATAATAATGTGGGGTGTTTTTGAGAGTGGATCCATGTTAAAAGACAGGACAGTGGTCAATATAATGCTCGTATAAAAGATGGGTATCAGCGGGCCCGTTTGTTTAACATTTGGGAATATTAAAAAGCAAAAGATCTTTAATCAAAGATGAAATTACCAAATAAAGATGTAAAGGAAATACTTAGAAGCAGTTAACAGGGATTTCAAGAGAGCGAAATCATTCTTGACAAGCCGAGAAGAGTTCTTTGGCAGGCTGAGAGATTTGATGAGGAGGAGAAAAGGGCTGACAGAAAGCCATTGACAAGATACCACACAAGAGTCTATTGTTGGGGCAGCACGGTAGCATGGTGGTTAGCATCAATGCTTCACAGCTCCAGGGTCCCAGGTTCGATTCCCGGCTGGGTCACTGCCTGTGCGGAGTCTGCACGTCCTCCCCGTGTGTGCGTGAGTTTCCTCCGGGTGCTCCGGTTTCCTCCCACAGTCCAAAGATGTGCGGGTTGGGTGGATTAGCCATGCTAAATTGCCCGTAGTGTCCTAAAAAGTAAGGTTGGGGGGGGTTGGGTTACGGGTATAGGGTGGATATGTGGGTTTGAGTAGGGTGATCATTGCTCGGCACAACATCGATATGTTCTATGTTGATGATTAAAGGGTATAGAGTTACAGGTTAGGACAGCATATTGGAGTAAAAACTAGCTATAACGGAGGAAACGGAGTTGGGGGTTAAAGAAAGTGTCACAGCGGTTCGAAGAGGGATTGATGGTGTACCAGTGACCTGGGGGAAGGTGGGTGGTTTGTAATAACTGAGGAATTTGAGGGGGGAGTTGGCTGAATAAAGACATGAAACAATACTAGGGGCTACTGGACCAAGATATTGAAGTTGGCTGGATTATGTTGATACCACCCTTGGCTCAGGTGATCGTTCAGCGTTAGGTTACAGTGAGCAGGCGGGTAAGTGGAGCCAATAGAGATCAGCCATGGTCTCATTGAATGGCGGAGCAGGCTCGAGGGGCCAGATGGCCTACTCCTGCTCGTAGCTCTTCTGTTAGTATCATTAGATATGCAAATGTTGGTGATAGGATCCCAAATATAAAAATCAGGTACAAATGGGTGGAACATGTGCGTTGCGGAATCTACCTAGTGGGCTCGGTCACTGAGCAGCCGAATCAATGATCTGTAAAGGGACTGCTGGAGGCAGCTCAAAAGGCAACGCAAAAAACTTCACTTTTATTGTTCTGAGATCGTCCCCCCCCCCCCCCCAATAAAAAAATCTCCGTCCCACACCAGCAAGTTAGCTGCTGCTCGCAACTAGGGGCATTGCCAGGTTGTTCATTCGAAGAAAACCTGTAATCTTCCAGTTCCTTGTTAAAAGAAGGAATTTGACCGGAAACATTTTAGACTGCTGTGCGGTGGAACAATTAATCTTAGGTTTAGCAATGTTACTCGCATGGCTCCATCCATAATTCTAATTTCCCACCACAGTCAGGCAGATGGTCTTTTTATATAAAACCACAAATACAAAGCGAGTTTTGTAGCTGACAAGAAGTCTTTAATAACCGATTTAGCAGTGAAATCTCCAAAACAAATCCTGCACTGTTCTGAGTGATTGGTCTGGGACAGTTTTCTTATTTCAAATGCAGTCTGAAAAGTCATAACTTTGGTTTAAATATTTTTACGAATCTTTGATCTTCTTGACTGAGGAGTGAGACCATATTATTCCTGCTGCCATGCTGCTGCCTTCTGTGTATTTTTATCTTTCAATTTTAAGATATGTTTAAAAGTTCTTCACTTGCAGTCAACCATAAGGAAGATATAAGCCTGCGACTGTGAGCAATGTGTCGGTCCCACCAATTAATGCACATCAATTTCTCTTTCCACTATTTTAACATAGATATTAACCGATTAATGGCTCCATTAAGATAGATAAATGAGGGATTTGATTCAAACGCATGGAGTATTTGTGCATTCAGATTGCTCAGAGACATCCACCCGAGGGCTGAATGTTCATGTTTAGGATTCTGTAGAAAATAGTGGAAGTGGATTAGACGCTTGGTTTGCACACCGGCAGCTTTGACCATCCTCCCCCCGACATTAACCGGCGACTACCTTTCTTGAATATGCTGAAACAACACCTAACTCCAGGCAGTTACTTGCGAGCTGCACATCATCGCAGACATACTATGCTGACGATACAATTTGGATTTATAGTGTGCTTTTCCTGTAGCAGAATGCCCAAGACATTTCCCTAATTGCTGTGGGGCAACATATCGCAGAGCCAAATAGGAAGATGTTGGATCGATGCCTTGATCAAAGAGATAGGTTTTTTTAGGATCAATCTTAAAAGAACAAGTGTGAGCTGGAGGAACAGTGGGGTTTAGGAAGCAAATTCCAGATATTGGCATCTGTAAACAACTTAAAACACAGACGCCAATAAAATAACATTCCTGTGGATGCTGTAGTCTTCAGAAAAAGCAACTGCCAGTGAGTTTTTGTGAAACATGCGATGATCCCTTTAAACAGAAATCTGACAATATGGGCATGTAACCTACCCGCTCCCCCCTGACTGGGTGGGCGTTCTGGAGGTGGCTTCCGAATTGATCTTGTTCCGGAAGGAACATTAATTTTACGTTTGGCTTCCTGGCCTGAAAATGATCCTGCCGCTTGACAAAGGCGAAGGTGGTAATGCCCTGCCCAACATCTTCGACACCCCACTCCTACCCCATTCCCTCGCCAACAATTAACCCTCCTACCTCACCATTGTCTGTCACTGAACCAAACTCTTTCCAACCTCAGCCTCTTATTTTAACCTGAGCAGAGTTTCCAATGTCACCGAGCGGCACCGTGACACAGTGGTCAGCACTGCTGCCTCTCAGGGTGCTCCTTTGAAGGGTTGGTGCAGACTCGATGGGCCAAATGGCCTCATTCTGCACTGTAGGGATTCTGTGGTGCTATGATCTCTTGAATCACCAACTTTGAACTGCAATATCGCCCACTTCAGCTTAATTGCTCTGAAATCTTCATCAACGCATTTGTTCCCTCCAAACCCCACTATTCCCCTGTAGGTCCAGGTTGGTTTCTCATCCTCCATCTTACATAACTTTGAGTTTAGCTTTATTGTCATAATGCCCCAAATGTATATCCATGGAATCCTTACAGTGCAGAAGGAGGCCATTCGGCCCATCAAGTACACACCGACCCTCTGAAAGAGCACCCTACCTAGGCCCACTCCCTCGCTCTATCCCCATTACCCCACCTAACCAGCACATTTTTGGACACTAAGGGCAATTTAGCATGGCCAATCCACCTAACCTGCACATCTTTGGACTGTGGGAGTAAACCGGAGCACCCGGAGGAAACCCTCGCACACACAGGGAGAACGTGCAGACTCCGCACAGACAGTCATCCGAGGCCGGAATCGAACTCTTGAGGTCTGAGGCAGCAGTGCTAACCACTGTGCCACCGTGCCACCCTAAATAGTTTGCATCCTTGTGTTCCTTCATCCTCCCACTCACTGCCAGTTGAGGCCCAGTAGTGAGCAATTAATGTTCCCTTAAATCCCTCATCCAGCCATCAATAATATTAACCAAACAGCAGGTGGGGGAAAGGGGGGGGGGGGGGGGGGGGAGGTTGCTTATTGGCTCTCTCATTTAAAAAAGAAATTGTTCATGGGTGGTGGGTGTCGCAGGCTGTGCCAGCATTTCTTGCCCATCCCTAATTGCCCTTGAGGGGGCAGTTAAGAGTCGGCCACATTGCTGTGGGTCTGGAGTCACATATAGGCCAGACCGGGTAAGGATGGCAGATTTCCTTCCCTAAAGGACATTAGAGACCAGATGGATTTTTGCAACAATCGACAATGGTTTCATGGGCATCATTAGACTTTTAATTCCAGATATGTTCCATCACCTGCCGTGGTGGTATTCGAGCCTGGATCCCCAGATCATTATCCTGGATTTCTGGATTACTAATCCAACGACAATACCACTAGGCCACCGCCTTCCCTGGAGGGTAGCAGGCAGTGGGGAACCTTGTTCAAAAGCACTTATGTCTGATCAAGGGACCTAGAATCAGGAAGCAGGGGAGCCTATTGAGAACCACACCCTGCCTCTTCCCTCTGCCTTTGCTGCCAACTCCACTCCCCCTTCCCGCTGTCACGAACCGATGCCTGGATCTTTCCCTGATCAAAGGCCTTGGGTGAATGTAATACCGGCTATAACCACTGCCTCACCTGGTGGCACTGCTGAGCACAGAAGAGCTGGGGGGAAGATCCTGGGGGAAGACCCACTGCCGACCTATCAAGTGCTTGAGCGGTTTTAGATGCAGAGGCCTTCTGGACAAAATGGCAACTGGGGGTCCTCGCCAGCACTCCAGCCGACAGCCAAAATCCCCCACTCCCCATTGCCACCGTTCCTCTCCTGTTTAAGCCACATCTCCACTGATGCCAGTCTGCGGTCTACAGTTGGTGGAAAAAGCTCTGTTTGCAAGGGCTTTGTCTCCCCATTGACTTCAGGAATCCACAGGAGGAACCCTGGGATTTTCAGCAGTGCTTGACTTCCTACGGTTGTACGTGGTCAATGGTTGCACAGATGGTAGACATTAGAACACCACCAAGCACCATCTGTCAGGAGAAAATGATAATCATGTTGTGTGGCTTATTTCCCAATGGACCCTTTACTCTCACACAAGTTATTTGTCTTATTTTATTCACAAGAGCTAAACCAAGCAATGCTCCTTTCTCAGTTGGGCTAGAAACAAACTGATCTCCCAGATGTCCTGCTACATTCTATAAAGCGTTCGCACTTTGAATGGGTGTATTCTAATCTATCATTAGATTTTGAAAGTTACCCAGTTGTAATAACCCTCAGGAGATCCACGGGGACTCCCCACCTGATCTCCTGTGGGGCTCGTGGGATACGAGCTCACCCGTTAGTGGGCGGAGGTCCATCAGCTGCCGCTCGTAAAAATCTCCTCACAGAAACCGGCCTGGACTTGGGACCAGCAAGAGCAGTAGTCCTGACTGGAACCTTGGAGCTGTAAGCCGGATTGCAGCCTTTACTTTTGTTGCCCAATGAAACTTCCTTTGGATTCAGCTTCTCGGGCCTCCAGAGCTTTTACACTGGCGACGAGAATAACAACACCTGCGATCCTGGGTGTTGCCACTGCACAGGAATTCCCCAGAGCAAGAACGAGGTCAGCGAGACTTTAAAAATACCGCTTTGTGGAAGGCTAGAGGCCTTTTACGCAGGCGTAGAAGACTGGGCCCAGTATACCGAACGCAAGGGGTATTTCTTCCAGGGAAATGGCATTGTTGGGGATGACCGGCGAACGTTTATACTCCTGACCCCCTGCGGGGCCCTGACATTGAGTGTAATCAAGAGCCTTACCTACCTGCTGGCCCCAGGCTCGAGAACCACCTGAAAAGGGGCGAGTGCGTCTGCCAGGTGGAAAAGGTCACAGATTTGGGATATCTCGTCAGTAAGGACGGGTTGCATCCGGAAGAAAATGTCCAGGCCACAAGGGGATCCTGACATCTGACTGAGCTGAGGTCGTTCCTAGGGCTTGTCAACTATTACCCGAACCAAACTACCTTGGTGGTGCCCCTACATGCACTTCTTAAAAAGAACCAGAAATAGGCATAGCAGGCATCATAAATAGAAGTATTTGCCAGGGTAAAGCAACAGCTGCTATCTTCAAAACTGTATCAAGTCCCCTCAGGATCTTGTTTTAATAAGGTCACTTTTTATTCCTCTAAACTCCAATGGGTACAGGCCCAACCTGCCAAATTTTTCTTTATACAATAAGCCCTTCATATCGGGAATGTGTGAGTGTCCTTTTTCTGAACTGCTTCCAACATAATGGGGGGGGGGGGGGGGGGGGCAACGGCAGCACAGTGGTTAGCATTGTTGCTTCACAGCGCCAGGGACCCGGGTTCGATTCCCGGCTCGGGTCACTGTCAGTGTGGAGTCTGCACATTCTCCCTGCGTCTGCGTGGGTTTCCTTCGGATGCTCCGGTTTCCTCCCACAAGTTCTGAAAGACGTGCTTGCTCGGTGAATTGGACATTCTGAATTCTCCCTCAGTGTACCTGAACAGGCGCCGGAATGTGGCAACTAGGGGATTTTCACGTTAACTTCATTGTAGTGTTAATGTTAGCCTACTTGTGACACTAATAAAGATTCTTATGATATTCTTTTTCAAATAAGGAGGCCAAAATTGTACACAGTGTTGTAGATGTGGACTCACTGAAGGCCTGGATAGCTGCAGTATAACTTCCCAACTTTTATAATCCATTCCCCTTGCAATAAACACCAACATTCCTTTTGTCGTGCTGTACATGTGTACTAACATTTTGTCATTCATGTTCCAGGACACCGAGATCCATCTCTATTAATCTCTCTCTATTTAACAAGTCTACACCTTTTCTATTCTTCTTCTTATGTGGACAAGTTCACATTTTCTCAAATTAATAATTTTTTAATTATTATTTCAGTCAGGTAATAATGGGGAACACAGAGATGGTGGAGGGACCGAACCAATATTGTGCCTCTGTCTTCACGATAGAGGATAATAAACATTTTCCAAAAACTGTAGTTAATTCAGGGGAACCTGGTGCAATAACAATCACTAAAGGCAAGGTATTGAATAAACTAATGGGATTAAAGGCAGATAAGTCTCCAGGACCTGATGACCTGCACCCTAGGGTATCAAAGGAGGTGGCAGCAGAGATAGTGGATGCATTGATTATGATATTTCAAAATTCCCTGGATTCTGGAAAGGTCCCGGCGGATTGGAAACACATGAATGAGGTGCCCCTATTCAAAAAGGAGGAGAGGCAAAAAGTAGGAAACTATAGACCGGTTAGCTGACCTCTGTGATGGGGAATTTTCTGGAATCGATCATTGAGGAGGAGATGACTGAACATTTGGCAAGACAAAGCCCAATGGTGGATTGATGAAGGGTAAGTCATGCTTGACAAACTTGCTTGAGTTCTTTGAGGATATAATCAGCAAGATGGATAATGGGGAACCTATGGATATGGTATACCTAGACTTCCAGAAGGCTTTTAAAAAGGTGCTGCATAAAAGACTGCTCCAGAAGATGAAATTGCACGGGATTGGGGGTAGAGTACTAGATTAGATTGAGGATTGGCTGACTGATAGAAAGCAGAGGGGCGAGATAAATGGGTCTTTCTCTGGCTCAGGAACTGTATCTATCGGGGTGCAGCAGTGGTCAGTCCACGTACCTCAACTGTTTACAATCTATATAAATGATCTGCAAGCACGGGACAGAGTGTAACGTAGCAAAATTTGAGGATGATACTAAAACAGGTGGGAAAGCAGGCAGTGAAGAGGAGATACAAAGTTTAAAGACGGATACAGATAGGCTAGGAGATTGGGCCAAAATTTGGCAGATGGGGTTTAATGTGGATAAGTGTGAGGTTATCCATTTTGGCCGAAAAAATAAAAAGGCTAATTTGTATCTGAATGGAAAGCAGAAGGATCTGGGTGTCTTTGTTCATGAATCACAGAAGATCTGTAGACAAGTACAGCTGTAATAAAAAAGGCAAATGGAATTTTAGCATTTATTGCAAAAGGACTGGAGTATAATAGTAGAGAAGTGTCGTTGTAATTGTGTCGGGTGTTGGTAAGACCATATCTGGAGTATTGTGTCCAGTTTTAATCTTATTTGAGGAAGGATGTGGTGGTATTGGAGGCAGTTCAGAGGAGGTTCACCAGATTGATTCCGGGGATGAAAGGGTTGATGCATGAGGACAGATTGAACAGTTTGGGATTATACTCACTGGAGTGTAGAAAAATGAGAGGGGATTTGATCGAGGTATACAAAATACTACAAGTGATTGGTAAAGCAAACGTCGACCGAATGTTCCCCTTATGGTGCAATCTAGAACAAGAGGTCACAGGTAAAGGTTGAGAGGCGGTAGATTTAAAACGGAGATGAGGAGACACTACTTCCCGCAGAGGGTGGGGAATTTGTGGAAATCACTGCCTCATAGTGCGGTGGAGTCCGAATCATTAAATAGTTTCAAGAAGGAGATCGCTATATTTATGACTTTAAAAGCGAGCTAAAAGGGATTCGGGGAACAGGCAGGGAGGTGGATGAGACCAGGAAGAGGTCAGCCATGATCTGATTGAATCGCAGAGCGGGCTTAAAGGGCTGAATTGCCTACTTCTGCTCCTAATTCCTATGTTCTCATAGTCCCTCACTTAAATGCGACTGTGGTGCTATGCATCACTGTATATAGACAAGGGGTTAATGAAAGCACACTACAACTAAGTAACCACTAGAGGGAGCACCAGAGATGTATATATACATAGACAAACAGGAAGTCAGGCTTTCTTCACAGGAACGGCAGCTGGTGAGCAGGACACAGACAGGCTGCTCGGATGTAGCATAGTATAAGCGCTGAAGAGAGAACAAACTGGTACAGATAAAGCATCTACTTTAACTGTAAGACTACGAGCTTTATTCAGACAGAAGGAATAATACAGCCACAACCAACGACGTAAAGGAAACAGTGCAGATCTTGATTTATTTGCACAATACCTGTCTGCAATATTTTGAACAGCTGACATGCCCAGTTCTTTCTCTGACTGAACTAAAAATCATTTGCAACGTGTAAAGTCCACCTGCTTCTCACCATCAATATCCCTCTGGCATTCAACATTGGGCCTTGAAGCGCACTGGAAGATTTTTGTGCTTCTTGTGGAATATAAAATAGAATCGGATTACATGGAACAGATCTGTATGGACACTGCAATGGCTTTGCATTCAGTATAAATTTTATATCAGAGTGAAACACAATGTAATTTGTATGAGACAGTACCTTAACTCTATTACTGCTCCTTTCAATATTTATTCGGATATTGTTTGCGAACAGAGGTGCAATCAAAGTGCTCGAGGGCAAAAAGCCTTGGATTTTAATATGAAAACTGGCTGAATGAATGTTGGAATGTAATATAATTTAAGGGGAAATGAGAACAAAGAAGACATTTCACCAAGTACGGTAATGAATTAATCACAGTCATGTTTCTCTTATTGAATTTAAATTTGCATTTATACTTGCCTTTCTTCAATTCCTTGTTTTGATGACTTCCTTTTTTGCTTGTATTTGAAACTCTTAACGCTTTGATAATTTTTCGCCTTGGGCTGAAACAATGCGGCCATTTCGCCTCCAACAGCACGACATGGCCTAAGGACAATTTTCCACTCAGTCAAAGAAGACTGAAAACAGTGGACACTAATCACGCAGCAATTCCCAGATGGAATTTCTGGCTCTGGAGGCCACTCCAGCGCCACCAATTTCAATCTTCTCGTGGGCTATCAGTCGGATATCTTCACGGGATGCACATTATAGATTCCTGTGGATTTGGCACTGTCACAGTCAATGTCTGTTGAGATCAAAACATTTTGGGCTGGTTTCTCCATTGCCTGCGCTGGTATCATAATCGGTGGTCGAACGGAGAATCGACTCCAAAGCCTAATTTGGGGCGGTGCCGGTTTGACGCCGGTCAGTCATGCTTCGCCCCCTCTGAAATGGCATCATCGCATTGCGCACTGCGCGCCATTATAACGGCGTTGGCGTGTCAGCGGCTGGCCCTCTCGTGATGCTCCGCCCCTGATGGGCCGCGTTCCCGACGGCATGGGACACATGTGGTCTCAGTAGTTGGGAACCCGCCGTGGCGGCTGTGGACCGTGTCCAGTGCCACTACACTCGGCCGGAGTCTGTGCCACCGGCGAGGGCTGGGGGGACTGGTGGCGGGGTGGCCAGGGTGGTCGCGGATGGCGGGTTGGGTTGCGGCACGGCCGGGGCCGTGTTGAACGGCGCAACCGCTGCAGGTCATCAGCCGTGCGCATGCGCAGCCAGGGACCTGGCCATTCCCCGCCCGTTTTCAGCACTGGAGCCGGGAGTTTCACTCGGTTCCGCTGCAAGCCCCTCACCGGTCCCGGAATGGGTGAGGGTCCGGTGCCGGGTATTTTGCCGTAGAACCCTTGCGAATTCTCTGTTTACTTAGCCGCTGAAATGGAGAATCCAGCACTTTATTTTGGGGAAATGTATTCACACCAAATTTTCCTAAGGACCCATCAGCTGACTGGCAATCCAAAAGTAACTAACTGTGCTTTCCCCAACATAATTTAATGTATGTCTAGGCTTGGGAAGTCGGGGTGGATTTAAGAAGAGGGCAACCATTGAAGTTGTTTTGTTCCCAACATGTTACAAATGTTGTAGTTCTAAGCAACCAATTTCTTTTCTTTTATCCTGCAATAAGTTGTGGCTGTTGCTGACAAGGCCAGCCATTTTTGCCCATTCCTAATCGCCTTTGAACCTGACCTTGGACTGAGAGCCTTGCTCGGCCATGTCAGTTAAGAGTCAACCAGAGGCGCAGTGGTTCGCACTGCTGCCTCACGCCACTGAGGACCCAGGTTCGATCCCGGCCCCGGGTCACTATCAGTGTGGACTTTGCACATTCTCCCCGTGTCTGCGTGGGTTTCACCCCCACAACACAAAGATGTGCCGGGTAGGTGGACTGGCCACGCTAAACTGCCCCTTAATTGGACACAGAAAGAATTGGGTACTTTTAAACAATATCCTTGTGTTATGTTGAATAGATTGAAGGTCTGTTTTTCTCAGTGCTGTGATTGGCACAGTTTCTTCAAAGAAATGTTTGTTCACCTTCTTATAATTTCCGTTATTGTTAGGTGTAGAGAAAGCTGGTAACCTCTGGTCATGCAGGACTGTGGCACCTGGTCTCTCTGTTGTATGTATTGCCTCTGTAGCATTAGCAAGAGAAATTTAATGCATTAACCCCTGACCTCTACCTACCCATGTTTATGTCAAACAAAATACAGAGGTCCAAGTTGCTCAGTTGAGCATTTATGTTTATTTTCCAGTAGCAGCAATTCACAAAGGGGTTCTTTCCCCCGGCAGTAGGTATACCCCTGCTGTCCCGCTAATGGTTTATCTGCTTCATTGACAGCCGCTTGTTTCCATGGCACTGCCGCTGCTTCTGCGGATGGGCAGGCCTCACCCACACACTGCAAAGGGAGATTCCTGCCCTGTCCATGGTCCAGTTTCACTGAACGAACCTCCCAGAGTTGGTACCTGGACACCGTTCCCAATGGGATGGTGTTCCTGGAGGAACCTCCTAACCAGCTGCCTCCTGGAAGATCGCGACTGACATCCCAGCACTTGCTCTTCTGAGTTTTTGACCTGGAATTTGTTCCAACACCAGGGTCAGCATGCTAGCAGAGAAACCCAGCCTATTCACACCATTCTGGCTTGTTCGATATTTCCAGCATTTCCTCTTTTTGTTGCACAATTCCAGCACCATATTTTCTCCAGTATTTTGCATCTGTATAGCCACTTATTGCAATGTTGCAAGCTTATGTTTTGTTTCAGTAAGATCCCATATTGAATCCCCAGACGGTACAGAGTTAACCTATCTCAGCCAGAATGGTTGATGTTTGTTTGAATGGAAACCAGCTGCCAACTAACTCATAGGATTTTTGGCTTCATGTTTGCATATAGTCCCTCATTTACTTCAGGTTTTGTTTATTAAAGTGCATGGAGTTTAAATATTGAATTGAGTGAATCACTTTGAGTTATATTGTTCTTTCCTCATCAATATTCTCCGTCATTTCCTCCCTCTCCTTTCATTGGTTGATATGGTGTTTATGAAATCCATCATCTGATTCATTGCTTGGATATGGTTTCAGAGGAAGACCTCACGACCCAGCAAGACCCAAGTAGTTATTGTTCACATAGGAGCCTTGGACGTCTTGCCAAGCCTTCGATCAATAGAAACAGTTTCTCCTTATTTACCCGAAAGACCTTCATGAATTTTGATGGCTCTATCAACCCTCTTTTGACATTCTCTGCTCTAAGCAGAACATGCCTTGGACAATGATTGCCCCTTTAAGGGAATAACAGCAGAGTAAGGATCACATGGTCTGGGTGGCCAATCAGGACTCAGAGCAGTGAATAACCCCAGGGGGACGAGTTCTCCTAGGCAGAGGGATTTTACAGCTAGCTGCAAAAACGCTGCTGATCTTGAAGATCATTAAATAAATCCTTTGTTGCTCACCAATGAAGTCTCTGAAAGTGCATCATTGGATCTGGCGATGAGGATAAATTATCCTGACACTGCCACTGGCCTCAGACCCCTGAGGGTCCTGTTTTAATAGAAGTCTGAGAAAAAGAAAAAGTATGCTGACCAGAATGCCTCTCGTTGAGCGAATAGACCCTTTTGGCTTCTCCACAGATGAATGGACACAATACGTCGGATGCCTGGAATATTATTTCCAAGCAAATGAAATATGGAAGGAGATGGAATGCAAAGCAATTCTCCTAAATGTTTGTGAGAGTCAGACCTATAATCTTACTTGCAGACTTCCAGCCCCAAACGTGCCCGATTTCAAATCATTTAGTGAGCTCATGGATTTAATGAAGGCTCAATTGCAACCACAACGATCAGTCATAATCCAGAGATTCAAATTTAATTTGAGGGTGAGAGCCCCAGGCAAATCGATTGAGACTTACATTACTAAGCTGAAGCAAATCTCGGAGTATTGTGATTTTGGAGCCACGCTAAAAGACAAGTTACAGGATGGGTTAGCCTGTGGCATGAACAACAACGCTATTCAATGCAGAACCTTGCAGAAGGCAACATACATTTTAATCGAGTAATGGAGATAGCACTGGCTATGGAAAGCACTGAAAAAGATGCACAAGAACTGTAAAGTGCACAAATAGTTAGAGCTGAAACCTGCAGCCAGCCGTGGCGCCAAAATCGGCAAAACCACCAAAACAGCCAGAAAGTGGGAAACAATTTCAGCCACCAACAAAGCAAAATGATACAGTGGAGGCAATCAGTCAGTAATACTGAAACTGGAATGTTACCGATGTGGAGGCAACCACACTGCCTGAATCATGTTGGTTAAAGGAGGCAGAGTGTTTTTATTGTCACAGTCATTTGCTAAAGCAGTGTAAAGCCAAGTCAAGATCGCTGAGCAATTGATCAACCAAAGATGTTACATGGAAGGGCCTGACACCATGATTCTGGTACCCACCCTCTGTTTAATGTAAAAACAGGCAAGGTACCAGCCTCCCCGGACAGGTGCCGGAATGTGGCGACTAGGGGCTTTTCACAGTAACTTCATTGAAGCCTACTCGTGACAATAAGCGATTTTCATTTCATATTACTGTAATGCACCGGATAAATGGGAAACCTCTTTAGGTGAATGCGGATACAGAAGCATCGGCCACTGTGATGGGCGATCATACATTTCAGTACCTAAGAGAGGGAGTCAAACCTTTGAACTTGGAGAGTACATCTGCCAAGTTAAATACTTATACGGGAGAAACAATAAAAATAAAATCCCCACAATGGTACCGGTAAGCTATGGACAACAATCTACCCAGCTCCCAGTGATAATAGTAATAGGTGAAGGACCAAGCCTTTCGGCTGTGATTGGGTGAAAGTAATCAAGTTGAAGAGGGCCGAGATTTTTCAAGTGCGGGAAAAAGGGCTGCCCGAGTTGATAATATTTGAAAGGATTATGGAGAGTCTGCTGCGGGGGCTACGATGGGCTGCATTATACCTTAACAGTGTCCTTTAGTGTAGATGCACAAGGAGGGGCTGGTTTAGCACAGGGCTAAATCACTGGCTTTGAAAGCAGACCAAGGCAGGCCAGCAGCACGGATCAATTCCCGTACCAGCCTCCCCGAAAAGGCGCCGCCGGAATGTGGCGACGAGGGGATTTTCACAGTCACTTCATTTGAAGCCTACTTGTGACAATAAGCGATTTTCATTTCATTTCATTATAGAACATAGAACAATACAGCACAGAATAGTCCCTTCAGCCCACGATGTTGTGCCGAACTTTTATCCTAGATTAAGAACAAATTAATCTACACCCCATCATTCTACCGTAATCCATGTACCTACCCAATATGGGGCAAATAATCCTGGCTGTCACTTGCAGTACAGTGCTGAGGCATTGTTGCACTGTCAAGAGTGAGATATTTAATTGAGGTCCTGTCAACTCTCCCAGGTAAGTGTAAAAGATCCCCAGCCACTATTTCAAAGAGGAGCAGGAACACACTCTCTAATATTTATCCATCACAATAATGATCTGGTCATTATCCAATTGCTGTGCGTGAGGTCCTTCTGTGTGCAAATTAGCTGCCAACTTTAGGATGATCAAAGGAGTTGATCGAATAGAACAATAACTATTTCCTCTGGGGGGCAAACTCCAAAACAAGGGGCATAAGCTTGAAAATTACAGCTATGTCATTCAGGGGTTATATCAAGAAGCAGGTTTCCCCCCCACACAAACAGAAGTGGGAATCTGGAACACTGACCCTCAGAAAGCTGTTGAGGCCGAGAGGGTGAAATAAAAATTTCCTTACTGAGATTTATGTTGAGCAAGGGTAATAAGAGTTACGGAACCAAAGCGGGTTAAGATTCAGAACAACCATGATCCAATTAATACCCCATGAAAGACAAGGTCAAGGCAATAAGGAAGACGTCTGCCACCACAAGTATAACTGGACTCAAATTACTTTTGATGGTAAACTAATATGGACTTTTTTTACCAAATCTATCGACTGAAGCACTTCTCTCCGTGTCTGCGTTGGCTTCCTCCGGGTGCACCAGTTTCCTCCCACAGTCCAAAGATGTGCAGGTTAGATGGATTAGCTGTGCTAAATTGTTCCTTCGGGTGGGGTTGCAGAAATAGGGTGGGGGATTGGGCCTAGGTAAGGTGGTCTTTTGAAGGGTCAGTGCAGACCCGGAGGGCCGAATGGCCTCCTTCTGCACTGTAGGGATTGTATGATTGTACTGACCCTCTTGCATATTCTGCCAATGAAACTCTGGGCTGGATTTTCTGGTTGGCGACGGCGGAATCGCGTTCGGCGATCGACCAGAGAATCACAGTTCCCGACCAAATCGGAGGCAGCGCCCTTTTGGCGAGGCTCCGCCCCCTCCGCGCACCGTATCAACGGCCTCAGAACATTGCCTGAGGCCAGCCCTCCCCGATGCTCTGTCCCCGACCGGCCAAGTTCCCCATGGTGTCGGTTGCGTGTCGTCTCATCTGTCGGGAACTCGGCGTAGCGGCTGCGGACACAGTCGGGGGAGAGCCGATCCGCGGGCATTGGGGGTACTGTGGGGGGGGGGGGGGTGGTCTGGGGTGCGTGAGCCGACCAAAAGGGGCGACTATTTCGCGCCCGGGTCCGCGAGCGGCCCCCGCCATGTGGCACGGCACGGCTGATGCAGACTGCCACCGTGCGCATGCGCGGCCACGGACCCGGCAATTCTCCTGGCCGTACCGACAGCTAGAGCCAGGTGCTCTACGCTGCTTTGATGCTAACCCCCAGCCAAACGGAAGATCGGTGGCCGGTTTACGCCAGTTTTTCTGTCGTAAAATGCCACCGTTCCCACGCAGGCGGCATCGCCTCAAAATCGGGGAATTCAGCCCACTATTTTTGGTCATGGAAGGGTCCCCAGGAGGAAGCTTTCAACAGAGTGAAGCATTCCTCAAACCTATTAGTGCACTTCAACTAATCTAAACAATCAATACTGAGCTGCAACGCATCTCCATATGGCGTAGGTGCAATGTTGTCCCATGTGATGGATGGTGGCTCTGACAGGCCGATAGGGTATGTGACAAGAGGCTGAAAAAGGCGACTCACAAATCGGGAAGGAAGGACTATCAATAGTCTTTGATGTCAAGAAATTCCACCAGTACTTACACAGTAGACACTTTACCATTGTTTCTGACCACAGACCGCTCTTGGCACCATTCAGAGAGGACAAGGCTATCCCACTAATCACCTTGGCAAGAATTCAACAATGGGGTTTAATTCTGTCTGTCTATGAATATACTTTCAAACATCGACCTGGGACAGACACAATGAATTTCTGGTACCATTCTCATCATTTTCTGACCCTCATTGGATAATGAGTTTGGTGGGCACTGGAGAAAGTCCAAAAAAGGTTTTACAAGGATGATGGTGAAATGAGAGGTTTGTAACTATCAGAAAAGACTAAACAGACTGAGGCTCTTTCCTCTGGAAAACAAAAGGCTGAGGCCTGACCTAGTGACGGGCTTTAAAATTACAACAGGGTCCGGTGGAGTAGATGTAGCAAAAATAATTCTGTTTCTGAAGAGTCCAAAACTAGACTTCCTAAATACAAGGTGCAACATCTCAAAACAGGCAACTTCGGGACAGAGTCAGGGTCAGATCTCAGGGGCAGGATTCTCCGGTTCTGAGACCAAGTGTTGACGCCAACGCAGAATTTGTGACTTTCATGACTGCAAAACTGCCGCCATACCTGGACGGATTCCGCTACTATTAAGGGGCTGGGACCAGCACCACGTGGAACACAATCGATTCCAATGAAAAACGGTGCGGGATACGCCATGTCCGTGATTGACACTCGGGAGGCACTGCAGCCACACATACACTTTATAATCCCCACACACACTCATCCCAGCCAACAAGATGGCTCTGGTTGTGCAGCACGCACCCATACAGCTGATGGGTCATTCGGGCCCAGAGGGCACCTGGGGAGACACCTATACGACCCATGGCCCTAAGTTCAAAGTGGGCTGTTAGCAGTGTGCACAGCTGCACGGCTGCCTTACCGGTTGTTAAAATGCCCGTCTCTCCGACCCCACAGCTCACCTCCTGGCCACCCCCGCTACTCCCCCTGGCACTGGCAGAACCCCCCCCCCCCCCCCCGCGGCCAGTGGCACAACTATCAGCAAACTATGGCGATGTTGGGCACTTTCCGTACCTCCTCTCTCCCCCTCAGCAGCCGGTTTCACCATTTTTAATAGCACAAGTGAACCTCGCCGTCGGGAACTCGGCCCATCGGAGACGGGAAATCGCAGAGGCCCCGGAGATAATGACATGCAAACGGTGTCTACTGTACCTGCGTTCCGGAATGCATTGACGCCACTGTCGAGGTGGTGAAGCATTGCGATTTGGCGGCAAATCGGCGCCTGCTGTGATTTTGGCACGGGAACCAATTCTCCACCCAATTGCCTTTCCAGATTTTGGCATCGGCGAACGGAGAATCCCACCCGGGTTTTTGTGCATCACCAGTTCCAGATAGCTGGATTATACCTGTAAATCCAATGGGAAATTCAGGAGAAACTTATTTCGCAGAGGATGAGCAGAAGGTTGGACCCGCTACACATTGACTCGTTATGGTAAGTAGCACTGATGCAGTTAAGAGGCATCAGATAAGTAGATGAGAGTAGATGAGAGAGAAAGGAATAGAAAGTTATGCTGATAGGCTTAGATGAAGTAGTCTTAGCAATAAGCCAGTTGGGCCAAATGGCCTGATTCTGTGTTGTAAATTCTATTTAATTCTCTATAGTAAGCACATGGCACCATTGTGGTAGCCTGGGGATCATGTTCTAATAGCAGGATAGAAAATCGCTGATTGCAAGCAAGTTTGTTCTGGGTAAATTGACCTACTTCTTCAGCTATTGGCTGTTATTCCCAAACCTCCAAATCTCTGGAGTAACCTTAATGGCTCTCTCAGCTTTGACACGTTTTAGATCTCACAACATCGACGCACATATTCAAAGGTCAGCTCTTTGAAGCATCTCAACACTCAGTCAAACCCATTCACCCGGCATCACAACCAATCAACAAATTCACCAAAACCCACATCATATAACATTCAACATGTGTGTTAGCAGCAACCGGAATGTAATAATTTACAAAGCAGTCAAAGCTCTCAACTCAACAGATTATCATTTAATTTAGCTCATAAAGTTCATGGAATGTTACTTTAGTGCCAGTGCGTGAAAAGCTATCTGTGGACCTTTGAGGTGTAATACATTTCCTCATTGCCTTAATGGCTTCGGACATGAGTCCCATAAAAACCTAATATAACATTTGCTTAGGAAACGCTTCTCTTCACTGAGGCAAGGACAAGAATGTGTTGTTCTTCAACAGTTTTAAAAACACAAAGCAAAGTTAGACAAATTGAGTAAACTATATTTAGCTGTCAGGCAAACATAAGAAAACGTTATGTGAAATGGCATTCTGCCTTGGCGTTTTTGCCTTTATGAATTGGTTGTATTTAATATCGGAATTTCTGGTTGTGTAACTGTAATGTTTTTTAGCCTCCCCGCCTGTGGTTTTGAGGGCCTGGAGAGGGGGAGGAGGGCGGGAGGGGGGCCGGGGGGGCTTCTCAGAAGCAGTACGTGGCCTTCTTGCCGCCTTCCCGCCTGCCCCAACCTGGCTCACATTTTATGGGGGAGCAGTGGAGGCGTTGGGCCGCCCATCCTTGGGCCTATTGAGGCTCTCAAGTTGACATCCTCACCGCTCTTCCATCTGTGGAAGGGAAAGGCCCATAGCAAGCAGGTAGACTGGCAGCTTTAACTGTGTCAGAGGCAAGGCTGGCGTGGAGACCTCTTTTTGGGGATCCCCACCACATGCACCTCGCCACCGAGGTCATCTTTCCACTTTACCCACCCCCACACCCTGCTCCGGCCTCTCAAAACCAGTACTCCAAGCCCCCCACCCCCCACCCCATCCCTCCTTGCTAAGCCCTGCCAGCCTGACTCTGGAGATAACATGGATTTACCTTGGAGTCTGGGCTTCTCCCAACAGTGGCCACCATTCAAACCTGGCACTGCTAGGACTACAGAGCTTGCGGCCATCTGACTGGCCAGCAGCTCTATAAGGCAGATCTTCCTCCTGAGATAGGGGTGTGTTGCTCGTTATGCTCTCTCCTTAATTGGCTCTGTTTAGGACAGTTAATACGGTCGCCGTCCTTAATTCTAATTATGTTTGCTCAAGAGTCGCCAGGTATCTTTCGATACCGCCGCAAGGTTCAAAACCGAATACTGATCAAAGGCTCGATACACCAGTTAATAAGTTCAAAATCAATACTCATTTATTTACACACAGTCAATTATACTCATGCACAAACTCTACTAACTAAACTATCACTACTACTAAAAGCCTATACTTAGCTTTGGGTGCCCACTCAGTCAGAGGAACAATGGCCGTTGTCCGGTTCTGAGGCTGCTGGCATCGAACCTGTATGGAATAGTAGCTAGGAGCGTCTATCTCGTAGCGTGCGTTGACTTTGGACTTACTTGTTCTGGTGCAGCTACTAGGCAGGCCTCTCACTGCTGAGAGCCAAGGCCAAGAAGAATGATTCTTGCTTGGGGGCTTCCTCTTATACTCAAAGGGGCTTCGCGCGCTTTTGGGCGGGCCTTGAACTTGGCCCCAATTAATTGAGCCATATCTTAATCATCGGTATTGATTTTCTCCAATAAAGGGGTGGCTGCCTGATCGCTGGGCGGGTCCTGGGTGACCGTTGGCCTGCTTTTGTTTTAGTCTCCACTGGCGCCGGGGTGTCTGCTTTGGTATCGTTTACTTAAATGTTTCTCTTTTGTCCCCGGAGATAGCTCATTAGTATGTTAATGGTTTTGCAGTATCGGTCTTGTCTGGGAGCTGCAAACTTCAATCCACAGACAAACCTTGCACCTGCTTGCTTTCTCAGCATTGTCCAATTTTCCCTTCATTCTCTGCAAGTGTCCATTTTGTAATCGGGACCTGGCTACCCCAGGTGGCTACAGGTGGAAGTCTTGCCAGAAGCTGATTAACACTGCTCTGAGTTAAATTGTTTCATGGCAGCTGGGGGTATTGCGAGTGGGCTTCCCCCACCGACAGTTATTATGGACTGCAGCAAGAAATAGTTAAATAATAGAGCAGTCAATATTGTGATAAGTACAGTGTCCTGGACTGATGGAATGCTCCATCAAGACTGCACAGGTTCCTGCGGTGAATGATTTGGATGATGGGATGTTGCAGCTAATGTGATTAGGAGTGAACAAAGTTATGGATTAGGAAAAGGAGTCGGCCTTTCAGACCCCTCGAACCTGCTCCGCCATTCAGCAAGATCCTGGCTGATCCGATTGTAAGCTCAGCTCCACATTCCTGCCTGCCCTCAATAACTTTTCACCCCCTTGTTAATCAAAAACCTATCTAGCTCTGTCTTAAAAATATTCAAAGATTCGGCTTCCACTGCCTCTTAAGGAAGAGAATTCCAGAGACTCACAATGCTCTGAGAGAAAAACATTCTCTCTTAAATGAGCAACCCCTTATGGTTAAAGAGTGATCCCTAATTCCAGATTCTCCCACAAGAGGAAACATCCTCCCCACATCCACTGGGTCCAAATACCTCAGGATGTTATATGTTTCAATCAAATGCCTCTTACTCTTCTAAACCCCAGTGAATAGAAGCCTAGCTTGTCCTACCTTTCCTCATAAAGTAACCCGCCCATCTTGGTATTAGTCCAGTAAACCTCCTCTGGACTCTTTCTAACATATTTAAATATCCCCTTAAACAAGGAGACCAACATTATACACAGTACTCCACATGTGGTGTCACCAATGCCTTGTAGAACTGAAGCATAATCTCCCGACAGAAACATAACCTGCCTAGGGGCAGCATGATGGCACAGTGGTTAGCACTGCTCCCTCACAGTGCCAGAGTCCTGGATTCAATTCTAGCCCTTGGGTCACTGTCTGTATGGAGTTTGCATGTTCTCCCCATGTCTGTATGGGTTTCCTGCGGGTTCTCCGCTTCCTCCCACAGTCCAAAGATGTGAAAGTTAGGTGGATTGGCTATGCTAAATTGTCCCTTAGTGTTCAAAAAGATGCGTAGGTTAGATTAAGGGGTTAATGGGATAGAGCAGGGGAGTGAGCTTGGGTGGAGTTCTCTTTCAGAGGGTGGATGCTGATATGATGGGCCTAATGGCCTCCTTCTGCACTGTAGCGATTCTATGATTCTACTTTGGCATTCAATTCCTCTTGCACTCAACAATAATATTCTAGTAGCTTTCAGTCCTTATATACTAACCTTTTGGGATTCACGCACTCGGGCATCTCAAGCCTCTACAATCTCTCACCATTTAGATAACATGATTATTTTTTATTCTTCCTGTCAAAATGACAATTTCAAATTTTACCATATGATGCCACATTTACCAAATCTTTCCCCACTCACTTACCCTATCGATAGCCCTTTGCAGTCTCCTTATGTCCTCTTCACAATTTACTTTCCTAACTATCTTATGTCATCAGCAAATTTTGCAGCTATTCCATTGGTTTCTTCATCCAAGTCATTTATATACATTGTGAAATGTTAAGACCCAGCATTGATTCCGTGGTACACACTTGCTACATCTTGCCTACTCTTTGTTTCCTCTTAGCTAGCCAATCTTCAATCCATGCCAATATTTTACTCCCTACGCTGAACTTTTATTTTCTGCAATAACGTTTGATATGGCACCTTAGCAAATTCCTTGTGGAAATCTAAGTACAGTACATCCGCCAGTTCCCCTTTATCCACAGCACATGCAACTTCTTCAAAGAATTCCAATAAATTAGTTAAACATGATTTCCCTTTCACAAAACCATGTTGACTCTGTCTGATTACCTTGGATTTATCGAAGTGCCCTGTTATAACATCTTTAATAATGGCTTCTACCATTTTTTTCAGAAAATATTTTATTAAGGCATTTATAATTTTAACGTTCTTAGCAAAGAAGCCCAACACACACAAAAACCTAAGACAGATGTTAAGCTAACGGGCCTGTCGTTTCCTACTTTCTGTCTCCCTCCCTTATTGTACAAAGGAATTACATTTGTTATTTTCCAATCGAATGCAACCTTCCCCGAGTTGAGGGAATTTAGTAAAAGTTAAACCAATGCATCAATGTAAGAAGGGACCTTTACCTGGAGCCAGCAAAATCTGTGGAGCCGAATCAGACGAAAGTTACAGTGACCACAAAGATAAGCTGAGTCAACATGACACGCCAGACAGTAACCAATCCTAGTCCGTTGAAGCTGCTGCTGCCATAGTGATGCATGGTTACATTGGAGGGGGTATTAACATTAGCAGGGCCATTTCAACTCAGTGCTGAGTTCAGACAGACCCCATTTTGGCTTTTTAAAGGGCCTTAACCTGCAGTGTGGGAGTAGACGTAAGTGCTCATGGAGGGCGCAAAGGTCTGTATAAGTGTCTTGGACTAAAGGTATTTTTAAATCCCGTGCTCTTTAAATTTGAAATAAAATCGGACTTAAGCTGTCAGGGTCAGAGTGAGAACTTGCATGATTTATGGTGCCAGAGGGGCACCTGTTTGAAATGTGGATGTGAGGTCACTGCAGAGTGTTTCCACGGGTATACCACCCACCAAACCTTTGAGCTTGGGCTGTTCTCACATTGTCATATGCCCCTGAAAGCACCCAGAATAAGGAATGGAAATAAGAGCGAGCACAGGCAGCAATCATTGAGGATCTGCCACCATCACATCAAAGAGAACCTAGGGCCCACTGTGTTTGGGCATGCAAAAGTATTTAAGAGCTTCTCACAATTCAGAGGTAGAGAACCCTTTCAAAAACACACACACAGACATGCACCTTATCTACTTATTCAATGAAATCCTTTGTTAGATACAAGCAGTCCATGGACTTTATTTGATTCCTGAAAAACGTGTTGAAAGTCGAAATGTCATATGTCTGAACCGATTTTCCCATAGGAACAATGTTATAACCGGGGGTCTGGTTCCTGAACTAAGGCGCAATATCCTATTGTCACTGAATCGTGCACTCACTCCTCAACGATGGAGTTGACTCGGATCAGATGGGAGATCCTTTTCCAACAACTTGTGGCTGTGACACCACAAGCAGAGATATAGAATTACCCCTTATTTGATGTTTTGTAAATTTGCTTTACTCACTGTGCATTTATTAGTGAATGGTCAGGATGAGGTTGGTGGTAAAATGATTGATGTGCATATTCTTTCTCACTTACTGCAAATTAATCAGGGAAATTCGATCACCCAACCGTAGGAGCAATGTTTTTCAAATCTTTTTTCCTGAGATCCACTTTTGGAAACCGGCCAACCTTCAGGCCCCTCGCTGGCCGAACTTTGCGACCCACGTTGGTCAAACCCTCGTTTGCGATACACGCCAACCGACCTTCGCAAATCACGCTTACCCTTAATGCGAAAGAGGAGCCTGCTTTGTCCTCACGATCTCACTTGAATCTAGTTCAGATAAGCAGCGGGCAATGAGCATATCGGGTGCTGGTGTCAGCCAGTTCCTTTGTGCCATCTTCATCTTTATGAAGCTGCAAAATAGAAGCAACTCTGCTCCCTGCTTTGGAGGCAAAAACGTGTATCTGGAAGGCGCTTCACGTCAATTCCATGTTCAGGGTGCGTGACCTGCTCTCTGCTGCCTCCTCTGGCCAGACGACTGCACAGATAATGTATCTCCATTTAAAAGGTGGCAGCGGTGGCCTCAATTTTTGATGTAACCACCGATAGCAGCTGTTGGAAGCTTCTCCCATGATTGGGAGCACGGCTGGAAAGGTGGGACCACTCGCTCTGCGACACTCCCGACACCCGCCGGGGACCCACCTGCGGGCCGCGATCCTGCCTTTGCAAAACCCTGCATTAGACAACCCACCCAGTAGTTACTCAAAGAACTCAAGAGCAAACTCAAACCTTTTGTGAGGCAGGCAGCTGACCCACTAGTTTCTGCTCAGTCGGTGAGTTTTAAACTGGGGCTTTTGTCACATTAAAGTTTGTGAGAACTTGCTTCAGTAAAGTTGCCTGACTTCCCATGATATAATAGTGCCTTCACTTTCAAAGTCACTTTGATATCTGAGAAGCAATTTTCCCTTCCTGAGGTTGTGAAAGGCAGAACATAAAGGAACATAATGGTTGGTAAAGACCAAAATCTGAAACCAGTGTCGTAAAGGCCAAAACAGGATGTCAATTTCGAAACGTCGTAAGTGCCGTTCATCGTAACTTGAATGTCATAAAGTCAAGGACTGCCTGTATCTTTAATAGTTTGTTGCTGTATTGTCAGGAGTCACAATTATTACATTGCAGTGTTTTTTCCATAAATAAGATGTAGGGACATTTTGATGGATCCTTCAGGCACTGAAGTGGTTCCGACAAGGACAAGTTACGGTCTTGAGCTAAAATGCTGGCTTAGTGCAAGATGGCATCTGGGTAATGGAATAGAAGCTTGGGCTAGGAACAGCCATCCAGAGGATCATTAAGAGGCCGGTTATACTGCCTACTAGCACTCATTAAGGAGGCTGCACAGCATTTTGATGGATTGCACTTGACCTAATGGCCTCTTCTAACAGCAACCAGCTGAACACGTCATTGCAGAAGATTTCAAGCGCTACTTAAAGATTTATCACCTTTTACTGTTCACTTGCTGCTGGAGGTTTGAAGAGGAACTTTTGAAACACAGCGGCAGGCTTTCGATTATATTTGTTCAAAACTTCAATATTCTAGCGACATGGGCGGCACGGTGGCGCAGTGGTTAGCAATGTTGTCTCAAGACGCCGAGGTCCTGGGTTCGATCCTGGCCCCGGGCCCCAGTCCATGTGGAGTTTGTACATTCTCCTCGTGCCTGCGTGGGTCTCACCCCTGCAACTTAAAAAGATCTGCGGGATAGCTTAATTGGAAAAAAAATAATTGGATACTCTAAATTTATGTAAATAAATTCTATCAACATTTATTGGTGGTCCATCGGCGATGCCCTCGTCCAAGCGGCAATGCCCAGCATTGAGGCACGAAGCACTCAAAAGCCTCCACTTGGTAGGCCATGTCATCGTATCCCTGACAACAGACTCACAAAACAACTGCTCTACTGGGAACTGGGCCGCAGCAGGAGAGTCCCAGGCGGACAGAGGAAATACTTTACGGATGTTCACAAAGCACCCCGGAGGAGGTCAAACATTCCTGTCAACACATGGGCATCCCTAGCTTGTGGATAATCACAGTGGAGAAGATCCTTGCACATAGGGTTTGGGTAGCTTCAGCTGCTGTGCCCTGTGGCACTTCAACTGGGTGAGGCAGTTTCTTCACCAGCTCTGGCATTTTTTGGGAATCTCTTGGATCTGCCTCCGAATTCAGAAAGGTGGGTTTCGGTAACCAGACCTCCTGTCAGGGACAAAAGGCAAGTCCCAGAAGCAGACAAGGCTATGGACCAAGTGCCGGAAAATAGGATCAGTATAGATAGGTGCTTAATGGCCGCTGCAGACACGATGGGCCGAAGCCCCTCTTTTTGTGCTGTAAAAGTCTAACACTCTATGAGTCCAAGCTAAAGAATGGATAGTTCTAGAAACCAGGGAATTAAGGAGAAATGCCAGGAAGACAAATGAACAAAGAACTAAAATATGAACAAGGAATTGTTAACTGGAGAAGTTAAAGAAAGGAACGAAGACACACTCCCAGTTAAAGACAGAACTGAGAGCAGTCAACTAGCAAAAAGACAGAAAGCTTAAGTAATCCTAAGGTTGGTGAAACCTTGATTCAGCCTGTGAAGCAGTGGAGTTTTATTGTTTGGCTGGGTACCTGAGAGATAGTGTGGAAGTTTGAATGCACGTGGCAATCCAAGGCAGAGGAAAACTGAAAAGAGAGATTGAAATCCTGGAACTGGATCCTTGGTGTATGTATCCAGGAGAAAGCATTGTTTGGGAAAAGATTCTAAGGCATGTTCTTCCAAGAGTGGAATGTGGAAACACTTGTGTGGAAACCAGAGTTCCTGTGTGACCAGTTGACTTACAGTGTGACAAGCATCTGGGGGGGGGGGGGGGGGGGGGGGGGGGGTTTGATGAGAGATCGACAGAAGCTCTATTGGGTGGTGTCTGCCACTTTTTTTCAGAATGAGACCACAGTTTCCCTGTTCGTTCACATGGACTGTGTACAAAGAACAAAGAAAAGTACAGCACAGGAACAGGCCTTCGGCCCTCCAAGCCCGTGCCGACCATGCTGCCCATCTAAACTAAAATCTTCTACACTTCCTGGGTCCCTATCCCTCTATTCCCATCATATTCATGTATTTGTCAAGATGCCCCTTAAATGTCACTATCGTCCCTGCTTCCACCACCTCCTCCGGCAGCGAGTTCCAGGCACCCACTACCCTCTGTGTAAAAAAACTTGCCTCATACATCTCCTCTAAACCTTGCCCCTTGCACCTTAAAACTATGCCCCCTAGTAATTGACCCTTCTACCCTGGGGAAAAGCCTCTGACTATCCACTCTGTCTACTTGTACTGTGTACTTAGCGAGAACATGAGATATATTCTGTAACTTGTGTCAAACTTAAAAATCTGTGTACATCTGTGAAGATGTAAGTGAGGTGATGGTGTATTTTATTACAGTAAATCTTTGTGACGCACACCATGCAAAGTTGCAACTGCGTTCGCATCTCATTAGCGGGCCCACCCGCGATGCTCAAATGGGCTGAGTTCCCGAGCGTGTGGGCCATGTGTGGTTTTAACAATCATGAGCCTGGCGCGGTGGCTGCTGGGAGAGAGAGAGCGAGAGTGTACGGACAGTGTCCAACAGCGACATACTTCGCCGACAATTGTGCCGCTGGCCGGGGGGGCTTCTGCCAGGGCTGGGGGGAGGAGTGGGGTGTGGCTGGGAGGTGAGTTGTGGGGTTGGGTGGACGGGCATGTGTCCAGGACAGCCTTTTCGGGAGCCACTTTATCCCTGATGGGTTCTGTCGCCACCCTTTCACCACATGGCAGAGCTGTGCTGAAATTGGCTGGGTTGTTCAATCTCACGGGCTGTTCTGGTAACTTGAGGCAATGTGGGGTTTCACCAAGTCATTTCCCCACAATACAGCAAATTCCCTCATCATCATTTTCGAATTGCCTCTCAGATTCTTGAGCTTTTAAATTCATCTCCCATACCTTTTCCTGGTGAGCCCATTCTCTCCATTGATACTCTTCTGGAACTCTCCCTCTCTCTAGCCTTTTCCTTCCCAACTCCACCACCCATTTTTGGGAGCAGGGTAGCAACCTTGAATACAGGTCTCCAATCATCATTTGGTTGTGATTCTCCTATTTGTTCAAGATAGGGACTGAGGTCTAATTTCTCCAGAGTTACTCAGGCCTACTGACCTCCGGAGGTACTTCCTGTAGGTTTCTGGCTACGGATTCTAATTGTCCCCAACTTGGCGGCTAAGATTTCACTAGTTAGTACTTCGCCTTTCCATACCCAACTTTGTGACCTAATTGACCACGTTGCTCCAATAGAGTTTTCTGTGGCACGCGTATTTGTCTTATAATTTGTTACAGCTGCGAAATTTCCCTCTTTTGGCTTTCATTTGACTCTTTTATCACTAAGTTGGATCATCTCTTAACTTTGTAATGGACAATTTAAATACTTAATATTGAATAACTGCTTAATAGTGTGATTAACTAAAGCTGCAGGCGTTTGTGTGTGTGTGTGTGCAAGGTTAGAGAGAGAGAGAGAGAAACTGATATCCCAGCTGTCTGAAGGTCGAGATAGTAAAGCTAGGAGAAAAACAACTCCTTATATGGAATGGAGATTTACTTGTATCTTTTGAATGTATAAAGACTGAAGGTTGAGGCGCTCGGCGTGCTTTCCTCTCTCTCCTGTAGAGAGAGGAGGGTGTCCTCTGCAGAGTTAAGAAATAAACTAACTTGCTCTTATTCATAACTGATTGTTTCTGAGTTTTCCTTTTCCCACCACAACTTGCACTCTGGTACATAGACATAGAACAGTACAGCACAGAACAGGCCCTTCAGCCCTCGATGTTGTGCCGAGCAATGATCACCCTACTTACACTCACGTAACCCGTATACCCGTAACCCAACAATCCCCCATTAACCTTACACTACGGGCAATTTAGCATGGCCAATCCACCTAACCCGCACATCTTTGGACTGTGGGAGGAAACCGGAGCACCCGGAGGAAACCCACACAGACACAGGGAGGACGTGCAGACTCCACACAGACAGTGACCCAGCCGGGAATTGAACCTGGGACCCTGGAGCTGTGAAGCATCGATGCTAACCACCATGCTACCGTGAGGCCAAAATCAAATTGGGTTTTTCCGAACTTGAGTTCCCAATTTCTGTTGCAGATAGGAGGGAGATTCATTCAACCAGCCCTGATTTCTCCAGTCACTATCCATCCGTAGAGAAAAAGGTGTTTTGATTTCTGATTTTCCTTTTTATAAATGGTGGTGTATGTTCCCCAACCTTTAATTTGGCAAGAACCAATCCTCTATTAATAATCCCCCAGCAAACTCGAGATAAGAGAAAAATAAGAGGGTTGGTTTCTTTCACACCAACACAAAATGTGGGAACGGGTTTTCGTGACATCCGCCCCTTTTTGCACTCATACAATAAAAGAGGGTTAGGGGAATGAACGGGGTAGAGAGCCAGGCCACAATGAAAATAAGAGTTATGGTTTACATAAGTCCAGAGTCCAGAATTAAAGTCCAATGGTGTGTTCCTTCAGGATCATCCATCTTTCCAGAAGCAAGAACTTGCACAGAGGGAGAAGGTACTGAGAGGTGAAGTCGTCTTGACGGTACACATCCAGAAGGTCCAATGTTTCCTTGGACCAAGCTCTTTCTGCTGCTACCTTTTAGATGGTAAATGGTAGACATAAGCAGGCTGTTGCCTGGAACCTGTTTCTCTTCTGAGTACAAACAGTGACTGAACATAAAATTCAAAAGTTGTATAATTAAAGGTGTTTAGTCAGCTAAAGTCTCATTTGAAAAGGTAGTTTGGATGAACTATGTGGTTACTGAGGCTCCTTGTTGAAACCCATTGGGCGGAATTCTCCGCTCCCGTGATAAATCGGGAAGGCCATTGTGAACTCGGACGAGTTTTACGACGGCTTTGGAGGCCGCTCCTCTCACCTTATTCACCCCCACCCGGGGGGCTAAGAGCAGCTCTCCGTAACTCGCGGTGCGCCGAGAATGACGCAACGGTGGCGTCTAAGTGACGTCAGCCGCGCATGCGCAGGTTGGCCGGCTCCAACCCGCGCATGCGCGGCTGACGGGCTCAAACCCGTGCATGCGCGGTTGCCGTCTTCCCCTCCACTGCCCCGCAAGACGTGGTGGCTTGATCTTGCAGGGCGGCGGAGGGGAAAGAGTGCATCGCTTGGAGACGCCGGCCCGACAATCGGTGGGCACCGATCGCGGGCCAGTCCCCTCCCGAGCACGGCCGTGGTGCTCACTCCCCTCTCCGCCCCCACAAGCTTCAAACGAGCATTTGGCGCCCATGTTCACGACAGCAGCGACCAGGTGTGGTTGCCGCCGTCATGAACCGGTTGCGAACGGCAGGCCGCTCGGCCCATCCGGGCCGGAGAATCGCCGGTCGCCGGGAAAAACGGCGAGCACCGATTCTTCCGAGCGGGGGGTGGGAGAATCGCGGGGGGTGCCAGGGGGGCGTGTCCTGAGTCGCCCGGCCCTCCCGCGGTTCTCCCACCCGGCGTGGGGAGCGGAGAATCACGCCCATTGTGTTTTGGAACCGGTAATGATGGGACCATTACCACGGCATTGGAGATTAGGAGTCACAAAAAGCTGCTTTGTACATAGCTGGCTGGGTCAGACATTGCATCTGCTAATCCATTGTACTGGCTTGGTTGGAATGTTCATACAATGCAAGGAGTGTTACATTCCGGGGTATGCGGTTTTAGCCTTCGTTCACTTTCAAATTGCTCAGAAGTTTTCAAAAGCCAGCATATGATCAACTGGAACTATTTTATCAGCCCAGCAATTGTCCATTTTGAAAAACAGAAAAAAATTTTTTTATAAAGTAGCCAGGCTGATGTAGAAATTCTATATAGCTCCTACAACAGATGTGATTGGCTCTGTGGATCATGCATTGGACTTATCAGCCAACTTAGAAGCCATTGAACTGGAAGCAAGCCACCCTTGATCCTGAGGGACTGTCTAAGAAGCAGAAGAAGCTAGGGGGTCTTGTTTGATATGCAGGAATAATGGGATGGAAGGCAATGGAGGGACCAGCCAGAGGAGTGCCAGCTGATGGAGGAGAGAGAACAGGAGAGAGAGGTGGGCACTTTCCGCTCCCGCAGATACAGGGCCTACTCTTCCTCTCGACCAGAACCTCGAGTGCCATGCCTGAGAACCTGGGTGCACTCTTACTGGGTCCGTAAGGCAGCCTGAAGCCCATCACTGTGCAGCAACCCATCACACTCCACACCGAGAGCAGAAATGCGTTTGCAAAGTCCAAATTTGCTGCTTGATAGAAATGGTGCCTAATTAACACTTGATCGCGAAACCTGCACACGTGCGGAGTATTACATCCTGCCAAGTTCTGATGACGGTAAAGAAAAACAAAGTACAGCGGTTGCTGGAATTTGAAACAAAAACTGAAAAATGCTGGAGAAACCCAGCAGATCTAGCAGCATCTGTGGAGAGAGAAAATAGAGTTAACGTTTGAGTCTCTTCGGCTCCGAAGAAGATTCAAACAGACCGAAAGAGCAACTCAATACTTTTTCTCTCTCATGATGGTAATCAGTAATTAGGACCAAAACTCTCTGCTAAAACCAGACTTTCACACAGATGTGTCTTATTAACACAAACCCAATAAGCACCGGTTTACTAAGCACTGCAAATTGATGAATGATTTGCTCCTTTCCACCATGAGCTTAGAGAAAGCCTTAACTTCCCTGTGATTTTCATACCATTGTAACATTAACTGCCCGATAAACTCACCACTGAAAATGTAATCTAGCAATTAACAGTGTCAGTACCCTTTGAACAAGGTGGTAATTGTTAATGACTGCTCATCAGCCTCTCTTGCCCAGAAAGTAAACAATTATAAGTATGGAAACTTAATTCCTTCAGCTTCTGAATTGGTGTTGGGATATTCTAAAAATTGTCAAATTCTAAATGTTTTGATTTTCTTTTCTCTCTTTTTCCCTCTCTCTCAATCAAAACGTTCTTTCCTTCTCTTTATCCATCTTTCTCTACCTGATTTGAAGTTGTTTTCACCAACTCTAATCCACCCTGTATTTTCCAGTTCTTACATCCCTGGTTAGGGATATAGGCTGCCCCATGGCTCACTCAGGTCCCAGATTATCTGTTACATTCATTGAACAGTTACCAGCAGGGGCTGGTTTAGCACACTGGGCTAAATCACTGGCTTTTAAAGCAGACCAAGGCAGGCCAGCAGCGCAGTTCAATTCCCATACCAGCCTCCCCGAACAAGTGCCGGAATGTGGCAACTAGGGGCTTTTCACAGTAACTTCATCGAAGCCTACTTGCGACAATAAGTCATTTTCATTTTCAGCAACTTTGTGGGGTTCTTTTTCAAAGCCTTAAGTGTGAACAAAGAGGTCCATCAGCTTAGGCACACCACAAGGTGCCCAGGTCGAGAATAATCTGTGTTTTTAATCTTCCTTATGTTTTACAGTTGATATAGGAAAGATCTTAATCAGAATTTTGCTTCTTAAATTAAGTGTTTGTTTTCTGTATGATGGAGCAAAGAGATGAAATCTGGACTGTTTTTGGCTTTGCTGATATGCTTATCCTATTCTTGACTTTGTTGTTATGGCTACATCTTTAAGCATAAAACAAACTACTTTGATTTGACGGGTTTTGTTAAGTTTTTGTTTGTCCTTTTTGTTCTTTTTGGGCTGTGCTCCGCTCGTTGTTTTGGAGTACCCCCCCGCCCCCCCCCCCCCCCCCCCCCCTTTGTTCCCATCAGTTACTTTGTGTTCTTTTACTAAGTTGACACATCGGGCATCACGCAGGTACAGGTGGCGGATGCCCGATTAACTCCTGCTACATGTAAATAAATGTAGCAGGTCTTCACCTTACCAAAACAAACACACACCATTCATTTTGTTACTTTTGGGCCTTTTTGGCCCTAAATTTATAGTAGTTAAACCTTATAAAAGGTATAACTCATGCTTCACTCTTTGAACATTCTGAGCACGGCTGTATTTTGCACAGCCCAAAGATCAAGATCCACTTGAGGCTGAAATGTTTGCACCTTCTAATCAGTGGCTCAGATGTATGGTAAACATGTGCGTATAATTTGTTCTTTAGTTAAAAGTCTATCATTGGATAAACACTCTGTTTAACGTGGCTGACTCAATCTTAACAACTTGCATTTCGATCCCATTCCTTATGTAGAGAACTGATTCTCGGAGTGAATTACTGAGGGAGGCACTGGAGGAGATACCGCTGTTGCAGAAAAGGGTTTTAAGAAGGTGTTTAAAATTTGGAAGAGGGTGGTAAGTTGGAGGGAATGTGGGAGAAAGGTCAACGTAACAAAGTGCTATGATCCCCACGGAGACTTTAAACAAGAGATTTGAATTTTCACAACTTAAAGGACAGAGTTTCTTAGTTTACGATTTTCAGTGTAACAATCGAAAGCAACAGTGAGCAAACATTACCTAATAAGTAACTAATACAACAAAGGACAGAAAAGATAACCCTTCTTAATGCTTTATTTAACATATGATAACCCTGTGCCTCATGCATATACATTATAACACGCTCTTCACAGGATTACAGTCTTTATAGGGACAGGCCACAGTCACTCCCAACCTCCAATGGCTTCTCAGTGTGTCCGAATGTCAAGTGACCAACGGAAGGTATTTCCCTCAGTTTTACCATTCCTGTCACTTCACCTCCTGGCTTTGCCAGGGCAAACCTTTCAGAGAATTGAAATTGCCATGGGATATATCTCTTTAACAAGAGACTGTCATTCCTCCATGTTCTCTGGCTTTCAGAGAACCCACAACCTTCTCCAGCTGCATCCTGTCGTCTCTCTGTGAGAGTTCTCTGTCTCTCACTGTTTTGTCCATAATCTTGGTGACTGAAAGTCTGTCCACAGTTAGCCCAACTGCTCCTGCCGTTTTCAAGTTTGAATATTTTACACTTTACTCTCAGTACGTCTCAAGCAGACCCCTGTCCTCAAGATAACTGAGTCTTGTTTTTGGGTAGAATCCATAGCAAACCACGTGACCCTCATTCCTCCATTTTATCTTGAATTAAAGAGACAGTCCCAAAACATAACCACCGTAAAAAAAAATCTCACATTCATAACAAAAGACTTAATTGATGAGAAGAATGATTATTAATGGTGGGAAAAACGATCTTGCGTCAAAGGAGTGAATGATATACACGGATGCATGGCTGGAGGAGATTTTAGCAGTAGCGAGGGCCTGGAGTTTGATTAATATCTTAAAACCAATTATTTGGGGTCTGGGATGTCAATTAAGTTTAGAAAGGACAGTATGATGGGGTGTTGTTTTTTAAATGAAAATAGTATAGACTTGCTTTTCAATTCAGGGTCAGGAACCCAATGCCAGCTCCCAACCCCATGTCACATCTGCCATAAGTTATGCGACACAATCTTTATATACCTTAATTGAGCCAGAAGTGAGCTGGGTGCCCAATTAGTGGTGCTAAGTGTGTCCAGGAGGTGGGAAATGTCTGCAGAGCATGAGTCACAAAGGCTTCATGAGTCTTCGCAGCCATGTTGGAGTCAACTACAGCAATGTAGTTGACTTAACTGCCCTTGAAATGGCCTCACTAGACACTTGGTTCAAGGGATTTTAGCGATGGGCAATGTCAATGTTGATCTTGCCAATGTCTCCCAGATCCCATAAAAGAATAAAGTTCTAGAAAATCTCACCGCCCAACCCCTGAAAATCCAGCTCCACGTGTGCATTTTACTGTGCTCTAAGTTATAAATTAGCAGTTTATTGGGAGTTGGGGGTCATGCCAAATGTCCACCAATACTCAGTGACTCCAACAATCTATTCCAGCACATTCCTGGTTGATGTTGCAAGCTCTGTGTGATACAGAATAAACTTATTTAGTGCTGCAACATATACAGAGGAACACAGCTTGTACACAACTCAAAAAGACCATTAGCTAGTTCCAGAGGTCAGGAGAGGAATATCGGCCTGGATTTTCTATCATCAGCGAGTGGCTGCGGGTGCGATTTGAATATCATGTTCCAAAACCATGCTGACTCTTACCTATCAACTTGAGTTTCTCTAAGTGTTCTCCTCAATGACCAATTCTAACACCTTCCCCATGACAGGTATCAAGCTAACTGGCGAATAGTTTCCTGATTTCTGACTCTCTCTCTTGAGGCAGTTGTATGCTTTTTCTTTTAAGTTTGATGCTTTCCTCAACTTCTTTCGTTAATCAGAGATAGTGGGTCCTCTCCTTCGAATTTTACTTTATAGTAGGAATATATTTATTCTAAATATTCTGAAATATCTCCTTAAATGTCTGCCCTGCTCCTCTATTGAAGTATCACCTAGGCTAGTGTCCAGTTCACTACAATTAGCTCAGCTTTCATGCCCACATAGTTGCCCTTATTTAAGTTTAAAATACCAGCCTTAGACCCACTCTTCTCCCTTTCAAACTGAATGTAAAAGTCAATCATATTGTAGCCACTGCCACCTAGGGATGCCTTTACTCTAAGGTTATTAATTAATCCCATCATAATCACACAGTAACAAGTTTAATATAACTTGCTGTCTGGTTGGTTCCAGAACACGCTGTTTTAAGAAACTGTCTTGAAAGCATTCTCTGAAATTTTCAACCAGGCTACTGACTGAAAATCGAGGGCTGGATTCTCCGTCCCGCCGTGCCACATTTCTGCCTTGACCCGCTGGCGGGGTTCTCCGTCACGCCATCTGGTCAATGGGGTTTCCCATTGTGGGGCAGCCCCACACCGTCAGGAAACCCCGGGCGCCGGCAAAACGGAGAATCCCCGCCGGCGGAGAATCCCGCCCCTGATTTCTCCAGTTTATATGTGGATTAGAGACTGCTATGTGAGGAGAGACTAAATCAGTTAGGATTATATTAATTGGAGTTTAGAACAGTGAGAGAGGATTTCATAGAAATTTACAAATTCTAACAGGATTAGACAGGGTAGATTCAGAAAGAATGTTCCTGATTCTGGGGAAGCCCAGAACTAGGGGTCATAGTTTGAGGATAAGGGGTAACAGGACTGAGGTGAGGAGAAATGTCTTTACTCAGAGAGTGGTACTTTCGCTACCACCAAAAGTAATTGAGGCCAAAACATTGTGTAATTTCAAGAAGGAATTAGGTATAGCTCTTAGGGCTAAAGGGATCAAGGGATATGAGGGGAGGTGGGATCAGAGTATTGAATTTGATGATCAGTCATGATCATATTGAATGGTGCAGCAGGCTCAAAGGGCCAAATGGCCTCCTCCTGCTTCTATTTTCAATGTTTCTATGTAAGTCAACCCTTTGTATGTTTTAAGCACATGTTTCACAGCAGTACTGAGCACAAGAAGCTGAGAAGATAAGAGAGATCCTTTCTCTCTCTCTTTCTCTGCGCCTAACATGTACATGTTTGGTCCTGTCCGTGACTGGACATCCCTTGACATTGAAACAAGAATGACAAAGGCTGAAGGTGCAAGAGCAAGAAGAAAGCTCAAGAAGGCGTCTAATCCCTCATGTGGATTTAAGATTATATCCCTGTTAATGCCTCCTACCTTCCTTTTTCTACCTCTTTTACATCGCACTGACTTCACTCCTATCTTTTTATAAATTCATTTACGGAAAGAGAGCATCGCTGGTTCGGCCAACATTTATTGCCCGTCCCTAGCTGCCCTTCAGAAGGTGTTGTTGATAAGGTATGTTGATCTTTTCTCAACCTTCCACTGAAAGAGGCTGTATTTAGAAAACCTTTTTTAAAACTGAGCTCTGATGTTTAAACGTTTGGACAAAAATAGAACGGCAAATCAAGGTAGCCTCCTGAAGTGAGGAACACATTTGTAACATGGAATCCAAAAGTAGAGAGAGGGAGCTATTGGGAGCTGGTTTAGCACAGTGGGCTAAACAGCTGGCTTTTAATGCAGAACAAGTCCAGCAGCGCGGGTTCAATTCCCGTACCAGCCTCCCCGAACAGGCGCCGGAATGTGGCGACTGCCGCTCCTTCACTGTCGCTGGAGCAAAAGCCTGGAACTCCCTCCCTAACAGCACAGCGGGTGTACCTACACCACATGGATTGCTGTGGATCAATAAGGCAGCTCACCACCACCTTCTCAAGGGAAATTAGGGATGGGCAACAAATGCTGGCCTAGCCAGCAAAGGCAGATCCTGTAAAAATTAATAACCTCAAAGAAAATACATCTGTCAACGTTGTTCTGAGGCCGCAGCATGGTTTGTTTGCAATGAGTGCTGGGTAAGGAGCCATCTTCAAAGCTTCGTGGTAACCGCTGTTTATTGCCCACTGAAAAAAATGGATACCATAGCTTCACTGAGCACAGTTGTTGTCACTCACCCAGGCCATTAGATTCAGCTTCCTATTACCAATTCTTTGTTCCACAGTCTTGACTCTGGGAATATCTGGGAATGCCATTGACCAACACCCGTTCTTCCCAGAGTGTAGCCAGTCCGGGAATGAACAGTGCTGTGAGCTCCCTTCCTCTGACTGAAGAATGTGTGGAGCGCTAATGCTCAGGTATATAAGAAGCAGCTTATTGGCAACTTCAGCTGTTGTCTTGGATTTAAAAGGATACATGACGTGGAATTTGGTCAGGTACCCCACGTAGTGCAGTGTGAAACGATAACTTCTATCTTTCATAGTCTGCATGTCAACCAGGTCTACTTGTCCATGTTGATTCAAGTCAATGACAGGCTATGCATCTCTCATCGTGACTAGTGTTCTGTCCTACAGGAGACTGTGGGATGTTTGCATACTTTTCAGAAAGTTTCTTGTGGGTCTTCTTTTCACTGCAATGGGCAGCTTCAATGTGGGCTTGTTGTATGACTGCAACATGTCTGGGCATGTTGCACCGGCGTGGGCACCGATCGCGGGCCAGGCCCCTTTTAAGCCCACCCCCGGTGCTGGATGCCCCCTCCCCCCCCCCCCCCCCCCCCCCCACAGGCCGCCCCCAAGCCTGTGCGCAATGCCAGTGAAGGACAGGAGATGGAGTGAAGCCGGAATATCAGGTATCGTGGAAGTGAGCCCCTGTGAGGATCAGGCCAATGGAACTTCCCTCCATAGTACTCCTGTGTCCTCTTCCATAGCGTCCTCATTCAGCTCCCCAGATATTTCCACATGAGAGGAATCAGATGGGACTAATTTTTGGGATGGCACCAGGTGATTGACAGAGTATGAGGGAGTGATTGTCACGTCCCCAGTGGAAATAGAAGAGCTGGGCTGCCCAATTGGGAGACCCGGGATTTCATCGCAAGGTGAATTGTTCAAACAATATCACAAAGGCAGTCTCCAGAATGCAGTCTCCAAGATGAGCAGCATCTAGCTGCTGTGACCCTGGTGTCTACAGCGTTCATAGATGATAACACAATGAGAGTTTCGCCTTCATCATAGGATGTAGTGCAGCGTACACTGCATCATATCACAATTTGTGTGGAATTTCCGTGGCCATGCACATCAAAAGTGATCCAGGAGCAGTTATTGGCAGGAATTCTCTGGTCGTTGCGATTAATTTTTCCTGTCAGCAGCGCACCCCCTCACGCGCGTTTTCCGGCAGCAATGGGATTTCAATGGGAAATCCCATTGAAACACGGCGGGAAGATAGAATTCCCGCTGCCAGAGAATGGGGCGCGGCTGAGAAACACACGGCTGGGGCACAGGACAATCCCACACATTGCCGTTCCCCCTCTCCAGAGGCACAGATTTCAGGGCTGGTGGTTGCAAGGGGCAGATTAATCGTGTCCCCTCTGTTGCTCGTTATGCTTTCATTAATTTGCTCTGTTTTAATTACCTTTGCTCAAGAGTCGCCAGGTATCTTTCTGATACCACCACAAGGTTCAAAACCGAATACTGATCAATGACTCGTTACACCAGTTAGTAAGTTTGAAATCAATGCACATTTATTTACACATACAGTCAATTATTACTCATACACAACTCTACTCACTAAACTACAACTACTACTAAAGGCCTATACTTAGTTTTGAGTGCCCACTCAGTCAGAGGAACAATGGCCATTGTCCGGTTCTGATACTGCTGGCTTCGAACTGGTATAGAATAGTAGCCAGGAGCGTCTATTTCGTAGCGCGCGTTGACCTTAGACTTACTTGGCCGGTGCTTGGCAGGCCTCTCGTCGCTGAGAGCCAAATGCCAAGGTGAAGGTGAAGAAGAAGAGTTCTTCGGAGAGGCCGTTCTGACCTTGGGGACTCTGTTTTATAGCCCAAGGGGTTTTGCGCCCTTCTGGACGGATCCTGGACTTGGTCCCGATTAATTGGACCATGTCCCAATCGTTTGTATCGATTCTCTCCAATAACGGGGTCGTTCCTCGATCACTGGGCGGGCTCTAGGTAACCGTTGGCCTGCCTTTGTTTTAGCTTCCACTGGCGCCGGGAAGTCTGTCCCGGCACCGATTGTTTAAATGTTTCTCTTTTGTCGCCGGAGATAGCTAATTATTATGCTAATGGATAGTAGTTTCAATTCTGTCTGGGCTCTGCAAGTTCCAATCCACAGGAAACCTTGTACCTGCTTGTTTTTCTAGTGCTGTACTCTTTGCGAATGTCCATTTTGGAATCTGGACGTGGCCACTCCAGGTGGCTACACCTCAAACTAGCTTTCAGACACATGGGCTGGTTGTCAGGGGCTGGTCACTGATATTGGCCCAAGCAGCCCATTCGTCGGTGCACACACAGATGCATGAGTTGGTCATCTTTCAGGGTGGCACCACATACCTGACATTCGGCCTTTCCCCTCAGCGCCATGCAAGTGGTACATTGCAGATCACTCCAGGGTGGGCAGACACAAACCCTGGCTCCGTCCCGGAGGAAACTACCCTGAGGAAAGGGCTCCCTTAGTCCCATGAGGGCTGCACTGTAGCATAAGTGGATAGCACTATGGCTTCACAATGCCAGGGTCCCAGGTTCGATTCCCTGCTGGGTCACTGTCTGTGCGGAGTCTGCACGTTCTCCCCGTGTCTGCGTGGATTTCCTCCAGGTTCTCCGGTTTCCTCCCATAGTCCAAAGATTTGCAGGTTAGCTGGATTGGCCATGTTAAATTGCCCTCAGTGACCAAAAAAAAGGTTAGGAGGGTTGTGGGGATAGGGTGGAAGTGGGGGCTTAAGTGGGTCAGTGCAGACTCGATGGGCCGAATGGCCTCCTTCTGCACTGGATGTTCTATGAGCTTTTGTACCAGGTACGCGGTCAGTGAAGCCCATTTTATGATATTGTTTCTCCAGCTGCACCTCGGAGCAGCAGCAGAAAGGAGTAAAAGTGATTTTGTTTCTAGACAACCAGGGAACACATCGTGTGAGAGAAAGCGGGACACTTTCGATAACGGGTTTGGGTTCCCTGCACTGAAGAAAAATCCATTCTTCCTTTACAATGCTATCCATGAAGGCAAAACCCACACAAGAAAGAGAGCTCATTCGACAATCATATGACTGAGACTTGGTGGTCAGCTGAAATGTTCTGGTTTGAAGGATTTGACAATTATTTGATGGTGTGTGATGGGGTCTGTGGGTGGTTAGGCAGCGATGACAAAAGTAGAATAAGCAGTCTTGCAACACCAGGTTAAAGTCCAACAGGTTTGTTTTGAATCACTAGCTTTTGGAGGGTCGCTCCTTCACCAAGTGAGTGAAGAGGTGGGTTCCACAAACACAGCAAATATAGACAAAGTCAATGATGCAAGATGATACTTTGAATGCGAGTCTTTGCAGGTGATTAAGTCTTTACAGGTCCGGATGGTGCGACTGGAGAGAGGGATAATCACAGGTTAAAGAGGTGTGAATTGTCTCAAGCCAGGACAGTTGGTAGGATTCCACAAGCCTACGCCAGATGGTGGGGGGGTTAATGTAGTGAGACATGAGTCCTAGATTCCGCTTGAGGCCGTACTCATGCGTTTGGAACTTGGCTATCAGTTTCTGCTCGGCGATTCTGCATTGTCCTGCGTCCCGAAGGCTGCCTTGGAGAACACTTACCCGAAGATCAGAGGCCGAATACCCTTGACTGCTGAAGTGTTTCCTGACTGGAAGGGAACATTCCAGCGACAATCACCAGGCAGGAATGGTGACACGGTAGCACAGTGGTTAGCACTCCTGCTTCACAGCACCAGGGTCCCAGGTTCAATTCCTGGCTTGGCGCACTGTCTGTGCGGAGTCTGCACATTCTCCTCGTGTCTGTGTGGGTTTCCTCCAGGGCCCCCAGTTTCCTCCCACAAGTCCCGAAATTCATGCTGTTAGGTAATTTGGACATTCCGAATTCTCCCTCCGTGTACCCGAACAGATGCCGGAATGTGGCAAATAGAGTCTTTTCACAGTAACTTCAGTGCAACATTTTAAAAAATAAATTTAGAGTACCCAATTCTTTTTTTTCCAATTAAGGGGCAATTTAGCGTGACCAATCCACCTACCCTGCACATCTTTGGGTTGTGGGGGTGAAACCCACACAAACACGGGGAGAATGTGCAAACTCCACACGGATGTTGACCCAGGGCCGGCTTCGAACCTGAGACCTTGGGGCTACGAGGCAGCAGTGCTAACCACTGTGCCACTGTGCTGTGACCTTCATTGCAGTGTTAATGTAAGCCTACTTGTGACAATAATAATAAAGATTATTATAAAGTCCCTTTCAGCACATAGATTGCCTGTGGTCAAATACACACACTCAACTCTGAACCCAAGTTAGTATTTGTGGATTTCTCCTCAGAATCCACCCAGGTGATTGTCACATGAGAGTTTCCAAACTCCACTCCCCTTAAAAATCTTCTTTCACAATAATGCTTTCCATGAGCAGTTTGTATTCCAGAATCCAGTCCAGGTTTCCAAATGACTCTTTTAAACAAAGCTTCCACTCCACATTTACCAAAAATCCAGTTTTGAGATTTTACCACTTCCCCATTAGGATTTCTTTGTCTTGTCCGTTGTACAAACTGTTCACAATTGCTTTACAATTTGATTCCTCTTCTCTATTAAGATGGCATCAAAATACTGAGTTACCTCTGAAATATGCTTTCCCACTTTAAATTTAGTTACTGCAACTGTCTCTTTAAGTCCGAGAACTTTGCTTCCTTTTCCCCTTGAATTCTCCTGAACAATACCTTGGCCACAGTTCTCTTAACTTCAGTCTTCTTCAGACATTTTCTTATGTCCTAATTCCCTGGTTATCTGGACTGTATTTAGTTCTTTGGGAAGCTTGTCTCTTTGCAGCTCTCTTGTCTTGTTGACTCATTCTTCTGGCAGAGGTAAGAGATGTTCATTCCCCAGTGTCCTGCCTCCAACTGCAATATATCCAGCTCAAACTAAACTCAAAAAAAAACTTTCAACTTTAAAAGATCCCCAGTTGCTAAGCAACCAGTTCTACTTCTACCAGTAATTTCACGCTGTAAACCTCTTTAAGCACAATAGAAATACAGTTGGAATTGAAACACCGGCCTGGTGTTGTAAGACTTCTCACTGTTAAAACTGCAGCAGTGGTCCAGGTGAAACGCGTTCATTCAGAAAGGGGGATAAGTATCAAGATTGTTCAAAGAATTATGAGAGTACTGGTGAAGGAAATCAGGCTGTCGGAGATTCTGGATGTTTTGTTCCAAAGGGGGAAGTCTGCCTTCACTCGTCTGACAAAATAAATAAACAAATTAGAATTCTGAGAGATAGAGGAGCAGATCGATCATTGATGCTGGCCGATGGTAGAATTTGTATTCCAGGAGTTTGTTTGAAGCAAAAATTATTAAAAAGACATAATAAACAAAAAGAAGGCAGGAAAACCAACAATAGTTTATTCTGTATAGCTATAGACCAAAAGGAAGACAAGACGTCTCTTACTAACAATGGTCAGTAGAGCTCAAAGTACTTAATTCTTCTGATATTATGACAGTTTTTGGATAATAAAATATTAAGGATTGGAAATTGGACCCTTTCTCGTCCATTTTATGGGCATCAAACAATCATGTCGAGTGTCAGTTTCTAATCAATGCCATTGTGATTTTTTTTAGAACTCGTGCACCGAGTAAATCCTTGTTCCCCAGTTGGAAGATCGCTTGAATCTCCAGAAATTATTCGAAGTTGTGTTTAAAATGCAACGGCCCCAGTTCCTGCAATACTGTTTGGCAGGACAAGATACCAGACAGGAAGTCAAACCTTTAGCACAAGTCTTGTGTTTATTGGAAAATAACTTTGCGCGCAATATTATTTTTGCATTTATGTACCCCTAAAGTTATTCTGACAAGTGGATAATGCCGCACCCTTTTTCATATGTTCATAAGTTAATAAGACATAGGTGCAGAATTATGCCATTCAGCCCATCGACTCTGCTCCGCCATTCGATCATGGCTGATCTCACCATGACCTTAACTCCACCGTCCTGCTCGTTCTCCATAACCCTTCAACCCATTACCAATTAAAAATCTGTCTGACACCTCCTTAAATTTGCTCACTGTCCCAGCATCCACCGCACTTCGCACAGATTCACAACCTTTTGGGAGAAATAGTTCCCCCTCAAATCCGTTTTAAATCCTAAAGCAATGATCTCGCATTCTAGATTGCTCCACAAGAGGAAGCATCCGCTCCACGTTCACGTTATCCATACCTTTTATCATCTTGTATACCTCAATTAGATCTCCCCTCATTCGTCTAAACTCTAGAGAGCATAGGCCTGAAGTGCTCAATCTCTCCTTTTAACCTCGTACTGTTGAAAATCTTTATTTCTTTAAAAATATTTGATGGTAGTTCTGATTAATAAACATTTCACACTTTTTCTCTTTACATAAGCATCTGAATTCAAATATGAGGACATCTCGGTTAGGGAAAGTGATGCATTCAAGCTATAATGGATAGTAAATTAATATTAGAATTACTACTGACAGCTGGATTGGTGATTAGAAAACTAGGCCAGGCCTCTCAGGTGGTTGCCATTCACTCCCCACCGCCAGCGCCAACTCGCCCGTGGGTTTCCCAGTGGTGTGGGATGGCTATAATGGGAAATCCCATTGACAACTGGCGGGAAGATAGGATCCTGCCTCCAGCGAACGGCGCGCGGCTGAGGAACCCATGGGGGGGGGGGGGGGGTCGGGAGAATCCCACACCTAATTTTGATACCCATCAGAAAGTTCAATGCAGTGGGCACGAATTCCTTCCCAATGTCTGCGTGCTTTGTGAAGGTAGCAAAATCCCCGTCAACCCTGACATGTTTTTTCAATAATAAGTGTATCAATGCCTCACCCTCACCCTGCAGTTTGGAAGAATCGCTCGGCCTCTACGGGTATCAAACAGTGGAAGTAGAAAAATTCACATTGGGGTGAATTTTACAACCCCCCCCCCCCCCCCCCCCCCCACCTGCCCCCCAGAGATTTCAAAGATGGGGGGGAGGGTATGTAAAGTAAAGCGGGTAACCAGCCTGCCACGTTCCCTTCTGCCGCTGACGTGTCACTCATATTTATGGTGTCAGGTAAGCCCTCAGGCAGCCCAACGCTCGTAGGCCCATTGAAACCCTGACGAGCAACTCGGGATGGGCAATCAATGCTGGCCTAGCCAGCAATGCCCACATCCCCGTGAATGAAGGGCAATTCACTGCCGCATAAGGGGTTTTTGTCGGCCTCTGCAGTAATATTTTGGCCTGCGGGTGAAGGCAGAAGTGAGGTGAACAGCCGAGCAGCTTTCATTGCGTGGACTGCTGGCAGGCAGGAGGGGCGGCCTCTATTCCCATTGGGGCCACCCCTGGCCCCCATGATGGTATCCTTCTTTTGTCCCCCTCAGCTCTCCAATCCAAGCCCCCCCATTCCTCTCCCCACTGGCATCCGTGCTATCTAAAATCCCTAGACGTTTTCACTTCTCCATGGTGTCTGATTGTTGTCCCAGCAATTGCCATGTCTGTTGTTCTCTGGTGCTGCTGGGGCTACACAGCTGCCAGCCAATCAGGTTGGCTAGCAGCCTTCTCAGGTGGGGTGTTATGTCCCTGAGGGACGGAGGTCCCACTCTGCCCTTATTAAAGCCTACCCCCCCCCCCCCCCACCCAGCAAGGTGACTAACTGTCCCCTGTTTTCTATGAACGTCCGATGATTTGTCCCAGGATTATTTTCCGTCTCTGCAGGCTTCATGTGGCTGCTGCAAGTGGGTGGTTTGTGTCCATGGCAGTCCACAGTTCCCATACCCCCGCCGTCTCTCTACGCTGCAGCCCAACCTCTCTCCACCCACTCCCACAGTCTCGCTAACCCTCCCATTCAACCAATGACAGCAGGAGGAATTGCGAACTAGGTAACACGCATTTAAAGTGATTGGGAAAACAAGCAATGGTGACACGAGAAAATCTTCTTTGCACGGTGATGCACTATCAATTGACCACAGAAGCGAGGTTGTAGTCCGAAACTGAAGGCTTTAATAGACAAGATGTTTCCCCAGCAGCTCAGATACAGAAAGGAAGCTGCGGGGAACACACGGGCTCTTATACCCCGCCTTACAGGGCGGAGCTACCTTACAGCTCTAACCAATGGGTGACTAGTGTTACATACCATTGGGCCAATGAGCAGCGAGCCTGCTCCACCAATGGTATCTCGGCATTGCTAGTTACCATAATACCTCAAGTCATACTACCACACACAGCAAGTAGTTAGGAGCTGGGATACACAAGGCCTGAGAATGTGGTGGAGGCAGATTCAATACAAAAAGGCTGAAAAGTCTCTCATGCAGTAACTAATCAATGATTCTATGATTTACTAATTGGGTAAGAAGCTTTGTCGGGGCAGCATGCAGAAAGAACAGTCCTAGTAATGTAACTGGCTGAATTTCGTTCCGTTTAAAGAAAATAAGACTTACATTTATATAGCGCCTTTCACAATCTCCAGATGTCTCAATATGTTTTACGGCCAATGGAGTACTTTGGAGTGGAGTTGCTGCAGGAAATGTCCAAGGCTCAGCAATATCTCCAAACAGCGATGTGATAATTGCCAGGTTATTCATCATGCGATGGGGCTTCCGGGGGGGGGGGGGGGGGGGGGGGGGGGGTCCTTGTGCATGAAACACAGAAAGCTGGCACACAGGTGCAGCAGATAATCAGGAAGGCGAATGAAATGTTGGTCCTTGTTTAAGGGGTTTAGAGTATAAGAATGGGGAGGTCTCGCTATAACTGTGCAAGGTACTGGTGAGACAGCAACTGGAGCACTGGGAGCAGTGGGGGCAGAGTCCTTGGGCGCGATTCTCCGACCCCCACGCCAGGTAGGAGAATCGCGGGAGTGCCGGGCGATTCCCGCCATGCCGCCCTGGCAACCGCACGCGATTCTCCCCCCCCCCCAAAATGGTATGCCGGGTTTCACGACAGGCTGCTCGGAGAATCGCCGCTCACCGCTTCTAACAGGCGAGCGGCGATTCTCCGGCCCGGATGGGCCAAGCGGCCTGCCCAATCCGACGGGTTCACGCCGGCGCCAACCACACCCGGTCGCTGCCGGCGTGAACAGCGCGCGAACAGCGCGCGAACACCGCGTGTGCGGCCTGTGGGGGGGGGGGGGGGGGGGGAGGATCGAGCACCAGGGGGGTGCTCAGTAGGGGTCTAGCCCGCGATTGGTGCCCACCGATCGGCGGGCCGGCGTCTCTAAAGGACGCACTCTTTTCCTCCGCCGCCTCGCAAGATCAATCCTCCGTGTCTTGTGGGGCGCCCGCGGGGAGGATGGCAACCGAGCATGTGCGCGTGATGTCATTTAAGCGTCGCCGGCCACATCATTTACGCGGCGCCGCTTTGATGCAGCGCCAAGGCCCGGCGCGCGAAATTGACATGGCGCCGCTCCTAGCCCCCTGGGGGTGGGAGAATAGGGGGCGAGGAGCGGCCTCCGACGGCGTTGGCACTTTGTCTCCCGTTGGGAGAATTTCGCCCCTTGTGTTTATTTAAGGCTAAAATAGATCAATTATTGATCAGTAAGGGAATCAAGGGTTATGGGGAAAGGACAGGAAAGCGGATGTGAGGAATGTCGATTCAGCCATGATCCTATTGAATGGTGGAGCAGGTTTGAGGGGCCGAATGGCTTACACCTGTTTCTATTCCTTATGGTCTTATGTTTTTTTAAAAAATTTTAGAGTACCCAATTAATTTTTTCCAATTAAGGAGCAATTTAGCGTGGCCAATCCACCTACCCTGCATATCTTTAGGTTGTGGGGGCAGAACCCACGCAAACACGGGGAGAATGTGCAAAGTCCGCATGGACAGTGACCCAGAGCTGGGATCGAACCTGGGACCTCGGCACCATGAGGCAGTAGTGCTAACCACTGCGCCACTGTGTTGCGCTTTATGGTCTTATGTTGATTGGCCGATAAATATTGGCTAGGAGACTGGGAATAATACCCCCCTTGCTCCTCTTCAAAATAATGCCACGGGATTGGTTACTGTTTTTTCACTGTCCACCCAAGGGAACCTCAACGTAACGCTTCATCCAAAATTCAGTGAATCCGACCATGCAGAACTCCTTCATTGCTGCACTGGAATGTCAGTCTCAATTTCTGTGCTCAAGTCTCTGGAGTGAGAGTTGAACCCGGAATCTATGGACTCAGGTAAAAATGGCACCAGGCCGACAGAGCGACAAATTAACGATATTTTATCAGTGATCTCTAAGCTTCAAATAACTTATTTAAACTGGCAGTACTGCGTATTCTTTGTTGCTGTGATTGTTGTTGCTCTTCCCCAAGCCTTTCCCTGTGTTCTCAAAAGAGATGTTTAGTAGCTGCTTTCGCTGTGCAAAGATGGGGAAAGGGGTCACCTGTGGTCAACTGCAGCCCCGGTGGCAAATCCTTTCGAGATACCTCAAGATCAAACGCACATTTGTTCTCCATGTGGTAGCCACATGTGGTGAGTGTTACAGTATTTGTAGACAGAACATTTTTGGGTGGGGTGAAGGGGGGGGGGGGGGGGGGGGCAGTACTGGGATGGGAAGAGTGAATGTCAGGGAGACAATTCACTGAAGGACCCTCCTAGTAGTGGAGAGGGATAGACAATATATGTTGAACCATTTGCAAAAATAATGCAATAAAATAACATGGAAAATAAATTGAAAATCTTACTCTGCAGAGGATTTTATTTTCCTAAAACTTTACAAGCCTTGCGGTATTAATAAAAATAGATTTACTTTGACTGACTGTAAATCTGGTCCACCATCTGTTCCTTCACGTAATAATGTTACTTGTCTATTTTCATATTTATCTGGGGAAACAATATACATTCTAATGAGAAAATATGATTTGAAATTTTTGTTTTAGATGCCGTTCTGATTCTGTCAGATCTTTAAGGGGACAGATGATCCACTCGTTCTTCTTGCCCTGCAACTTTGCCTGGGGTTGACAGGTTCAGTTCCAGCTAAATTGGTTATAATGCATTATTTATTCCCATCGATGGAGCAAAGCAGCAGCTGCTGGAGGAGAAGTAGTTTTAACCTGTCTGCCTTGACCATTAACTCTCAGTAGGTTTGCGCCTAATAAAACTCAGAATCGGGTCAGGAAATATTTTCTCTCCATTCATCTGACTGTCACCCCAAACACTCCTCCCCCAAACCAACACACACATAAATGTACACACACTAGCGAGCCTTCACCTGTCCAGGGTTTAGGTAGTAATTTCATGGCGACTGCACAGCTGGCTCATAATGCAGAGCAAGGCCAGCAATGTGGGTTCAATTCCTGTACTGGCTGAGGTTATTCATGTAGGGTGGCACGGTGGCACTGCTGCCTCACCAGCTCCAAGGTCCCAGGTTCAATTCTGGCCTCGGGTGACTGTGTGGCTTTCGCACGTTCTCCACAAGTCTGCATGGATTTCGTCCCAGTGCTCCGGTTTCCTCCCACAGTCCAAAGATGTTGCAAGTTAGGTGGATTGGCCATGTTAAATTGCTCCTTCGTGCACAAAAGGTTAGGTGGGGTTATTGGGTTGCTGGGTTATGGGGCGAGGCGTGGGATTATGTAGGGTGTACTTTCCAAGGGCCGGTGGAGACTTGATGGGCCGAATGGCCTCCTTCTGCACCGTAAATTCTATGATCTATGACCCCACCTTCCCAACCTTGCCCCTCACCTGAGGTGTGGTGATCCCCAGGTTAAATCACCACCAATCAGCTCTCTCCCTCAAGGGGAAAAGCAGCCTATGGGCATCTGGGACTATGGTGACTTTACCCCAGTAATTTCGAAATAGAATTCCCATCCTCACGTTCATGGTCTCACTCCTTACAAGTCCAGTAAGAAGTCTTACAACACCAGGTTAAAGTCCCAACAGGTTTGTTTCAAACACGAGCTTTCGGAGCGCAGCTCCTTCCTCACCTGAGGAAGGAGCAGTGCTCTGAAAGCGAGTGTTTGAAACAAACCTGTTGGACTTTAACCTGGTGTTGTAAGACTTCTCACTGTGCTCACCCCAGTCCAACGCCGGCATCTCCACATCATCCTTAAAAGTCCAACTTGTTCATCAATATTTCAGCTCTCCATCTCCTTACTCTCTTTAGGAACAAACCTTTGGTCACCCCTCCAAATAGCTTCTTCTTTCACTCAATTGCTTTTGTTATTGCACCGCTGTTAAGCAGCTATGGGATGTTTTTTCCCCTTTAAAAAGTGCTACGAAAATGCAACTTGTTGCTGTTGTTAAATCCATTAAAGTACACGTAAAAATTCAGTCAGTTTTCAGTTCAGTTCTATTTATGCCACACCCATCAGTTATTGGTCTTAATAATGTTCATTTACTCTTATGACAATGGGATTTCCGCCAAATATCTCACTAATCAATCTGTACATATTTAAATATTAGTGAGGCATCGGTTTCGTTCATTTTATTTTGGCAAAGCTTTGCCGTCTTGTTTGAAACTAAATCCCTGTGCTGCTGTATGCATATTATAAATTGCACGCATTTTATAAATTTGGTTCAGGGTACTAAAATCTTATCCTCCCAACACTTGAAAACGGTTGTCCTGTATTTTACTGACAGTCTCGATGTTAAAACTGTTAGATTAACTACAGGCTCTAAGTTACACTGTCATTAGGGCAAGCAAAGACGTAATGCGACATTCCAGCATGGGGCGGCACAGCAGCACAGTGGTTAGCACAGTTGCTACGCGGCTCCAGGGACCCGGGTTCGATTTCCGGCTTGGGTCACTGTCTGTGCGGAGTCTACACGTTCTCCCTCATGTCTGCGTGGGTTTCCTCCGGGTGCTCCGGTTTCCTCCCACAGTCCAAAGATGTGCAGGTTAGGTGGATTGGCCATGATAAATTGCCCATTGTGTCCAAAAAAAAGGTTAAGTGAGGTTGCTGGGATTGGATCGGGTGCCGATTCGATGGGCCAAATGGCCTCCTTCTGCTCTGTAAATTCTATGATTCCGGTTGTTTCAGTCAAGGTAATAATACAATAAAAAAGAGTTGACACCTGCATTAAAATAGCGGAAAGGGGAATTTGCATGAAATGCATAGCAGCAGCTCGTCTCACCAAAAATCATTGCTGAGCAATACGTGAGGGTGTATTATTTGAAAATAATCGACTAATTAAGAATCGCGGGGGGTGCCAGGGCGGCGTGGCGTGATTCGCCCGGCCCTCCCGCGATTCTCCCCCCCCCCGGCGTGGGGTGCGGAGAATCGGTGCCCACGCCTCGTACGGGACATCATCATCGCACCAGAGAGGAAGGAAGTCAGCCTCGATCCTCAGGGACTACCGAAGGAGGAGGATGCTTCAACAATTGCTCAATTCACTAACGGTATGCCGAACAGCAAAATAGTTTTTAGTTATCCACCACAGCCTGTGTAATTCTGCATGCACTGTTCTGGATTGGCCTTAACAAGGTGCTAACAAGTTAGAAGCAGCAATTCTCTAAATGTTTCAATAATATTTGTGAATTTATTTTTCACAGTTGCGATTGCTCGGAGCAGCACTTTAATGCAGGCAATTAATTTGTTCGCACTTTCTACCAAAATTACGACCCTTTACTGAATACCATGGGCTGGGTTCTCCGATTTGGAGACTATGTCCGCACGCCGGCGTGGGAACGGTGGCAGGAAAACTGGCGCAAAACGGCAGCGATTCCCCGTTTTGCTGGTGGCTAGCAGGGAGACAATGTAGAGCACCCGGCTCTAACTGTCAATATGGCCTGGGGTATTGCTGGGTCCGTGGCCGTGCAGCATGGCGGCTGCCAATCGCAGACCCAGCCCGTGAAATAGTGCCCCTCCCCCTTCGGCCGTGTATTTGTGGCACGTTTCTGCAGGGGGCGGAGCAATGTGGAGGCGGCGCCAACCCGATTCTGTCAGGAATTTGGGGCTGGATTCTCCGACCACCCGCTGGAGATTCGGCGGGGGCGCTAACCACGCTGCACCGGTCGGCCGGGCCCCCCCCACCCCCCCCCCCCCCCCCACCGGAGATTCTCCGGCCCGCGATGGGCCGAAGTCCCGCTGCTGTAATGCCTGTCCCGCCGGCGTGAATCAAACCACCTCCCTTACCGGCGGGACTGGCGACGCGGGCGGGCTCCAGGGTCCTGGGGAGGGGGAACGCGGGGCGATCTGACCCCGGGGGGTGCCCCCACGGTGGCCTGGCCCGCGATCGGAGCCCACCAATCCACGGACGGGCCTGTGCTGTGGGGGCACACTTTTCCTTCCGCGTCGGCCATAGACTCCGCGATGGCCGACGCGGAAGTGGCCCCCTCCCCTGCGCATGCGTGGGGATGATGTCAGCAGCCGCTGATGCTCACGAGCATGCGCGGACTTCGGCTAGCTGGCGAAGTCCCTTCGGCCCCGGCTGGCGTGACGCCAAAGGCCGTCCACACCAGCCGGCGGGACGGGAACCACTCCGGCGTGAGCCTAGCCCCTCAAGGTGAGGGCTTGGCCCCTAAAGGTGCGGAGAAATCTGCACCTTTGGGGCGGACCGACGCCGGAGTGGTTCACGCCACTCCATCCCGCTGGGACCCCCCGCCCCGCCGGGTGGGGGAGTATCCAGCCCTTGGAGTCCCCGGCCCGTCATCGAATGCGATTTTGGCGTCGCCGAGCAGAGAATCCAGCCCCACCTTTCTGACAAGAAATAGTCATCAGTGGATTGAAAACACATCTATGAATTTGAATTCTCAAGAACATTTTTGGTTTACGAGCTTCAATCTTTTGTAACGTCACCGATAATAAGACTTTGATTTTCAAAATTCAGAAGTGTTTTACATACTCAATTGCTTTAATTCTTAGTTTTATCCCAGAAAGTCATTTGAAAGTCCCAATGGGATTTCACAATCTTGGTTGTTGGTTATTTCCCCTAAAGAAAAGTTATAAATGTAAAAACATTTCAATTTGAAGTTAAAGAGCAGTTAAAATAAATTTCACACAACATAAGCTTCTGCCCAAATGCATCAGATCTTTCTCACAAAGGTTATTCATAAGTGGCCAAATGTAATCTATTATGCAAGAAAATGGCCATAATGATATAATTTGCCTGCAGGCTAATACGATTCACATAAATTCTGAATTTAGAAGTCTCTTGCATAAATGTATGGTCAATTGTGCAAAGTCTGTAAAAGTTAGGTAATTAAAGTTTTTCAAACAGCTTTTGGGATCCATGTTAGACTCTTTGAAAAATTAAATCTCATTGAAAGCAGATACAGTTTCTTGCAAAACGCGCACTTACATTGGACTTGTATCTTGTTAGACATTTAAAAACATGTTTGAAATGAATGTCATTGAAGTTAAGTTCATACTGACAGGGTTGGACATGGTCTCTATTCTGAAGCATACGCAGCAGTGTAAATACTGATAAAATCTGTCTTAAGTGCTCTGCCTACTGTCCCCTTAGTCCCATATCAACGCTTACATGGTATTAGTGCAATGTAAATTGACATTGACACTTATGCCCTGAAGTGAAAGATGTGTAGGCTTGAAATCACTAGACTGGTAGACTGACATCCCAACTCAGCACCTGGATCATTTAGTTTTGAGCTTGACATCAGTGAGCACATTGGTGACAGAGAACTCATAGTCAGAATATCAGTCTGTCACGGTGGGAGCTTTCCTCCCATAGGGAGCATTATAGGTAGATCCCGGTCGAAGATTTGCTGTAAATCCTGTCGAGAAACTGTACTGTAGCGATTCTGCACTGGCGGGATTCTATGAGTTGGGATCACACGCACGACTCAGATATTGAAGTTACCTTTTTGAAGGAATGTGATTACACAAGTATTAAGTAAAAAGTGAGATGTGTGTATTGTGGGTGGAAACAGAAAGAAAATCAACCCAATCAAAAACAATTACACAAAAAAATTGGGAAAAGAAATAGAAGGGGAATTAAAACTGAAGGAGCAAAGGCTTTTTAAAAAAATTTAAAGTACCCAATTCTTTTTTTCCAATTAAGGGCCAATTTAGCGTGACCAATCCACCTACCCTGCACATCTTTCTGTTGTGGGGGTGAGACCCACACAGACATAGAGTGAATGTGCAAACTCCACATGAACAGTCACCCGGGGCTGGGATCGAACTCGGCGCTGTGAGGTAGCAGTGCTAACCACTGCGCCACCGTGCCGCCAAAAAAAAAACACTTAATAAAAAACCTGCCGCATGTTCCGAAACACACTTTCACCATGATTTTAAAATTCTACCCAAACAATCCAACACTCTATCATTGTAATGAGTCGAGAGGCCTTGAGATTCAAGCCTTTGCCCCAGTTCCCACCCCAGACTTGACTGATTTATTTGTTTGACATAAAGGGCGCAATTATCTCCCCCCCCCCCCCCCCCCCCCCACCACACCGGGTGGGAGAATCTCTGGGACGCCGGGCGAGTCTCGCCACGCCACCTCGGCACCTGCACGCGATTCTCCCACCCCCCCCCCCCAAACCGGCGTGGCGAGATTTACGGCTGTCCGCTGGGAGAATCGCCACTCGCCGTTTGTAACGGGCGAGCAGCAATTCTCTGGCCTGGATGGGCCGAGCGGCCTGCCCAATACGACGGGTTCCTGCCGGCGCCGTACACACCTTGTCGCTGCCGGCGGGAATAGCGCGGGAACGCTGGGGGAGGCTTGTCCATCACAAGGTTATAGGAATTAGGTCGAGGCATTGGAGGGATGTTTTCCAAGTGCCATCAGCCAGCAGATGTAATAGATTTGTTGGTCTTGCCCTGTTAAAGTGGAGAAAGGGGTTTCCCTTGCAGGAATTTACTGTTGGGGGAGATGATGACACATTGTAAGATCCCTTCACCCCAATCCCAACACCCCTCACTCGTGGCACAGGTGAAAGGGTGACTTTGGCAGAAACCTGGGATTTTAGAGGACTGACAGTGTACACGTGCCTAAGGAGTAAAAGGGTCAAAGGTCAGTGTACAATCCTGTCCGAGCTCAGCAACTCATTGGCTGTTTGTGACACTGATCTGCGGTGCTGGGGGGTGATCGGTGATACTTCTCCCTCCTCACAGTCCAGCATGGTGCCAAATTACCTCGCGGAATTTGAGTGCCACTCAGAACCGTCACCCAACATGTGACCCGATCACTTCCATTTTCAGAATCTGATTATGCTGATGTCCATTTTCAACATTTCCGCTTTTTATATTATGTCGGAGGAATTAGTTCTTCTGAAGAGGTCCTGTGACATGGTGGGCAGCTCCTCTACCTCTGAGATAGAAGCTCATGGTGGCTAAGGAGGATGGGCACGTGCAGCACTAGACATGGGAGGTCTAACATGAACTTTTAGCACGCACTTTTAAAAACTAGTCACAAACAAGTTATTAAGTTGGCAATGCAAACCGTGTGAATCTTGCCATTTGAACTACAGACAGTAGGGCGGCACGGTAGCACAATGGTTAGCACTGTTGCTTCACAGCGCCAGGGTCCCAGGTTTGAATCCCGTTTGCGTCACTGTCTGTGCGGAGTCTGCACGTCCTCCCCGTGTGTGTGTGGGTTTCCTCCGGGTGCTCTGGTTTCCTCCCACAGTCCAAAGATGTACAGGTTAGGTGGAATGGCCATTCTAAATTGCCCTTAGTGTCCAAAATTGTCCTTAATGTGGGCGGGGTTATTGGGTTGTGGGGATAGGGTGAAGGTGTGACCTCGGGTAGGGTGCTCTTTCAAAGAGGTAGTGCAGACTCAATGGGCCAAATGGTCTCCTTCTGCTCTGTAAATTCTATGATTCATCCGGAGGAAACTACGCAGGCACAGGGAGAACGTGCAGTCTCCGCACAGACAGTGACCAAAGTCGGAAATCGAACCTGGGACCCTGGAGCTGTGAAGCAACTGTGCTAACCACTGTGCTACCGTGCCGCCCATAATTATTATCAAATCTCTGGTAAATACCTAAATTAAATATGGACATAGGTAAGCCATATGTGGAATTCACACATCTCATTGTTCAAGGATGGCCAACATTACTTAAGGACGGCCAACATTAAAGACACTGGTGTTTCCAGTCTGCCTCCCTGTATGTTTCTGTGATGGACAAATGGGAAAATCAAAACCCTGTGCGGGATTGTCCCATCTGAAGGCAGAGTGTTGACGCCATCATAAAAACTGGAGAGTTTAATGTCAGCATCATCGGACCGCTATGTGTAGCGATCCTCTGCCCTACGGGAAGCCAGTGTGGCACTGGAGTGACACACGCCGCTCCAGCTGCCGATACCGGTGTCAAATGGGCACAACGGGTCTGCGCATGCACACTGAGACCGGCGCGATTGCGAGGTAGCCGCCTTCTCTGCGCCGGCTCCGACACAACATGGCACAGGGCTACAGGGGCCGGTGCAGAGCAAAGGGGGCCCCCTCAAGAAGCCGGCCTGACGATCGGTAGGCCAAGCCTCGGTGGAGGCTCCCCCCCCCCCGGGGTGGGACACCCCTACCCCCCCCCCCCCCCAACCAGGCCGCCCCAGTCAGGATGAATGCCGAGGTCCCGCCAGGTAAGACCAGATGTGAACGGTGCCGCGGGACTCGGGCTTTTTTGGCGGCCACTCGGCCCATCCCGGGCAGAGAGCCGCCGGGGGGGGGGGGGGGGTGCCGTGTTGAGCAGCCCCCAACCGGCGCCATGACGACCGCGCTGGCACCAATGGCACCGATTCTCTGCTCACCTGAGAATTGGGGGACCAGTGTCGGGGCGGCATTGTGCGATTCGCGCCCGGCCCAGGGATTCTCTAACCCAGCGTGGGTTGAGAGAATCCCGCCCAGTGTCCACTATCAACTTCCCATTGTATCACCATGGCCTCCCTCCTTCAAACTAGACTGGGTGGTCCTCAGGAGTGTTAATCCTGTAGACATGTGATCAAAACAGCATTCTGGGGCTGCACCATCATTACCCCCAGCACCCAAAAGGTTGTCAGAACCATCAGTTGTCAGCCAGCCTGAAAGCTAGTTGCAAGTCATCAAGCAGCCAGAATATTTAATCTGTTCCACTTTCAAAGTTCAGCCGAGAGCCAAACACCGTGACACTCAACCGTAAGAAACCTCACAACCTACTGTGAACTCTTCGTTTCACAAGACCCTCACTTCAACTTTAAATAATTGAATCCATTCAAGCAACCGTCGGTCAGTCTTGTGGGAGAACGGAAATCAGAATCAGAGACTGAATTAACTGTAATTTGTTAAAAAATCAGCTATTTCTATCTGTATCCGATATTTGACTGGGTGTGCATGTGTGACACTGAGGCCAGGTTTTCCCTCATATCCATTAGTGGCCATAAAAATCGGCGTTGCACCCAACAACTGCAATGGCGGGTTTTTACGCTGTATCGTGTACAGGAACACAGGTACACAGGAATTAGGAGCAGGGGTCAGCTTCCCGGCCATACCATTCAATATGATCATGGCTGATCTATACTGACCTCTACTCCTTTCCTGTGCCATTTCCTCATAGCCCTCTATTCCTCGATCTATCGAATATTTATCCACCTCCACTTTAAATAATAATAATCTTTATTGGTTTCACAAGTAGGCTTACATTGACACTGCAATGATGTTACTGTGAAAATCCCCGCGTCGCCACATTCCAGCGCCTGTTCGGAAGAACACTGGGGGAGAATTCAGAATGTCCAAACTACCTAACAAACTCATCTTTCAGGACTTGTGGGAGGAAACCGGAGCGTCCGGAGGAAACGCCTGCAGGGAGAACGTGCAGACTCTGCACAGACAGGGACCCAAGCGGGAATCGAACTTGGGACCATGGCGTTGTGAAGCAACAGTGCTAACCACTGCCTAATGATCGAGCCTACATCACCGTCCAGGACAGAGGGTTCCAGAGATTCACCACCCTCTGTCAGAAGAAGGTGCTGCACATCTCAGTTTTAACTGACTGGCCCTTTGTCTTGTAACTATGTCCCCTTGTTCAAGACTCTCCCACGAGTGAAAACATCTCACCATTTACCCTGTCAAACCCCCCTCAGCATCTTATATGTTTGAATCAGGTCACTCCTCACTCTTCTAAACTCCAAGGGATACAGGCCTAGCCATTTTAGGCTAGGTTGGATGATCAGCCATGATCATAATAAACAGAGCAGTCTCGACGGGCCAAATGGCCTCCTCCTGCTCCTATTTTCTATATTCTATGGGCGCGATTCTCCCAAAACGGGAGAAATCGTAAGGCTGGCGTCAAACCCGGGCGTGTTTGACACCAGCGCGCCCCTTCCCGACCGGGAACCGATTCTGGTCCCCGGTCGGGGCTAGCAGCCCGACGCCGCAAGCTCCGGCATCACGGGCTTAACGAATTTCGTTAAGCCCGCTTGCCGGAGTTAGCGCCGGCTGACGCGTCATATGACGTCAGCCGCGCATGCGCGGATTGGAAGACTCCAACCTGCGCATGCGCGGATGACGTCATCGCGTATTTGAGCGAAACCCGCGCATGCGCGGGCCGGGATGCCCCTCAGCCGCCCCGCGAATGGATACTGCGGGGCGGCGGAAGGACAAATAGTGCGCGGGCAGCGGGCCCACTGCCCGCGATCGGTGGTACTGCCGTGCCAATCGGTGCCATGGTTATAAAAAGCGAGTTGTTCCCGCCGTTTTTATGAACGGCCAGTCCAGGTGTGTTTGCCGTTCGTAAAAACAGCGTAAAGGGCTGGGACTTCGGCCCATCGAACAGCTGTGAATCGCTGCCGGTCGTAAAAAAACGGCGGCAGCGATTCGTGTCGGTAGTTGGGCGGGGGGGGGGGGGGGGGAGAATAGCGGGAGGGCGGGAAAAATGTCGGGAAGACCCTCCCGCTATTCTCCGACCCGTCATGGGGGTTGGAGAATTTCGCCCTATGTTTCTGTGACAACCCTCTCATCCCAGAAATTAGCCTGATCGCTGGCTTTTCAAGCAGGCCAGCAGCGCGGTTCGATTCCCGTACCAGCCTCCCCGGACAGGTGCCGGAATGTGGCGACTAGGGGCTTTTCACAGTAACTTCATTGAAGCCTACTCGTGACAATAAGCAATTTTTATTTCTTTTCTTTCCTTCTGGACGGGTTCCAATGTTACTATATCCTTTTTTTTAGGTAAGGAGACCAAAACTGTACTCAGCATTCCAACTGAGGCCTCACCAACACCCTGTCCAATGGCAACAAAAGCTCCCTGTTTTTATTTTCTCCCAGCTGAAGTAATTAGTAATCCATGGGGATCAGGCAGCATCGCTGGCAGGGGACCTCTGATTCGCCATGGCCATGGCCCCAGAGCTCCTTAAGTCAGGCTACCATATCTAAAAGTTGCTCCTGCACAGTGTTCACACTTTTTCAGCGAAGCAAAGTTGCAGCAAACAATCGGCACCCAAAAGGAGGAAGTATGCAGTGTCCAAATTTAGTGACACTTCACTGGAGCACCTGCTGGACTTAGTGGAGGCCTACCCGATGTCCCTTATCCTCACCCTGGGTGCAGAACTGCCAGGAGGTTAGTCAATCCATCTTGGTTAGCATAAACAGCAGTGGTCACTGCAAAAGAGGTCAGCCACCCAGTGTAGGAAGAAGATCATAGAATCATAGAATTTACAGTGCAGAAGGAGGCCATTCAGCCCATCGAGTCTGCACCGGCTCTTGGAAAGAGCACCCTACCCAAGGTCAACAACTCCACCCTATCCCCATAACCCAGTAGCCCCACCCAACACTAAGGGCAATTTTGGACACTAAGGGCAATTTATCATGGCCAATCCACCTAACCTGCACATCATTGGACTGTGGGAGGAAACCGGAGCACCCGGAGGAAACCCACGCACACACGGGGAGGATGTGCAGACTCCGCACAGACAGTGACCCAAGCCGGAATCGAACCTGGGACCCTGGAGCTGTGAAGCGATTGTGCTATCCACAATGCTACCGTGCTGCCCACTGCCCAAGATGAATGATCTCTTCCATTCTGCCAGGGTAAGTCACCCATCCCATCACTCTCAACTCACAAGCCCATTGCATAATCACAAGGTTCTCACTTACTGACACCCCAAGGGACATCACCGCTCACTCTCACATTTCCATCTGCCCTCCCCTCCCCTGGAAGGTGCGTTCCGATCCTGTCCAGGGCTCCATCGCCACCCACACATGCAAGGACTCCTTGTCACCTCTGCTCACATGTTACGTCCTCACACTCTCGCCATCTATTTTCATGCAGGACAAGTCGGCTCAGAATAAAGGAGAGAGGTCGCAGACGGGTGGAGGAGTCAACGAGGTCAAGGTCCTGGCTGACTTTGCGAATCGAACCATCCAACTGGTGTGGACCATGTCTGCGCTGACAGAGAGGTTGGCAGCGTTCAACCAAGTGAGACTCCTGCACTACAACACCAGCTATTCTCTTCCTTTACAGGACTAACCCTGCCACTGATGGTTTATCCCTTTTGATCTTGTCTTATCTGAGCAACTAGCTTTAGAAGTCGTGCTTTTACAATGTAAGTAGGACATGCATTCTTATTTCTCCTTTTGAATTCCTATCCTCTTTATCGTTAATTCTGTAACTCTATGCCCAATGGTTGTCCACCTTAATTAAGTAAATTTCCGATAACCTTGCTACCAGGCTAATCTTCATATCAAAGGTTCTCAGTGCAGCTGAATCTCTATCAGTTCCCATTCATCCAATTCTTTAATCTTAATTTGATTCCAGCTTCCTGACAGAATATTCTGGAATGAGGGTCCCACGAGCTCCCGTGCCTCATTGGGCCTCTTCACCGGCCTCATCTCTTTCAATGTTCTCCCCATTGGAGGAGACCTGCAGCTCTTCCATGTCCTCATCAGCCAGCCCTCCCCCTTTGCACCACCTGGTTGTGTAGCGTGCAGCGAATCATAATGATGCGTGACACCCTCTGTGGAGTGTACTGGAGTGCCCCGCCAGATCAGTCCAGGCACCGGAACCGCATTTTCAGGATCCCTATACTGCGCTGTACCAAAGTCTCGGTGGCGGAATTAGTCTCATTATAGAACATAGAACAGTACAGCACAGAACAGGCCCTTCGGCCCTCGATGTTGTGCTGAGCAATGATCACCCTACTCAAGCCCACGTATCCACCCTATACCAGTAACCCAACAACCCCCATTAACCTTATTTTTAGGACACTAAGGGCAATTTAGCCTGGCCAATCCACCTAACCTTATGACTTCTCTCAGCAGGGGATCTGAGGGCGCCGCATTGGTGTCAGCAGCCATGTCCTTCGTTGAAAGCTCTTGACCCTGAGGAGCCAAAGCTGCATCCTCTGTGCTCCATGGAAGATGTCAGGGATCCGAAACCTATTGAGGACATAGGGATCGAGGACTCCCGGTGACACAATGTGAGGGGACGATACACGCGAGGTAGTTCCCGCTGGAAATCTGACCTTTCAACCCTTTTTCCCAGTGCCACAGGTCTGAACATGCTGAAAAAACATGTAAATTAACCAGGGTCGAGTTCCCTCATCTGTGTGATGCCCAAGGGGAGGCAAAGCCGGAAAACAGTCGGCCCCAATTTCGAATGCCTCCCACAGATCAACTGATGATGATGGAAGATTCTTCTCCAGCCACTCCACTAACGGCACAATCCAGAATCAGCAGAGTTTTGGCAGTTGAGCTCGAAAAATATTGGCAGCTCTTGACTTTGGATCTTAAAAGATCAATCAAGGAGGCATTGGCCCCCATTCTTCAGTTCTCGAGATCACCAGCTAGATCAGCAAAGCTCAAGGAGCAACAATCAAAGGCACAGAGACTGTATTGTCTGATCATTGCGATAGAATCGCCTCCCTGGAGTCTGACCTTGCCACTGTGATCCAGGATAACATCTAAGCTCAACGACCTGGAGAGCAGATCCAGAAGCCAAAATGTTTGTGTTGTGGGATTACCAGACGGGACAGAAGGCCACACCCCTACTCAGTATTTTTCAGACCTGTCGCCAAAAAGGTGGATGAAAACGTACTTCCATCCCCCCCACCCCCAGAATTGGACCGGGTCCACCATTTGCTTCGACCAAGCCTCACTGTGGAGAACCTCCTTGCGCAGTAATCGCAAGGTTTCACTGCTTTAAGGAGAAGGAGTTGGTGCTCCGATGGGCAAGAGAGCACCAGGGCTTCACATGGGAAGGCCACCTTATAGTGGGAAGGCCACTCTATCAGACTGCACCAGGACATGAGTGCAGACCCAGCCCAGAAAAGAGCCTTCTTTAACAAAGTGAAACCTTCCCTGTATAAGAGTGAAGTCAACATTACCCAGATTTCCTTCCTGTAACATTCCATGAAAAAGACCATTTTTTTAACTTGCCCGAAGATTCCTTTGTCCAGAAGCACAATTTGTGCTCCGTATAATTTGATCTATGATTCGTTGTGTGGGCACTTTTTATGTCTGTTGTCTGGGTGTATTCTTGCTGATCTTAGTTATATATGAGGGACTTCTACTCTTCGCTCCTTACTGTAGCCAATGTTTCTCTTTTTGTTATTACTATTTGGTGTGATTTTAAGTCACCCTCGTGGCACTCCAAGTTAAAAAGTTTTTACTTCCCAGTTGGGAGTCTCCCTGCTAACAAGGCGTGTTAGTTTACGGGAGTGATATTCAAGGGTTTTCTGCAGACCCATAATAGTTTCTAAAATGAGCTTAGAGCTAGTGTTGCGCTGTGTTCTGTTAGTTGGAGGGTTTAGGTTAAGTTCTGGTTCCACTTGCTGTTATGTGTGGTTAGGCTTGACTGCGATGGCATATTTGGCTTACGGAGGGGGGGAGTGAGGTGGGTTTTTGTTTTAATTTGCTGAGGGTGTCTGCTGGTCTATCTTTGTCAAGTCACCTGACTTGGCTGGCTGGTCATCTTAGTTTGACCTTCTTGCTCTGTCGTCTCAGTGGCTTTGTTTCACATTCCCCTCTCCCCCCCCCCCCCCCCCCCCCCCCCCCGGCAATGGCTGACTCTGGTTTGTGAAATGCTGAGACCACCTGGAACATTGAGGGTTTGAATGGCCCTGAAAAACGATCGAGAACATTTGCGCATCTTCAGCTCCTCATTGGGATGATATGGACTTCATCACCTCTTGGTTATCTTCGCTCCCCAACCTCGACACACATCATCTGAACTGTGCTTTGGATCAAAAATTGGATGGCTCAAAACTCAAGGGCTGGATTCTTCGCTGGCGGGATTCTCCGCCCGGGGATTTCCGACGGCGTGGGGTTGCCCAAATGGGAAACCCCTTTGGCCGGCTGACATGACAGAGAATCCCACCCCAGATCTTTTGTCCCACCGGGGGTGGCCAGGCCTATGTCTTCCTCTGTGGCTCAGGTGGGAGGGGTAGATCGTGGCGTTTTTTTACATCCGAATGACAGAGATTTCACTTTTTTTTCTAATGTTCACCGCGTGTACACCCACATTGATTGTATCATTCGGTGGTGGTGGATAAGTACTCAGGCGTTGTAATCTCTGATCTCTGCCCACATCCCACACTTTGTTGATCTGTTGCTGGAGTCCAACCCCACCCAACGTCCACCTTGGAGTCAGACATTTTGTTGGCCGCTAAAAGATTTTGCGAGCACCTGTCCACTTCTATTGATGACAACACTAAATTAGATAGGTCCGACTCCATCTCCCCTTCCTGTGGCACGTTCTGAAGGCCGTCCTCAGGGGGGAGATTATTTCTTATGTGCTAAAGATGAAGAAATTATAACAACAGAGGCTGGTGGACTGCATTTTAAAGATAGATCACCAGTTTTCATTCAATCCCACTCCGTAATTATATGCAGGCAGGTAAAAGTAGCACACCAGTTAAAATTACTGAACACGTCTGCTGCAGCGCTCCAGGGGTATTTTATACGAAGGTGGGGAGAAGGTCAGTTGTCTTTTAGCACACCAACTTATTCATCCTCCCGTGACATCCCCCAGATACTCAATCTGGGCGTTTTCAATCCCCCACCCTCTCTCCAGGTCAGTGCGGTTTTTACATCCCACTACTGTGACCTGTATAAATCTGAGCCTCCCGCAAGCAGACAGGTCAATCATAGCTGATTTCCTGGACAGCCTGCCCATCCCATCTGTCGAAACAGTCGAGAGTGGGGAGATGGACTCCCTGAAATGCCCCACCGAGCAGAAACTTATAGCCAAGTTCCGCACACGTGAGTAAGGCCTTAACTGAGACTTTGGATTCATGTCTCATTACATTCACCCCCCCACCATCTGACCTGGGCTTGCAAAATCCCACCAACTGTCCTGGTTTGAGACAATTCACGCCTCTTTAAGCTGTGATTATCCCTTTCTCCAGTCGCTCCGTCTGGACCTGTAAAGATTTAATTACCTGCAAAGACTCGCATTCAAAGTATCATCTTGCATCATTGAATTTGTCTATATATGTAGTTGTGGAACCCGCCTCTTCATTCGCCTGAGGAAGGAGTTGCGCTCCGAAAGCTAGTGATTCAAAACAAACCTGTTGGACTTTAACCTGGTGTTGTAAGACTTCTTACTGACATTTTAAAATGCATTGGTCTCATGTAGGCTGGTAAGTCCTCTGGCCCGGATGGCTTCCCGATCGAGTTTTATAAGAAATGTTCGGAGCAACTCATACCTTTGCTGTTAGGTATGTTCAACGATTCCCTATTTCATGATTCATTGCCTCCAACCCTTACTTAAACCTCAATTTCCTTCCTCCTTAAGGAGGACAAGGACCCGACCGAGAGCGGTTCACACCGACCCATCTCGCTCTTAAATGCAGATGTCAAGCTGCTCGCTAAGGTTCTGGCTCTCCATTTGGAACCTTGCCTTCCAAGGATAATTCCAGAGGACCAAACAGGCTTTGTAAAGGGTCGTCAGTTATCAGCCAATATACCTTGCCTTTTGAATGTGATACTTTCTCCCTCTCCTGCCCCAGGCCTGAGGTGATATTATCCCGAGATGCAGAGAAAACATTTGGCAGGGCAGAATGGGAATTTTTCTTTAAGACTCTTGGAAGATTTGGATTCAGCCAAAAATTAGTCTCATGGATCCATTCGCTATACAATGCCCCGAACTGCTTACATTCACCCAGATATTTTATATTCAGATTATTTCCCCTTGAATAGGGGACTAGGCAGGGCTGCCCACTTTCTCCACTTTTATTGGCCGTGCCAGTAGAGCTGCTCTCTGTAGCCTTGAGGGCTTCCAATCAATGGTGGGACACTAATCAGAACGCAGTGCAATATCTCTTTGTGCAGATGACCTAGTTTTATACATTACAGATCCAATTCCCTTCATTAATGGCATAATGAAGACATTTAATACATTTGGTTTCTTCTCTGGCTATAAATTATATCAAAGTAAGAGTGAATGTTTTCCAGTCAATCCCCCCAGGAAGACAAGCCCATTTAGGCAGTTACCCTTCCGCCTCTCCAGTGCAGGTTTTCGTTACTGGTGGGTCAGAGTGGCCCACAATTGGGTCTCACTCTACAAATTGAATTATTCTAACCCGATCAACAATGTTAGAACAGACCTACACAGATCAAACAATCTTCCTCTATCTGTGGCTGGCTGGATTCAAACAATAAAAATGAACAAGCTCACTGAACTTTCTTTTTTCTTTCAATGCCTCCCCATTTTCCTGCCCAAATTATTTTTTTAAATCGAAGTTAATAAATTGATATCTGCTTTTATCTGGGAGGACAAGAGTGTCAGAAATCACAGTGTTCTATTCCAGAGGGAAAGGCTGACTGGTGGCTTGGCCCTCCCTGACATTGTTTTATTACTGGGCCACCAATATCCAAAGAAATCTTACTGTGGGCAAGTGATCCCGGTTCAATCTGGGAGGATATATTGTCAGCTCAGCCAGGCAGGAGGTCTATCTCAGATCTCTATGGCCACATACTCTCATCCGATCCACTTGCAGTGGCAGTGGTGTAGTGGTATTGTCACTGGATTAGTAAACCAGAGACCCAGCATAATGCTCTGGGGACTCGGGTTCAAAGCCCACCAGGGCAGATGATGAAATTTGAATTCAATAAAAATCTGGAATTAAATGTCTGATAATTGTCGATTGTCATAAAAACTCATCAGGTTCACAAATGAAGGAAATCTGCCACCCTGACACGGTCTGGCCTATATGTGACTCCAGACCCACCACAATGTTATACCAGGATGTTGCCTGGTATGGAGGGCATTATCTATGAGGAGCGGTTGAATAAACTCGGTTTGTTCTCACTGGGACGACGGAGGTTGAGGGATGACCTGATAGAGGTCTACAAAATTATGAGGGGCATAGACAGAGTGGATCGTCAGAGGCTTTTCCCCAGGGTAAAGGGGTCAATTACTAGGGGGCATAGTTTTAAGGTGCAAGGGGCAAGGTTTAGAGGAGATGTACGAAGCAAGTTTTTTACACAGAGGGTAGTGGGTGCCTGGAACTCGCTGCTGGAGGAGGTGGTGGAAGCAGGGACGATAGTGACATTTAAGGGGCATCTTGACAAATACATGAATAGGATGGGAATAGAGGGATAGGGACCCAGGAAGTGTAGAAGATTGTAGAAGATTGTAGTTTAGTTGGGCAGCATGGTTGGCATGGGCTTGGAGGGTCGAAGGGTCTGTTCCTGTGCTGTACTTTTCTCTGTTCTTTGATCTCTCCCGACTGAACAGGGTGAGGGTGAAATGGGAGAGTGAACTGGGCCCTACAACTCACTAGCAAGATTTGGACAGAGTCTCTATATGGGGTCAACTTCATGTCCTCATGTGCCAGGCTGAGCCTAATTCAGTCCAAAGTGCTACATAAAACACACTTGACCAAGGCAAGGATGAGTGGGTTTTTCCCGAATATTGAGAACAGATGTGACCGATATTCGTTGCCCCCGCAGACCACATGCATATATTTTGGTCCTGTCCCGGACTCATCAGCGTCTGGGCTTCCTACTTTAACACTATATCTAATGTTCTCTGATTAGAATTGCAGCCATGCCCGCTGGGCCCCATATTTGAGGTTTCGGACTCCCCAGCAGTTCCCTCCGGGGTAGAGGCGGACGTGATCGCCTTTGCCTCATTAATAGCCCAGAGGCAGATCCTGCTCGGCTGGAGGTCTCCCACTCTACTTCATGCCTCTGGTTAATGAGGGGACTTAATGTCATTTTTGCATTTGGAGAAAATTATATTTATCATCAGGGTTCTGTTGAGAGATTCTACCTGAGATGACAACCGTTTATGTCCTTTTTCAAAGATCTAGACACCGTCAGCTGTTGGGGATTTTGGGTATGGAGTCTAAGTTAGTGCTTTATCCTATATTCGTAATAATTTTTGTTCTGTTTTGTACCTGGTTTGCATCGTTTATTGCTTCCTTTGTTGTTGTTTGTGACAAATGAAAAATCTAATAAAATATATTTTTTTTAAAAAGAGGATGTTAGATTAATGGACACTTGCGTGGTATATTGCGCAAACCTGCATGGTCCCACTGTTAAGGTCACAGGGCAGCTGAACGTTGAAGGAATAGAAGCCTGTACGGTTGACAAACTGAATTGGGAAGATTCAGGGGAGATTTAAGAGCCACGTGAGTGCAGTCAATAGCACCCTGCACCTGTGCGAATCCAAAACTCTCAGTAAAGCCCAGTGGTGTCTGATCTCTGTTGAAGTTGACACAATTGTGTGCCTTGGCAAAAATGGCGTCCGTGACTTCCCAGGTGCATTTGTGGGTGGAGACTTGTGAAACCCCTCAAAGGTCCGCAGTGGAGCCCTGGAATGAGCTGTAAAGCTGAGTACAATGATAACTTTCACTGTCATTGGATGCCCTCCAAGTCCCGATGGTGCCAAATAATAACGATCGTTATTTGTGTCACAAGTAGGCACACATTAACATCGCAATTAAATTATGGTGAAAATCCCCAAGTTGCCACACTATGGCACCTGTTCGGGTACACAGAGGGAGAATTCAGAATGTCCAATTCACCTAACAAGCACATCTTTCAGGATTTGTGAGAAAAAACCGGAGCACCCGGAGGAAATACAAATCCTGTTGAAGAGGGCATTTGCACAAGTGATCAGTTCCTTTGACATGTGCAGGTATCAACAATGCTGGATCTTGCTTATCTACAGGTGGCACATGCAACATCCACATACCCAGGATCTAGCGAAGTGCCTACGCATGACAGCTCTCTGGGGATCAACCCCTGCATCCAGAGGAAGTCCTGCTGCCTCTTGGTATTGAGGGTTCTGCCCCTTCCTTTGGTGCGCCAGGCACCTCCATTGCATTTTCTCCTTCTTCCCTCTTGCCTCTGAGCAATAATGCAGGCAGACATAACACCAGGTTGCACCTCCATGATTGTCTCCTTCTGCAGGGAGAGGAATGGGCGGCACGGTAGCACAAGTGGATCGCACTGTGGCTTCACAGCGCCAGGGTCCCAGGTTTAATTGTTTGAAAATTTAAAGCGGGCAGCTTGGCGCTGATTGCATTGCCCTGAGGAATGAACCAGTGAATGGCCATCACTTATTTTGCATAGCTGAAACAGGTGCAACATGTGTACATGTTCATCCTGTCTGCATAGAACAGGTCCCTATGCATTAATATATGTAGCTTCCAATAAACGATCTATACATCACACTATGAACTCGACTAACAATCTTAAATTGGTTGTCAGCGTAATTTTTAGCACACCGAGGGTTATTTACCAAATATTGTCCAATCACAGAATCGCATCTAATGTTGTAAACTGTGTTTTGAATTTTGCAAGCAAGGGCTGGTTGGGTACATTCTGCAGCTTGCCGTTGTGAACATTGGAAGAGACTGTCAGCCTTTGAGACAAAAGACCTTCATACTCAGCATCACACTGGCACTGAAGTTTGTGTGAAAGGCAAAACATTTTTTGGCTTGATGGCAGCAACCTGTTAGTGGTGAATGTCGCTTGTGCTGCTGCTGCATATTAGCGATGTGAAACAGCTAACTTTACCTGTTGCTCAAGTGCTTGTGACACCATCCGAGGTAATCTGAGGTAGACTGGACAATTGTAAGGTCCCAAAATGACGGCCTTAGCATAAGTTTGCATTTTCCTGGCAACTCAACTGTACCAATCAGAGTCCACTTGACAACCAATGAGCACTCTCTTCACATATGGTATAAAGTTGGTATTTCCCCTGGCATTGATATTCTTGCTTTTGACCTGATGAGTGCAAGATGAAAAGCTTCAACAAAATGTATTTTTTCAACAATCCTCAGGTTCTGTACGACCAAACAACATCTCATCTGACTCTTGAGTGAGGCGGAGCGAGGTTCCTTCCTCTAAGATGTGGAGCCCAAACTCAGGATTTCTCAGAGAAATCAGTGAGAAACAAAACCACTTTTTAGTGACAATAACAGAAACAGCTTGACATTATGTACTTTATGCAGTGCCCTTCACAACCTTACATCGTACCAGAGCTAATGGAGAACTTTTTAAAATAGTCACTGTTTTAACTAGATAAATGATAAATTGGGCAGCATGGTAGCACAGTGGTTAGCACAGTTGCTTCACAGCTCCAGGGTCCCAGGTTGGATTTCCGGCTTGGGTCACTGTCTGTGCGGAGTCTGCACGTTCTCCCCGTGTGTGCGTGGGTTTCCTCCGGGTGCTCCGGTTTCCTCCCACAGTCCGAAGATGTGCGGGTTAGGTGGATTGGCCATGCTTAATTGCCCTTAGTGACCAAAAAAGATTAGATGGGGTTATGGGGATTGGGTGCAGGTGTGGGAATAGGGTGGAAGTATGGGTTTAGGTGGGGTGCTCTTTACAAGGGCCGGTGCAGACTCGATGGGCCGAATGGCCTTCTTCTGCACTGTAAATTCTATGATTCTATGAATGTGGAGTTCAATTTGTGCACAGCAAGGTGCTACAACAATAGTGAGAGATACAGCCAAAAAGATCTTTTTAAAGTGTTGCTGATTGAAGAATACATATTCGTTAACGTGCTAATGTATATATTTCCCCTTTCATGTTTCGAGTATGGTAAAGTTAATGGACTAAAGTTAGCTAGTCCATCAGAATTTAATTTGTGTTTCGCTTTGAACTCCGTGGAGCATTATCTTTAACCCCCTGAGCTATCCGTAAACCTCCAATAATGATTTTCAATGACCCCGAAAACCAGCATGCGATTTGTGTAAGGAAACTTGGTCAACCTTAAATTTGCATGTGGTTAACTTGCTTTTACCCAACTACATCTATAAAATGGTGGTGCAGTGGTTAGCACCGCTGCCTCACAGCGTCAGGGACCTGGGTTCAATTCCGGCCGAGGGTGACTATCTGTGTGGAGTTTGCACGTTCTCCCCGTGTCTGCGTGGGTTTCCCTCCGGGTGCTCCGGTTTCCTCCCACAGTCCAAAGATGTGCAGGTTAGATTGGCGTGTTAAACCACCCCATGGTGTCCAAAAAGGTTAAATTGGGTTTACTGGGGTCCGGGGAATAGGGTGGAGGTGTGGGCTTAAATAGGGTGCTCTTTCCGAGGGCCGGTGCAGACTCGATGGGCCGAATGGCCTCCTTCTGCACTGTAAAATCTACGAACTATGCGGTGTTTATTCACGTGGCCACCTCTTGGTGGATGTGCAGAGCTCCGGGTTACAGTGGATCTCGGCTTGCAATTATGAAGCGGTCCTTGCAGGCAGAGTGTAAACAGAAACTAAATGAATCTTCCATCAAAGGAAACTGCAAATGAGCAAGACCAGGATTGAGGTCAAAGCTGCAACGTCCTTTACCCCAAATCCATGCAGGCATCAGCAGCAGCCCCGGTGCTCGATGATAAAGCTGTTCACACTGCCGATGGAATCATTCTCAAGAAAGGAATTTCATTTCGCCTGCATGTCAGTTTCTGTGTCAGTTGCCAGATGCTGCACCAGCTTTGCGAAGGAATGGTTGCTGCAACCCCCCCCGCCTGTTGTATCAGCCCCTCTCGCCGCCACCAGCACAGAACGTCCCGGCTCGATTACATTAAATTGTCGGGGGAGGGGGATTTTTAATTCTCACCTCCTCCGCCAGGTTTGAGCTGCAGAAGTGAATGAAAACTTCCAGCTTCCTTGGGGCGAAGCAGTAAGAAGAGTTTCTGGAGCCATCAAGACATCGCAGACATTTCAGCCTTAAAGAGACATTCCTCCCCTGCAACCCCCCCGCCCCCCAAAGCATCGCCATTAAAACAAAACCATATGCCTTTTAGTATATCCGAGCCTATTAAAAACCCCATTACGGTGCCATAGAAAATGCATTTGTATTTTTACAAGGCAGTAAAAGTAAAAACTACATGAAAGAAAAAAAAGTTTAATTGGAGGGATTATTGTGTCCCCCCACCCCCAACTTTCTTTTTGATAATTTTGCAATTATCATAAAGCAGCCCAGATCCGAAAGATAGCAGTTTGTTGCTTTCAAAACCAACGCTGACATTGGCTGAAATGCTTCCAGCTTCTCGTTCCACTCTCACAATGGGCATTTTGAACGGTTGTGTTTTTATTTCAGTCTGTTTGGTATCTGAGCTTTCACGTTCTGTTTTCTTTATCAGCAAGGCTGGTAGTGGGTACTGATAAAGCAAACAGAACTGCATACCCACAGATGGAGCAGCTGCTAACATCAGCTGTTTGCTCATTCCCCAGCGGATATCATTTTTTTTGTCTCACAGTCTGCGTTTTGATGCTTTTTTAAAAAAAAATACGTCTTTTCCCTTCTTTTTTTTCGTCCTTTTATCTGCTCCTGGGGGACCTGCTGGTTGATGTTGTGGCCAGGCCTGTCTAAACCCGTGAGATTTTCCACACTCACCTTCAAAGCTACTCACTGGATGGTCAGCCAGCTGACATTGTGAAGGCGTCTGGTCACTGCTTCCTCTTCCTGATTTATGATTTAACAGCCCAGCTAAGGACTCTGGGGACCTGGTCCATGCAGTAATGGGTGCATTGTGTTTAACAGACAGAAATGCAGCCAGGTATGCTTCAGTGTGTAGACCTGTAGAAGCAGCATTGCTTCAACTGCACCGTTCATAGAATCATAGAAAGGTTACAGGAGGCCATTCGGCCCATCTTATCCATGCCAGCTCAAGGACACCCAGTGTCCTTTCTAACCCCACCTACCTGCAACCGGCCCAGAGCCCTGTATCTTACAGCTGCATTTAAGATGCAGATCCAGGTACTGAGTTCAGGGTCTCTGCCTCCACCACCAACTCGGCCAACAAATTCCAGACTCCCGCTACCCTCTGCGTAAAAAAAGTTCTTCCTCATGCCCTCCTCTACACCTTCTGCCACTTATCTTGAATCTATGTCCCCTGGTTCTAGAATTCTCCATTTTATTCTGTTCACTCTATCTCTTCCCCTCTTCATTTTGTACACCTCAATTAAGTCACCCCTCAGCCTTCTTTATACCTTGGAAAATAACCCCAACCTATCCAATCTCTCCTCGTAGCCACATTTTTCTAGCCTTGGCAACATTCTTGTAAACCTCCTCTACTCTCTCTCCAGAGCAATAACGTCCTTCCAGTGATGTGGTGACCAGAGCTGCGCACAATACTCCAGTTGTGGCCTCACCAGTGTTTTATACAATTCCAACATTATATCCTTACTTTTATATTCTATACCTGTCAATGAAAGAGAGCATTCAATATGCTTTCTTAACAATCTTGTCTACTTAAACTGCTATCTTTAGGGGCCTGTGTACTTGTCGACCAAGATCTCTTACTTCATCTACCCCTCTTTGCATATTCCCATTTATTGTGTACTCCCTATAACTGTTTGACCTCCCTAATTGCATGACCTTACACTTCTCTGTGTTAAATTCCATCTGCCACTTTAGCGCCCGCGCCACCAACCCATCTGTATCATTTTGAAGATTGTAGCTATCCTCTACACTGTCCACCACTCGGCCAATCTTTATCTCATCTGCAAATTTCTCAATCGTGCTCTCCACATGCACATCCAAATCGTTAATGTATAACACAAACAGTAAGGGTCCCAACACTGAACCCTGAGGAACACCACTTGAAACAACTTTCCAATTGCAAGGGCAGGCATCAACCATGACCCTTTGTTTCCTGTTACTAAGCCAACTTTTTATCCAGTTTCCCATATTGCCCTGTATCCCATGGGCTTTCACTTTCTTGACCCTTTGACATATGGTAATTTGTCAAACATCTTGCTAAAATCCACATACACAACATCCACTGCACAACCTTCATCAACCCTTCTTGTCACTTCCTCAAAGAATTCAATCAAATTTGTGAGATAAGACCTTCCTTTGACAAATCCATGCTGACTATCCATGACTAGTCCATGTCTTCCTACGTGACAGTTAATCCTATCTCTCAGGTTGATGCGACCCATTTTCCAGCCACCAACGTAAGACTAACTGGTCTATAATTGTTTGACATTTCATTCAATCCCTTTTTAAACAATGGAGCCACGTTTGTATTTCTCCGGTACCTCCCCTGTGTCTAGTGAGGATACCTCAGAGCATTTACTATCTCCTCCCTGACCTCCTTCAGTAGCCTTGGAAACCATTGCAGCAAAGTGTCCTCAGATGCCATGCTAACAGTCAGTTAAGAACTGCAATTATGATTTTCGTACATTGCATGGGGATGGATTCTTTCAGATATTGCTGTGGAATATGGTTATGCCATATTCCACAGCACATAACACATGACAAGGAGAATTGGTTTTACTGATAAGATTCTACACCCAGTTATAGAATGCATTTTAAAAATAGCCGTCGGCCGAACCCTTGAGAGGAATGGCAGGCAATTCATTCGATATGGAAAGTCTGTACCAGTTAAGAGTGTGAAAAATCTAACATCTGCTCAACATTCACTTTGCCTCAATATGTTGATGATGTCAGTCCACAATCCTGGTTTCATTGAATGGTGTATCAATGAAAATTCAAGTTGTTATTTTTCTGGCTCAAGAAAAATTGGCATAAATTTGAGCCAGAAACTTAATTACAGTCACCCTCCAAAGGGGCTTCTTACTGCAATTCTCATTTATTCAAAAATAATTTTTGATGAGGTTTTAATTGAGAAAATCAGAAAGTGGCTGGTGGATTCACCACCAAATTGGAAAAGCTTTCTATTGATCAATGTGCATATTGCACAGTTAAAACCGGAACACTGCGTTTCTGCACGACGCTGCTCTGGGTCGGTTAGATTGTATCGATTAGCCAATCGCCGTTTCCTGGCTGACCACCGTAGAGTTACTGCCGGAACCTCGGTTCCAGACACACCATCGCCCGCCGGTACAGAGTCCTCTGCGTCCATCTAGGATCCAGAATTCATCCTCCTCTTTTTGGACCTGTCGCGGTGACCCAGGCGGCTGGTGAGGGGGTTTCTGGTGTGGCGACGGCATTACCACCGCCGGTCGGGTGTCCTGAAGGGCGGGTTCACACTTCATCAAGTGGTCCAACTGCTTTATCTGGATCCTTCAGCTGAACCTGTATCCAATATCACCCCCGGGAGCCACAATGCTCCATCACTAAAATTGCGAACATTGACGACATCTCCGGCACGAAACACCCGCTCTGGAGCCCTCAGGCTGTAGTGACTCTTCTGCATCTCCTGTTGTCTCTCTACTTTGTTTCTGAAACTCTGAAAGGGTCAGCCTCAGATGAGTCCTGAGCCTTCGGTCCATCAATAGTTCTGTAGGGGCGATTACCATCGTCACATGCGGCGCCGTGCGAGAAATAAAAAGGAACCGTACCCACCGCATGTCCATGGACTCCATTGATTGCTTTTCCAAGCCCCTTTTGAAGGTCTGGGTCACCCTTTGCTCTAGTCCATTGGAGGAGGGATGATGCGGGGCGGTTCGAATATGCCATATGCCATTCCGCTGCATAAACACGGCAAATCTCTCGCTAGTGAACAGCGTCATATTATCTGTCACTAGAACCTCTGGCATCCCATGTGTGCTAAAAGTAGCCCTAAGGATTTCAATCAAGGCCCTGGATATTGTGGGGGTCATCCTGCATATCTCCAGCCACTGTGAGTGAGCGTCCATGATCACAAGGAACATGAACTCCATGAACGGTCCTGCAAAATCCGCATGGAGTGAACTCATGGGCAACTGAGCCATTCCCAAGGGGGAAGGAAGGCCTTCGGTGGGAGTTTCTGAAGTGTGGCATGTCGGGCAGCTTTGCACAACCCTCTTGATATCACCATCGATATTGGGCCGCCAGACATAGGCCAACATTTTCATTTCAGACCCCCCCCCAGATGACCACTATACAGGTCCTGTCGTCGGACCTCCTGACTCTGTAGGGGGAAGGCTCCTCATCCTCCAAACTGAGTTCGGGGAACTTCTGGGCGAAAGACCAAAGGGTCACCGGGAGGGCCTCATTTTCCCACTGCTCAACAGCTTGAGGCGAAGCTTCGCCAATTCCGGATCCCGCTGTGGCCTCCTCCTGCTTCTATTTTCCATGTAAAACAAAAGTAAATGAGAAAGAAATGCAGTTCGAAGCTGTTATGATGTGGAAGTTTTGCAAAGCAGCAATATGAAGTTTGCCAAGCTGCTAACGCCATATAGCACATCAGCGGGCTGTGCCACATTAATGTGTCAGCTTCCATGTCTGGTTAAATGGGTCACTTTAAGAAGGAGGCTGAAGGTGCTGATCGTGTCCTTTCTTAACAGTGTTGCTGCAGGTGATCTCATAAGGAACAAGGTGCTGTTAGAAAGAGCCTGGGTTGTTCAAGTGCCTCAGAAAGGCTGATGGGATGTAACATTGAAAAACTTGGCAAGATCGTTTTTAAAATGTCAATCAAACATAGAAACTAATGTTTAATGTCTAAACTGGCTACCGTTACAGAATGTTTCAATAAACACACTGCGGAGGGACTAAACAGATTTGGTCAAACAGCTGACGGCTCTGAAATACTGTCGCTCATGAACAAAACCAAATATCCTGCAGTGTCTTACTCAATATTTAATTTTCTTCACCTAGCTAAGTAAGGATGGATTCTGTTGCTTTAAGAAGCGACATATATACGACCAGAATTCCGATTTGCACGCCACCACTCACAATATTTCAACAGACATTCATTGCAGCCTCTCCCTTTGAAAAATGTCTGGCTGACATTCAAACAACCTGAAGGTAAAACTGAAGTTATTGCTCATAACTCGGATGGCCAAATCCCTATCACATCCCTTGTTTAGATAAGTGATTGAGATCTGAAGGGTCTCCACAAGTGTTCTGCACCTGCTTGAACACTGAAATGAGCCAGCTGTATTCTCCCGATTGAATTAAAGTGACGGTATTTGAAAGATGATAGACACGCTCCTGTTCCTCTGGAATTTCGCTAGTACTAATGCATTTGTTCACTGGGAAAGATGGAAACATTGTCCTTATTTCCTCCTTAATTATCATCATGTGCTGCTGAGGAAATCTGCCCAAGTCAGCAGAACTCTAGAAGGCATTGCAGAACAGGGGAATTGAATTTATATCTTCAAAAGAAAACATTTGCAACTATTTGGCAGCTCTTTCAGGGAGTTAGCACAGCATGATGGACCGAATGGAGTCCTCTGAGCTAAAGAATCTTTTCTATCAAGTACAACACTCTCCTGTATCTCACACATACCAGAAGAAAAATAGAATTCCCACGTTCTGGGGAAACTTCTGGAGTTGTTAATATCCAAATGTTTATGCTGAATCACAAAACTGGCGTGCAAGTTCAGCGGGTAATTGGAAAGGCAAATGGAATGTTGACCTTTATTTCGAAGGGAATGGAGTGTAATAATAGGGAAGTCTTGCTAAACCTTTGCCAGGCATTAGTTAGACCACACCTGGAATACTGTTAGCAGTTTTGGTCCCCTTATCTAAGGAAGGATATACAGCCATTGGAGGCCGTCCAGAGAAGGTTCACTAGGTTGATCCTGGGTTTGGAGGGATTTGTTTATGAGGAGAGGTTGGGCCTGGACTTATGGAAGTTTAGAAGAGTGGGAGACGATCTTATTGAGACAAAAGATTCTGAAGGGGCTTGACAGGGTAGATGCTGAAAGGTTATGTTCCCCTTCTGGGAGAGTCCATGAACAGAGGCCATGACCTCAGAGTAAAGGGGCCATCCAATTTAAGCCAGAGATAAGTAGGAATATCTTCTCTCAGAGGGCAGTGCATCTATGGAATTCTTTACCACAGAGGGCTGTCGAGGCTGGGTCGTTAAGTATGTTCAAGGCTGAGAGAGACAGATTTTTATTCAGTGAGGGAATCGAGGGTGATGGAGATAAGGCAGGAAAGTGGAATTGAGGATGATATCTGATCAACCATGATCTCATTCAATGGTGGGGAGACTTAGTGGGCCAAATGGCCAACTTCTTATGGTCTTAGAGTTGAACATTGAACCAATTTCTTCAACACGAGGAGGGCAATTTTTGAGCCCGCACTAGCTGGCCCAGAGACGTGGGCCAAAAATCCGGAGAGAATTGGAAAACACTATTCTGCCCGGAGAGATTGTGTTCCCCGATTTTTCAATTCCCGTACCAGCTTAACCAAATAAGCGGCAGAATGTGACGACTAGGGGCTTTTCACAGTGCCTTCATACTTGTGACAATGAAAGATTATTATTATTATTATTTTCCGAGTCCCTCACTGGCGATGACACAAGGTCCATGTCCACAAAGGGCAGGAACCTTATTTAAATACATTTTAATGAATTTAAATATTATTCACGGGTGCCCCGCCGCATGATCCCCTTCACTAAATATTCACACCTTGCTCACGTCAGCGAGATTCACAACAGGTTTGGCCAAATGAGAATCAGTCAAACGGATGCATCCGGGAGTCGCAGAGGTAAGTGTAGCTCCGGCGGGGGGGGACAGTGGGGGAAGAACATGCCCAGGCAGGGCTCTGGAACCTCCAGAGATTTGATCCGGGTCCCTACTAGCCCCCTGCGGGGCTTTGAATTTGTCTAACTTTTCTCTAGGAATCTCAGGAGTAAAACTCCACCGTTTTTACGCTGGCAGGGGGACATAGTCTCATTTTGGGGGAATCCAGCCCCTGGTCTGTGCAACTGGAGAGTTACACACCTGTTTTCAGTCTGAGCCTGACACTTTGCCAAAATCTGGTTCGATTCCACCCAAAGACTGTAAAACGGTTGCTTTGAATCACAAACAAAGATCTGTTTCTAAAGTTCCTGCCATTTTGCACTATCTGCGATACATTTTGCTGTGTAGTTCCAGCTGGCGTGAACAATGCTTTAAAATTCAGATGCACAAGCTGACGAAAAGATCTGGTACCACATTTCCCCTGACTGAGACAAAATGTGAAGTTAAATGCTGAAACCCGACTTGGATTTCAGAGGAGCTTTTTAATATGTATGGCAGTGAGAGAGGGGGAGAGAGAGCGCGAGTAACTGGTTTAATATGTCTCCACTTGCGCAGCGGATGAATGAGGGTGGCATTAGTATCCAAATATAGAACTTATGTTGGCCATGATCTGAAGTCCGTGGTTTGGCCCAAAGACAAATTCTTGGCTCAGAATTCGAACCTTTTAGTATTTAAAATCTGTAAGTACTTTGTAGGTTTGAAGCAATTTATTGCTCGATCAGGGTTGGTGTACATGGAGACGGGTTGGAATGAGGGAGAAACGAAATTAGATGAAAACCTTGTCCAAAATATAATAATAGGGTAATGTTCTTTTCGTTGTTCGCAATGGTAAAGGCAAATTAATATATTGCTTATTCAGGGAAAAGCAATAAGAACACATAAATTAAGTAAGAAGTCTTACAACACCAGGTTAAAGTCCAACAGGTTTGTTTCAAACACGAGCTTTCGGAGCACGGCTCCTTCTTCAGGTGAAGAAGGAGCCGTGCTCCGAAAGCTCGTGTTTGAAACAAACCTGTTGGACTTTAACCTGGTGTTGTAAGACTTCTTACTGTGCTCACCCCAGTCCAACGCCGGCATCTCCACATCATGGCTAACATAAATTAAGAGCAGGACTAGGCCATTGGGCACCATGAGCTTGCTGTACCATGGCCGATCTCATTGTGGCTTCAACACCACTTTCCTGCTTACCCCCAATACTCTTTGCATCCCCTGTTCATCAATACTCTATCGCTGCCTTACATATACTCAATGACCCGATTCCGCTGCTCTCTGGGGAAGAGAGTTCCACAGACCCATGGCCGTTCAAGAGAAACACATTCTTCTTCATCTTCGTCTTAAATGTGAGGCCTCTTAATTTTCAACTGTGTCCCATAGTCTCTCCCACAAGGTTAAACATCCTTCCACACCCACCCTGTCAAGTTCCCCTCAGGATCCTGCATGTTTCTTGAATGGCAGGACTGGTTTGAGAAGCTGAATGGCCCACTCCTGTTCCTCGCCTCCAATATTCTATATGCTATCATTAAACAATTTTCTCTTCTCTCTTTTCCTTAGAGTGTTGACTGTTTGCTGGGACCCACTTACAAAGGTGTTGACTACCCTCTGGTATCTTACTCACGACACCATTATTCATCTTTGATCATGCTGCTAATAGACTATTCAATGATGAAGCCATCACAGCCAAACCCCATCCTACACACATTCCCATTCAATGGCAGTCAGGAACACCAACCTTGGACAATTTTCACTCTTATGTGCCCATGCACAGTTACCAATAATTAGCTTCATTCAGACGGACACTTCATGGAACACCCTCGCAAACTCACTAGAATATGCTGAGAACCGATGAAGGAAGACAACATAATATAATAAACGTTATTGTCACAAGTAGGCTTACGTTAACAATACAATTAAGTTACTGTGAACATTTGGTTATCTGTATCTTTCTTCAAGGATAGCCAGGTCCCAGTAGAGGTTAAGCTTATGGCATATAAGACGCCTGTCTACACAGCTCTTCTTCATTGTGCAGAGCACTTAAGCATGTTCCCTTTGCTATGAGTGAAATCTAGGACTGAATAGTGAAGGAGGTTTGTGGCAGCAAGAGGAAATTGTTTGCATTGAGGTCTTTAGTCTACATTGTTCTGTTACTGAGCAGGCTGATGGTGGAGGCAACCACAAAACAGGCACGGTGCTTAAACAGACACATTCCTTTTTTTGCCAAAGCCTCCAGATGAGGTCAGCCTTGCATTAAACAGAAAGTGGCGAGTGCGCTCTGTGACATTAGATTTGGACTACAAGGCGGCTGCTCTGTTATACATGCCTCCAAAGATGCTGCACTGATGGCACTTTGGCTGATGAGGGAACTCTGAAATCTAGGACAACACTTGCTGGTGACAGAGGCCAAGTATAACAACAAGTGTTCACACATATAGGATTGGATTACAGAGACAAACAGCTGCTGCTCAAGTTCTACCCTGTGAACTGAGCAACCATTTCATGTGCTATTGTGTATTGTCCATTCTGTGGATGGTAGCAATGCACTCAACCCACTTCGTGGTACACCCTCTTATTCACCATTCTGTTCAACATGAGTCCCCCAGCCTCGCTGTACATTATGAAGGATTAAAACCAGTGTTTGGATCCTTAATGGTCTCAGAACCTTTAATATTTATTAAAATGTATATTAAAAGTGCAATATTGTTTGTTTAACCAACCAGCGATGGTGCTGCAACTTGGAGGAGAGAAAGGTCGGATTTCTCAGAGGCTGAGCTGCTGACAAAGTGTCTGTCTGCTCATGGAAAAATGGAAGTAATGAACCATCTGTGGTAGACGGGATCACCAATTACTTGGGCCGAGCAGATGCACAGTTTACTGTTGATGATGAATCTTGAAGTGGTGGATCTGGTACTGAACCGGTGCAGGGATTGTGCATGTGCTGCTTGGCAGGGTGGCCCTTTCCGAGGAAGACAGCAACAAATTTACAAGTGTTCTGTAGACAGTAAACTTCATTTACCTGTCAAATTTGGATTCAGGCAGAGCGTTACAGATCCTGGATCAGCTGCCTGCTATATACTTGCCTGCTTTTATTTCAAAGCAGTGCGTATATTGGGCGGCCTATTGGCCGCAGTGTATTTTTCATCACTGCTGAAAGTGTGCTCTTTGACAGTCCAATACTGCAATGCATTTTGTACCTTTGTTATAAACAGGACAAAGACATTGAAGTCATTTGTGGTCCTTGTAGCAACAACACATTGTTCTCTAAGAACAGGATAAGAACAAACTCAAAGGTGCCATTTGGCTTACTGACCCTATTATTACAGTAAGGGGGATTTATTGAAAGAGGGGCAGCACGGTAGCATTGTGGATAGCACAATCGCTTCACAGCTCCAGGGCCCCAGGTTCGATTCCGGCTTGGGTCACTGTCTGTGCGGAGTCTGCACATCCTCCCCGTGTGTGCGAGGGTTTCCTCCGGGTGCTCCGGTTTCCTCCGGGTGCTCCTGTTTCCTCCGGGTGCTCCGGTTTCCTCCCACAGTCCAGAGATGTTCAGGTTAGGTGGATTGGCCATGGTAAATTGCCCTTAGTGTCCAAAATTGCCCTTAGTGTTGGGTGAGGTTACTGGGTTATGGGGATAGGGTGGAGGTGTGGGCTTGGGTAGGGTGCTCTTTCCAAGAGCCGGTGCAGACTCAATGGGCCGAATGGCCTCCTTCTGCACTGTAAATTCTATCTGTGTATAAGTGGCTGGATTCTTCGCTCCCCAATGCCGAAATGGCGTTCGGCAACAGGGTGGAGAATCCGTTTTGACGGCAAAATGGGGAGCGATGCCGGTTTCTGAATTCTCCGCCCCCTGAAAAGCAGAGTAGTCTAGGAGTACGTGGCGCTGATTATTCACCGCCTCAGGCCTCAGGCCTGCCCCATAATGCTCCGTCCCTGACCGGCCGAATTTCCCAACGGTGTGGGACTCTCATAGTCCCAGCCGCTCAGGAACCTCGCGTGGCGGCTGCGGACTCAGTCCGGGGCTGCCACAGTCAGGGGAGGGCTGATCCGCGGGCAAGTGGGGGGAGGGGTCATTTGGGGCTGTGGGTTCTGTGGCAGATGGTCCCTGCTAGCCCCCAGCAAAATGGGGTATCGGTCATCCTTTGACGCCAGTTTTCCTGGCGTAAAAGACCACCATTTTCATGACAGCATCGGGACTTACTGGCCAAGATTCCAAGTGGGTTTAACAGTTTAGACACTGCGATGCTGTTTCTCCTGGCTGGAAGGTTCAGAACTAGGGGTCTTGTAGTTTCAGGTAATACGTCAGCCAATCAGGACCATAATTTAAAGGCATTTCTTCACTCAGAGGATCCTAAGTTATTGGAATTCTCTAGCCCACAAGGCTGTTGTTGAGTAAACTCAAGGACTGGGTTTCCCAATGATGGTGGAGGCCGGACCAGATACTAGCTGGGCAGAAAGGTCATGGGAGGGGAGAGGTCCACCAGTTTGTCAACATCTTCCTGCCTCTGAAACATTTTCAAGGGGGCACAGCGAACTGAAGCAATTAGGGGGCATTTGCATGTCCCTCCCCCACACTGGCTGGAAAGTCCCCCTGCGATGGCCAAAATATGGCCAGTGAGCTTGGAATCGACCTTTTGACAGAAGACTGGTTTGGCAGCGGGGGGATGGGGTGTGGAGGAAGGTGCGGGGCAGGGTGGGGTGTGGGGGGAGGGGAGCATTCCAGAATAATTTAAAGCCCTCCATCCCAACCCGTGCAGGAATATTGCTATCGAACAGGGATCTCTCCCCCTCCACAATGGCGTTCGGGCAGCTGTGTTTTTCAAAACTTTTAAAAGTGTTCAGAAGTTGACTACAACTTGAGGCTCCCACTCTCACCCTTACCTTCAATGGCAGACTGCCGCTTTCGCCATCTGGGAGGCCATTAAGTCCGAGCTTCGGGAGCCTGCCTGTTGTCTTCAGTTGACTGATGAGTGGAGCCTCTGCCCTCTAACTGGCCATTCCCTGGAAATCTGTGGACTATTTCTGACACAGTGCAGGTCGGGACCAGGATTTGATCGCAGCAATTGGGTTCCCAACACCAAAATAAAAGTACTGACCCAAGAGAGCTTGGATCCTAAGGGCGTCAACAGAGATGGGGACAGGTTGGGAAAGTGTACTTAAAGTCAAAACTCAGCTGTGATCCCATAGGATGGTGGAACGGGCCAAGAGTTTCATAGCTACTCTTGCTCCGATCTCATATCCATGGAATACCTACACAGCTAGAAGGCAATTCGGTCCATCAAGTCTGCACCAACCCTACTAAAGAGCTAGACTCACTCCCCCACCCTCTTCCCGTAACCCCGCACATTGATCATGGACAATCCACCTGACCTGCACATCTTATCATTCAGTTCTTAACAAAACATATAAATACCGACCCAGAATGGACTGCAGCTGACAATCTGTTCATCTCAGGGAAGGCCCTACAAATGCTATTGAATCCTTAAAGGCAGGCAGCAGACACGCCACACAATATCCATTATTCAAATTTAACAAAGTGCTATCTGCAGTTAGCGTCTCCTCACACACGGCTGGAAACACCATAACCTCGGGAGTATTTGATCATTCCTCTCTCCACTCCCTTTGGTAACCTTCGATCCCATTCTTAGCTAAACATTTATCTCACTTTCTTCTCCAACATTCAAGGCAACATTTTTACAGCTGTGCCCCATTTTCAGCTGGATCCATTTTGACTCCACAGAGTTTGGAAATGCTTTTGCTGCGTTTTCCGGGTAACAAATTGCCTCACTGAATTCCTCTGGATTACCGGCGGCCCCGTAGACTGTCTTGGGTCAGTCACCGAAGTCAATTCTTTCAAGATCTAAGTCAGGGCCTGCCATGTTAGGGCAAAATAAATGTTGCCGACTCTGACTTTGAAAAGTGACACATAGAAATAATTATTTAATCTTTGAGCTGTATCATCCTTTGTTCCAGTTGTTATATCATAACAGGTGTTCTTGAGGAGTGAGAGCCAAAGTAAAGCTATGCCATGAACGGGGTCATGTGCTTTCTTCTGTTCATGACAGCAGACAGATTCGTCAACTTTGATCCTCAGAGGCTCATAGAAATAACAGGAATACTTGTCATCGCAATAGAAGAGACAAATTATAGTTGCTAGCAGAGGACCCTGTCTCCCTGTATAATTATATGTTCCCGTGCTCCAGTGAGAATAAATATAAATCTTTAGCAATACTGTTCCAGAATCTCCTCCTGTGTTGCTGCGGGGGCTTATATTTGCTTTGCATAGAGTCGTGTGCAAATCTGGGACCCCCCCCCCCCCACATTTCACTCAACAATGGTACAAAATAAGACCGACTTAATGTGATGTTAGCTGCATTTATTTGGAGCCCCCAGATTGTGCTAGAGCGGGCATTTTCAAAGTTGGGGGTTGCGACCCGCGAGTGGGTCGCGGACAGGTGTCGGGAGGGTCGCAGAGTCATTCATCGTGGCGTTCCCAATCGCCGGAATTCACGTGCAATAGCCGCAGCAGCCTGCCAGCAGCTTTATAAATAGCAGCCGCGACCAGCTAAAACAATGCGGACACACTGCGCATGGGTGCCGGGCTCATCAGTGCTCATGCGGTCCGGGAATGTTGGGACCTGAATCTGGGGTCAAAGTGCGAACGCGGCATGGTTGCGACTGGCTGCATGGCGATCACTGATGATGAACAAGGTTATGACCTTGATCTGTTTTGCATCCCTAAACCTTACTCAAATGATCTGGAGAGAGTATATATTCCTCATGGTTTAAACATGGACAGAACTGAACGTTTGGCAAGGGATACAATGAAAGCCATGGAAAATCATGACATCGTCGCCCACTGTGTGCTGAAGGGTGGCCATAAGTTTCAGACCACATTACAGCATTGAATCGAAACAGTGATCCGTCAATCCCAATGACGGTGGACTTCATCCGCTTGAAGAGTTACTATAATAATCAATCAACAGGGGTGCTACTCAGAGTTTACCAACTGAGGTACGAAATCCACGCATTCCTCCTCGAGAAATTGTCCTCTCTGGCTGATTTGTTTGCTGCTGAAAATTGGATGCTAACTATGTCTTTCTTACCTTGCAGACATCTTTTCAATTCTAAATGAACTGAACCTCAAATTGCAAGGGAAGGATGATGATTGCTTTTGGCACTGTGAAGGAATCGCAGCTATCCAAAAGTCATGAAAGTTTGGCAATTGCGAGTGCAAAGCTAACATTATTACATGTTCCCCACACTGCTATGGCACATTAGTAAGGAAACTGTAAATGGACTGGTAAGCCTGACTCCAAATGAAGCTGACTGAACTTCTGCATCTCAGCTTTGACAGCATGTTAAAAACACGGCCCAAGTCAATGAAATTGCCAGCATTCTGGAGTAACGTCTCCGAGGAGTATCCGGAGCTGAGAAAAACGAGCATTTTGTTGCTTTTGTCCTTCACAACGACCTACAAGTGCAAGGTTGGATTTTCCATTCTCACAAAGACGAAGACAGCACAAAGGAACCGGCTGAATCCTGCACCCGATGTGTGCATAGCCCTCTCCTCCTGTGAACCTGATTGGAGTGAGATTATGAGGACCAAGCAGGCTCACCTCTCCCTGATCTGGGTCATCTTGTCGCGAATGTCGGCCGGCGTGCATCATGAAGGTCGGCCGGGTTGGGTCCCGAAGGTTGGCCGGTTGGTAAAAATGGGTCCCCGGAAAGAAAGTTTGAAAAACACTGGGCTAGAGCTATTCACAATTGCATGTGTTGCAACCTTGATGCTACACCTGCTGATGCCTCACCTGTGAGAGGTCTGGCCTTGGATTCTTGATACCTTCGTTGAGATCAAAGGACTTACATTATGGATTATGTCGGAACAGAGTCAAGAGCTCTCAATAATTTATTGTTTATTTTTGATTGGAAGATTTCAATAGCAGATTTGCAAATCTCCTTGAAGCTGCCTTTTATTTCAATGAACCGCCCTTTCTCTGATTATTTGGATCATGTTCTCTCCATTGTATTGCGTGGGGGCGAAGGCTGATGTTTCCTTTTGCATTTTATTTCTACATTGATTGCGTTCGTACATATCTTCAAATTAGTTGCTCTTAATATTTTATCACTAGATTGCAAAAGTAACTCATAACATTGCAGAGTTCCATTTCTCCCCCTCTAGAATGTCGGGTGACTGAGTAATGTAGGGTTTCAAAGAATGGAGAGGAAAACCCACGCCGGCCGATCTTCGCAAGCGACGGTGGCCGACCTTCACGACCCACCATTTTTACTCACCTTTAGTGTGACAGGTGAGCCAGCTTGGTCCTCACGACCTCACTCGCTTTGTCATTCAATGTTACATTTCTGGTAATGACTTCAGCTGATGATTTAAGATCCCAATGTATCTTTTTCAATGCTCTCTGAACTGGAGAGCAGTTAGGGATGGGAAATAAATGGCCCAACCAGCGATGCGCACATCCTGTAAATGAATATTAAAAAGCCGCTCTTGTATCTCACTTCAATCAAATTAAGCTGAATAAAAGAAACTCAAATTATTTGATCGTGGAATTCCTGGGGACCTGCGATTTGACCGCAGGACAGTGGAACCTTTTTTCCCCCATAGAATCCCTGCAGTGCAGAAAGAGGCCATTCAGCCCATCGAGTCTGAACCAACCCTCTAAAAGAACACCCTGCCTCGGCCCACTCCCCCGCCCTATCCCCATAATTTGCACATCTGTGGACACCAAGGGGCAATTTTTAGCATGGCCAATCCACCTAACCTCCACATCAAATATCAAGGTCTTTGCCAAGGCCAAAGACCCCAGTCCAGGTCATTTGCACAGCAAGGGTATTGTGGTGAATGTAATTCACGCTGTAATATATATGAAACCATATTATTGTAAACGCAGTTGCGTTGCCCGACCACTAGGGGGAGTAGCACTGGGAATGCATAGGAGTTTGTATAGGGCTCCACCCTTGGCTCCGCCCACATCTCCTCCCCCTGGATTGCTGTATAAAGATCGATGCCCAGAGCCAGCCGACCAGTTCATCCAGGGTTCATTGTGTTACAGGCTGGCTCTGTTGTAAGTAGATTAAAACCACTGTTTATATCTTAAAGCACGTGTCTCGTGAATTGATGGTCTCATCAGGTATATCAGTAGCAATTAAGAACATAGCAGATGGAAGCAAGAGTAGACACTAACAGCACCTTGAGCCATTCAATACGGTCTTGGCAGATCCCAAAAGCTCACAAACACTGAGTGATGGAATCTCCTCACCTCAGTTCCAAATGATCGATGTCTTACCCTGAGACATGACCTTGTGTTTTGCATTCCGCCGCGAGGGGAAGACACGTCGCCGTGTCCACCCTGCCACGCCCCTTTTAAAATTAAAGATTCATCCTTTTGAGATTGAACAAATCCAAAGAAATCCCATACCAAGTTGTGTTTTTATACAATCCTTGCTTTCCACTACAGGCAGACAATGAGAGAAAATCCCTACGGGATTGATTACTTGTGAAAGATTTGAAGACTCCAGAGGCCCTCTTTCCAGGTCAAATCTTGCATGGGCTCTGCTGGGATCTTTCAAAGGCGGAAAGGGAGGAATTTCCGAGGCAAGTTCGAAAATTCTGTCATTGTCCTCTCCTGGCGTGAAGGAGGAAGGCAGAAGAAAGATGACCCTACATGCCCGCTATCCAGAATTTAACAGCCTGGCCTAAACAGAACAAATCAATGCAGAGCCAGATGATGACTCATATTCTTGGCCCTGCCCCCACTCCACAGGGTCAAATGAGACTTATCCCCTCGAGTCCCAGGAATCTCTGATGGCCGCATGGTCTTTTGAAGTAGCAACCGAGGGAACTTTTTACACTGTTTTCTTTAACAAATCTTAATCAACCTGAATACTTCTATCCTCAAGCGTTCCCATGATTAGATGCCTATCTCTTGGTAAAATAGTTGTGGTATGCTGCAATTTTTCACTGGTAGATATCGCTACACTTCAATCAGTGCTGCACATTATAAAGGAAAGAAGCACACTCAAAGGTTTTTTTTTGCACAAAGTTTTTCCAACTTTTCCAAACTTTGCCTTGTTGAGATGTTGCCAGGAGTTGATCATCTGTAGTGGAAACCGGAGTAATATTCAACAGCAGGCCTCAAAGTGGATGTGGCGCTTAATTGGTGGACAGATTCTTGGAATTTTGATGGATTTTTGATAAAGTTTCAGGCACTCAAAGTGTGAATTAAACACCTGCCACAACATTTTTTGAGCATGACATCTGCCGATACTGCTGACAGGAAGTGCCAATGTCATCCTGCATGGAAATCTGTTACTCAGCTGGAAGCTTTGTTTTGTTTTGCTTTGTTTTAACGTTTGAACAGAATTAGAAACTTGAAGCACAGAATAGAAACGTAGAATTCCTAAAACGCAGCAGGAGGCCGTTCGGCCCATCGAGTCTGCACCGACCCTCCGAAAGAGCACTCTGCCTAGGCCCACTCCCCCATCCTAACCCTGTAACCCCACCTAACCTTCACACTAAGTGGCAATTTAGCACGGCCAATCCACCTAACCTGCACCTCTTTGGACTATGGGAGGAAACCGGAGCACCCGGAGGAAACCCACGCACACACGGGAAGGACATGCAAACTCTACACAGATAGTCACCCAATGCTGGAATTGAACCCGGGTCCTTGGCGCTGTGAGGCAACAATGCAGATTTAATTTAAACCAAAGGAAAATGCCATACAGTGCTGTCACTAACCTCATTGTCTCTGGTCATCTGCCCTCCACAGCCTCCCAATGCTGAACAGCCCTCTTGTACCTGCCTCGCAAAATCCACTATCCAAGTCAATCCATCACTTCAGCCTGCTTCTGCCCAACTCAACGTTTTTTCTTCCCATTTGGACTCTTCTTTATCCCTTTAGTCAATATCTTCCCACCTAAATTCATGATTCTTCTGACGCCCGATGTCATTTCAACACTGTCCAGTTCCCCGACCCTAACCGCCTCCTCTTCACTCTGGTCGCCCAATCCCTCTAAACCTCCAGCCTCCCACCAGGGCGGTCTTAGACATCTCCGCTGCTTCCTTTAACAGGGACCCAAACAATCCCTGCCCACCACCATTCCCCTCCGCCTGGCTGAACGTGTTTGCTCATTAAACAATTTCTCCTTTAACTTGTCTCATATTCTCCAAATAAAAGGTGTGGCCCTGGGTAGCCCTAGTGACTCTTTGTGGGGCAGTTCTTGTTCCAGTCCTACTCAGCCAGCTTCCCTCCCTTCTATTATATCGATGACAACATTGGTGCCGCTTCATGCTGTCATCTGGACTGGAAAATGTCATCAATTTGGCTTCCAATTTCCACCCTTCTCTCACCTTCATATGGTCCATCTCTGACACTTCCCTCCCCTTCCTTGACTTCTTGGTCCCCATTTCTGGGGATAGAATGTCCAGCAATATTCATGAAAAACACACCTTCTCTGACAGCTACCTCAACTACAGATTCCCACACTTGCTTCCTGTAAAGATTCAATCGTATTCTCCATCCCCGCCACAGCTGCCCTGATTATGTCACCTTCCATAATGGCCCTTCCAATGTGTCTTCCTTTTTTGTGAGCCAAGATGTGCCCGCACTGCGGTCGACCCTCAATCATGCACGGACAATTTCCCGCAGTTCTTCCCTCACCGCTCCCCCTCCAAGAACCAAGGATTCCCCTTGTCCTCACTTTCCACCCCACCAACCATCGCATTCAAAGGATTATCCTGCACCATATACATCATGATGCCACCACACACATCTTACCCTTCCCTCTACTGACAACATTCCAAAGGGACCTTTCCCTCCGTGACACCCTGGTGCACTCCTCTATCACTCCCAACTCCTCATCCCCTACCTGTGCACTGTCCCATGTAGTTCACAGGAGGTGTAACACCTGCCCCCTGTACCTCTGCCCTCCTCACCGTCCAAAGTCCCAAAATAACTCTTTCCAGGTGAGGCAGTGATTTACTTGTGCTTCATTCAGTTTAGTCTACTGCATTCCCTGCTCAAAATGCAGTCTCCTCTACACTGGGGAGACTCAACACAGTCTGGGTGATCGCTTTATGGAGCACCTTCACTCAGTCCACAAGCATGACCCTGACTTTCCTGTCCCTTGTCACTTTAATTCACCACCTTGTTCCTGTGCTCACATTTCTGTCCTTGGCCTGCTACAGTGTTCCATGAAACCCAACACAAAGTGAAGGAATAGCACCTCATCTTCTGATGCGGCACTTGGCAGTTTTCTGGACTTCACATTGAGGTCAACAACGCCAGACCATTAACCTTGTTCTCCATTTTAGTTAATTAATTCAGTCATTCGTTCATTTTCTCACCCCACCTTCGGCACCCCCCCCCCCCTCCCCCAGCCCCAAGTGACAGTCTGTACCTTGTTCTGATGTTTTGCTTTCAAATAGCACGGACCCTCTTCTGCCATTAACACATTCTGCCATCTTGCTTTCAGACAGGGCTGACCTTTATACCACTATTAACACCTGCTTCAGCCATTAGTACTATAATTAGCACTACCTTTGCCGTGTGTCCATGACATCTTTGTCATTCCATCTCTCCTGACCTCCAACCTATCCCTGCCCCCCCCCCCCCCCCTTTCCAGCAGCATACCTTTGGTTAGGCCACATTTGGAATACTGTGTCCAATTTTGGTCACCGCACTACCAGAAGAACGTGGAGGCTTTGGCGAGACTACAGAAAAAGGTTTACCAGGATGTTGCCTGGTTTGGAGAGTATTAGTATGAGGAGAGATTGACTAAACTGGAATTGTTCTCCCTAGAGAGAGACGGAGGCTGAGAGGCGACCTGATAGAAGTTTATAAAATTATTAGGGGTATATATAGGGTGAACAATTGGAGGATTTTTCCCAAGGCGGAAATGACAATTACAAAGGGGCATGAGTTCAAGGTGAGGGGGGAAAGGTTCAGTGGAGATGTGTGGGGGGCGTTTTTTACACAGAGGGTGGTGGTGGCCTGGAATGCACTGCCAAGTGAGGTGGTTGAGGCAGATACGTTAGCGATCTTTAAGACTTATCTGAATAGGCACATGAACAAATAGGGTATAGAAGAATACATGCAGTTGGTCCAGATAGGATACGTGATCGGCGCAGGCTTGGAGGGCCGAAGGGCTTGTTCCTGTTCTGTATTGTTCTTTGTTCTTATAAAATCCAACACCCTTCCACCTCTGTTCAGCCTGAGGAAGACTCATACAGACTTCAAACGTCTCTATATCTCTTTGTACAGGTGCTGCCAGACCCGATGACTGTTTTTATATCAGATTTCCAGTACGGATAGCAGTATTTTGAGTTTTTTCTTTCAGGGCACCATGACCCCTGGTTCCCAATGTCTCAGCTGGTGACATTATCAGTGTAAACTTGGCAGATTCGTGAAGTTCCACTTTCCCAGGTCTGTAAACCCAGGAATGTTTACTCTGGGGCTGGAGTGGGCATTGCTAGCGCCTCCCTAAACCTAAAATTAAAACAGCTCACAAGGCAATGCTAAATGTCCTCTACCGCTTACCGTCCCGCTGCCGCTGCAGTTGCTGCACTTGCATTTCCTACAATAGCTCCCCTCCCGCCTTCGAAATGACCCTGTTTTTCCATCAAGAGAAAACCTCCCAGCTTTCAGCAAGTAGTTTAATTCAAACAGCAGAAACAGTGTCACATCGAATGCCCCAGACCTGGTCCCCCGCAGTTTACAGCTGCTTGGCCTTAAAGGAACAAAGGAAAAAAGAATCCTCTTTATATTTAACTTTATATTTTCAATTTGTGAACACTTTCACATCATACAAGTTAAATGACGACAAATTACACACCATTCCTGAATGATTTATCGATCCTGTTATGATGGGGGAGAAACAATTTGAAAGCAACCTTTGTCTTGCGAGTGAGTTTTCAGATTTAAAATAAAACTTGCAAATTGGTTCACTCCTTTGGTGTTGAATAATATTGCTTTCTGTGCACCTTTTACCATTATTTCACAGTACTTATTATCAGTAGTTACAGCTGAATGTAACTGTGGTGAATGTAATTCACACCGGATTATAATCTGTATATACATGTGTCTGTACTGTAAGTGCAGTTGCACTACCTGACCACCAGGGGAGTAGCTCTGGGAATGCTCGAGAATTGTACTGGGCTTCTCCCTTGGCTCTGCCCAGGACTCCTCCCCCTGGAGCTGCTGTATAAAGATCAGTGCCACACGGTCAGCCGGACAGTTCACCGAAAGTTCAACGGCTAACAGGCTGGCTCTGTTGTAAGTATATTAAAACCGCTATTCTAATCCTACAAGCACGTGTCCGCAGAATTGTTAGTTCGAACAGTAACTCTGAGGGCCATGTTGTCTAACGCCAACATGTGATTTCATGCATTTGAAAAATTATGGCACGGATTTCTGCAGGGATGTGGCAGAGTGTGTAGTGTCCCTATCTTTAGACCAGAAGCTTTGAGTAACAATCGCAGTCCAGGACTTGATGGCCACAGAAGATGTGTTCTCAACATGGCTAAGCAGTTTGATTATCAACCTTTAAACTCTTTTGATATATCTGATGGCAGGTGGTAAAGAGTGGGAGAGTTTCCTGGTCAGCCATACTGCAGAGGGTAACAGCTAACCACTACACCTCTGTGCCAATCATAATCGTGAACCAATCCAATGGAGGTCACCAAGACCCTGTTGGGGCCTGGTCCCATCAGCCTGAGCTTCACCAAATATTTTAATTCTCCAATTTTTTATAATCCCTTTAACATCTTTGCTATATTTGGACATGTCTCCACGTAAGGGTGACTCAATGTGTTATTTTCAATACTGATCTCCCCTTCGATGATTTACCTCCGGGAAATTAATTACATCTGTTTAACTGTGTAGTAAATTACCTGCAAGTAAGTAAGACACTGACACAAGAAATCCTCCTTGAGACGGACAAAGCGAAACAAGGTGAGAAGGAGAATGAAAGGAAAAGGGAGGAAGTGAAGGGGGAGAGGTGAAGAAGCAGGAGACAGGGGGTAATAAGGATGAGGAGAAGAGGAAGAGGAGAAAGAGAAAGGACAGGAGAAGGAAGCAAAGAAGAAGATGAAGAACATAGATAAATACAGCACAGAACAGGCCCTTCAGCCCATGATGTTGTGCTGGACTTTTGTCCTAGGTTAATCATAGATCATAGAATTTTGGACACTAAGGGCAATTTACCATGGCCAATCCACCCAACCTGCACATCTTTGGACTGTGGGAGGAAACCGGAGCACCCGGAGGAAACCCACGCACACACGGGGAGGATGTGCAGACTCCACACAGACAGTGACCCAAGCCGAAATCGAACCTGGGACCCTGGAGCTGTGAAGCAATTGTGCTATCGACAATGCTACCGTGCTGCCCAAAGAAGTAGGAGCTGTTTTTATCCTGAGGATCAATTTAATTCCCAGGACCTGTCAGATGCTCAGCAACCTCTTTGGTGCACAGACAATGCCAGACATCACCAAAAATCTGTCCTGGTCCACTCATGTCGACGCTATCATCAAGAAAGCACAACAGCGCCTTTACTTCCTCAGGAAACTAAGGAAATTCGGCATGTCCACATTAACCCTTGCCAACTTTTACAGATGCACTATAGAAAGTATCCTATCTGGCTGCATCACAGCCTGGTATGGCAACTGCTCGGCCCAGGACCGCAAGGAACTTCAGAGAGTCGTGAATACCGCCCAATCCATCACACGAACATGCCTCCCATCCATTGACTCCACCTACACCTCCCGCTGCCTGGGGAAAGCGGGCAGCATAATCAAGGATCCCTCCCACCCGGCTTACTCACTATTCCAACTTCTTCCATTGGGCAGGAGATACAGAAGTCTGAGAACACGCACGAACAGACTCAAAAACAGCTACTTCCCCACTGTCACCAGACTCCTAAATGACTCTCTTATTTACTGACCTCATTAACACTACACCCTGTATGCTTCAACCGATGCCAATGCTTATGTAGTTACATTGTATATCTTGTGTTGCCCTATTATGTATTCTCATGTATTTTCTTGAATTTTGTTTAATTCCCTTTTCTAATGATCTGTTGAGCTGCTTGCAGAAAAATACTTTTCACTGTACCTCGGTACACGTGACAATAAACAAATCCAATCCAATCCAATCCAAAACATAGACGTAGACATAGAATTTACAGTGCAGAAGGAGGCCATTCGGTCCATCGAGTCTGCACCGGCTCTTGGAAAGGGGGCTTTGACAATGAAAATCAGGACAATGGACATTGAATGAATAATTGTAGCTTATCAACACTGGTTTGATGGGTTTATGGTGTTCATATTAGTTCTGATGTCTCTCTTTCCTCATCCTAATTCTTTGCACGGGGACCTGCAATGTGAAGAAGTCAGCCGCTGCCTGTTAACACGAAACGGATAGTATGAGGGATGCTTAGTGTGAGAGGCTTCATTCAAACCTTTCTTCTGCTCTCTCAGGGTTCAATGAAGCTCCAGGCAATTTTTATTGTCCCCAATCATCCTCACAGCTGGCAATGATGCTGGTGGCCAAAGTGGCAATGTCATTGGACTTGAAATCCAGAGGCCCAGGCTAATGCTCTGGGGACACGGGTTCAAATCCCATCACGGCAGCTGGTGAAATTTAAATTAAGCCTTGAGTTGAAAGTTAGAGTCATACAGTTCAGAAGAGGAACTTGGGCCCATCAAGTCAACACTGACAAAACTGCACTAAATCTACACTAACCCCACTTCCCAGCACTTGGCCCATAGCCTTGAATGTTCTGATGTTTCAGGTGCTCATCCAAGTACTTTCTGAAGTTTGTGAGGTTTCCTGCCTCAACTGCTCACCCAGAAAGGGAATTCCAGACTCCCACCTCCGTCTGGGTGCAAGTCTTTTTCCTCAAATTCTCGTTAAACTCCTGCCTTTCACCTTGAAATAATGAGCCCTTGTTATTGACCCTTTAACTAAGGGGAACAGCTGATTTCTATCCATCCTGTCCATGCCCCTCATAACCTTATACTCCTCAGTTCGGTCTCCCTCTCAGCCTTTCTGCTTGAAAGCACTGGTCAGAAGAATGTGAAAGTGCATATAAAGAAGTAAAAGAAGCCTAAAGAAGTCAACACTATTGGTTCACTGCCATTCCAAGCTGAAGTTACAACTTGCTTGCGATGCATCATCCTGTGGGGTTGGTGCAGTTGCCCCACACATATTTTCAAAAATGTTTCTAATTAAGGGGCAATTTAGCGTGGCCAATCACCTACAATGCATATCTTTGGGTTGTGGGGGTGAGACCCATACAGACTCGGGGAGAATGTGTAAACTCTTTTTTAAAATTTGTTTTTTTAAATTAAATTTAGAGTACCCAATTCATTTTTTTCCAATTAAGGGGCAATTTAGCATGTCTAATCCACCTAACCTGCACATCTTTGGGTTGGGGGGGTGAAACCCACGGAAACACGGGGAGAATGTGCAAGCTCCACACGGACAGTGACTCAGAGCCGGGATCGATCCTGGGACCTCGGCGCCGTGAGGCAGCAGGGCTAACCCACTGCGCCACCGTGCTGCCCCCCGAATTTGCAAGCTTGACACGGACAGTGACCTGGGACTGGAATCATACCCGGATCCCCGGTGCCGTTAGACAGCAGTGCTAACCACTGCGACACCGTGCCGCCCTTTGTTGTCTCACATCTAATGCCTTCAGGAAAGAAAAGACCGATAGCATTTGCTTCACAAACACTTAACTAGCACCAAAACAAATAATGCTCAGCTACAAAAAGAAGCTTTGAGCATGATATTTGATGTAGGAAGGTTTCACCATTATCTTTCCATCATTTCGAAAAAATAAATTTTGAGTATCCAATTTTTTTTTCAATTAAGTGTGGACAATCCACCTACCCTGTGATGTGTTGGGTAAGCTGGGTCTACGAGGACTGCGTTTACTGCAGTGGTGAGAGAGACAGGCTTCCAACACTTGAAGAAATGTAACTCTATTTTATTGAACTCTTAACTATTAAACATACTTTAACTGTGGGTTGACACTATGCTGAGTTGACTGGAGACCTGAGGCTAACCTGACCAGACTATCTGACTACCACATGGTGTTTGTTCTAGTTGCTGCTCACAAGCTCTGACTGTCTCAGAGGCTGGATCCCGAGAGAGCGGGAAAACTAGTGCCCTCTGGCTATATAGTGGTCGTGTCCTGTCTGGTGATTGGCTGCTGTGTTCTGTGTGTTCACTGGTCATCCTGTGTGTCAATCACTGCCTGTCTGTGCACCATCATATACCTGGATGTATATTATGACAGCCTGCACATCTTTGGGTTGCGGGGGTGAAACCCACTCAGACAGGGGGAAAATGTGCAAACTCCACACGGGCAGTGTTCCAGGGCCGGGATCGAACCCGGCTCCTCAGTGCTGTCAGGCAGCAGTGCGAATCACTGCGCCACCGTGCCATCCTGTCTTTGCAACATTTTACCTTTTTGATGGATCATCAACCCTTGATGGCAATCTTTGGGTCACATAAAAGTATTCCTTCTTTAGCAGCTTATCGGCACACACTTACAATATTCAATATCGTAAATTGGAGCAAAACCCAAATGCTGATGCTTTGTCAAGATTGTGGACAGTGGGGAATTGGGGTATCGAGGTAGAGGCTGGGTGGGGGTGGAGGAAGGTGGAGTGGAGGGAGGGGGTTGCCCAAAGGGGCTTCCAATGGAGCCCTTGAGGCTTAAACCCAATTATTTTGAGGCTTCCCCCTTACCCCGGAACTCTTCCTGGTAGCCTAAAAATTGAGGCTGGGTGGGAAACGGCCTTCAAGCGATCAATAATTGGCCAGTTCAACCCGGCAAGGGCAAATGGCCTGTCCAAAGCCTTGCCTAACCCAGGGTAAAATTTCTGAGAGGTCGAAGTGCGCGGGAACCCAGCGGAAAGCCCATCTGGGATATTTCACACTCACTTTCTGCCTTCAGGCCTGCTGGCAGACAGGCCTTGAGGTGCCCTAAGCTATGGGGCTATGGATCAGGAGCTGGAATGTGGGATTAGACTGTGTAACGGTAAAGGTGAAATACCAGACTGTGTGGCCATTTCTCAACCAGCCTGCATTGGAAGGCCTGCTTCTGTGCTATCTCTCTCTTTGTGCTTCTGTGTTTCGGGTGAAGTTCCAATTTAGAAAGTGTGCTGCAAGTGTTTGTTCAACAATCCCCCCAGATCCCCAGTGTGAACAGTTTAGTGTTTCCATGAGGTTGTCCTCTTTCTTTCAAAATGTTTCCACAATTTTCCTCCCTTACCTGGTGATATGTTGGGTAGGCTGGGTCTATGTGGACTGCGTTTGATGCAGTAGAGAGAGAGACAGGCTTCCAACGCTTGATGAGATGCAACACATTTTTATTTAACATCTAACTATATTACATGCTTAACTGTGGGTTGACACTATGCTGACTTGACTGGAGACCTGAGGCTAGCCTGACCAGACTTACTGACTACCACATGGTGTTTGCACTGGCTGCTGCTCACAGGCTCTGACTGTCTCAGAGGCTGGATCCCGAGAGAGCGGGAAAACTGATGCCCTCTGGCTTTATAGTTGCCGTGTCCTGTCTGGTGATTGGCTGATGTGTTCTGTGTGCTCTCTGGTCATCCTGTGTGTCAATCACTGCCTGTCTGCACTCCATCACATACCTGGATGTATACTATGACACCTGGGAAAAACAGTCTGACACAAACTGCTAATGTTATCACTTCCGGAGAAACGAAGAACGCCTGACAAGATCGATAGATCAGAGAATCAACAAATTTACAGTGGAGAAGGAGACCATTCAGCCCATCGATTCGGCACCAGCCCTTGGAAAGAGCACTCTACCCAAGCCCACGCCTCCACCCCATCCCCGTAACCCAGTAACACCACCTAACCTTTTGGGCACTAAGAGGTAATTTAGCATGGCCAATCCACCTAACCTGCACATCTTTGGAATGTGGGAGGAAACTGAAACACCCAGAGGAAACCCACGCACACACGGGGAGAACGTGCAGAGTCCGCACAGACAGCCACCCAACTGTCCAAGGCCTAGCCTCACCCAAGGTAAAATTTCTGAGAGGTCGAAGTGCGCGGGAACCCAGTGGAAAGTCCATCCGGGATATTTCACACACACCCTCTGCCTTCAAACCCGCTGACAGGGGAGGGGAAAATTCAGGCCTTGACGTGCCCTCAGCTGTTGGGCTGTGGATCAGGAGCTGGAAGGTGGGATTAGACTGTGGAAAGGTAAAGATAACATTGAACCCGGGACCCTGGAGCTGTGAGGCAGCAGTGCTAACCACTGTGCCACCGCGTTTCCTTATTAGATAGATAGATAGAGAAATACAGCACAGAACAGGCCCTTCGGCCCACGATGTTGCGCCGAACTTTTGTCCTAGGTTAATCATAGAATTTTGGACAATTTGTCATGGCCAATCCACCCAACCTGCACATCTTTGGACTGTGGGAGGAAACCGGAGTACCCGGAGGAAACCCACGCAGTCACGGGGAGGATGTGCAGACTCCACACAGACAGTGACCCAAGTCGAAATCGAACTTGGGACCCTGGAGCTGTGAAGCAATTGTGCTATCCACAATGCTACCGTGCTGCCCTTAAGAAGTTAACCTACACTCCCTTATTCTACCCTAATCCAAGTACCTATCCAATAGCCGCTTGAAGGTCCATAAATTTTCCGACTCAACTACTACCACAGGCAGTGCATTCCATGCCCCCACTACTCTCTGGGTAAAGAACCTACCTCTGACATCCCCTCTATATCTTCCACCATTTATCTTAAATTTATGTCCCCTTGTAATGGTGTGTTCCACCCGGGGAAAAAGTCTCTGACTGTCTACTCTATCTATTCCCCTGATCATCTTATAAACCTCTATCAAGTCGCCCCTCATCCTTCTCCGTTCTAATGAGAAAAGGCCTAGCACCCTCAACCTTTCCTCGTATGACATACTCTCCATTCCAGGCAACATCCTGGTAAATCTCCTTTGCACCTTTTCCAAAGCTTCCACATCCTTCCTAAAATGAGGTGACCAGAACTGCACACAGTACTCCAAATGTGGCCTTATTGCTTCCTTTATCTGTGTCTTTGTTGTGTCATGTGAGAGGGACAGTCCGAATCTAACTTTAAGATCTGCGAAGGTGGCATGTTTTTAACTGATGAATGGGCCAATGATGGGGTGGGTTCTTGAAGGGAAATTCCAGGTCTGCAAGTGCCAGACAGTTCCCTATTTCTGCCTCGATGTCAAATTCCTACGGAAGCCAATTAACTTGTCCCAAGAATAAAAACTACACGATGAAGCCACGAAAATGCAGCTGGCTTGAAAATGCTTCCGATACTGAGGCTCCGAGTACAGTGGGATTGCAGCCTGCTCGCAAAAAACACACCACACGAAAGCCTTTTCAGATGATTCAAGATGATTCCTGTCATCTGATATGCTGGATGTCACACGCAGTCTTCGGAACTCTCAAGGCCATGGCCAATTCTTGTTACTCAAGTCTTTGGCAGGGTCAAATGTTCTGCTTTGATTTTTCTTCGCGAAAAAGCGTAATCACTTGAAGCACGAGGGCCAGGGCGTCTGTCCCGATAGCTGACTAAAGAATTTGATATAAACGACTAAAGCATCAATAAGAGAAAGAACTCATCATTTCCAGGCTTGTGGAAGCTGGGGGTAAAACTGATCTAGCAACACAAAATGGCTGGTCAGAAATTGGCAGCAGATTTACTTGGCACTGGTTGGCACTGCACCACTGCATGAAAAAAATGTTACAACATTTCTTTTTTAACTTCGGACCAAGTAAAAGCAACAGTGAACCTCGGAAAGAAAATGCCCAAATGAATTTCAAGCTGTGTGGTCTTCAGTAGAGAAAGATTTGGGCAGTGGCTGCCGATTTGCTACAAGCCCCATTTTCCGTTGCTGGCTTGGACCAATTTTGTTGTTCTGATCTTCTCATGGAGATATTACCAAAGGCTAAATCTGACAGGCATCCCGGTCATGGCACAATCATAGAATTTACAGTGCAGAAGGAGGCCATTCGGCCCAATGGGTCTGCACCGGCTCTTGGAAAGAGCCCCCTACCCACCTCCACCCTATCCCCATAACCCAGTAACCCCACCCAACACTAAGGGCAATTTTGGACACTAAGGGCAATTTAGCATGGCCAATCCACCTAAACCGCACATCTTTGGACTGTGGGAGTGAGGCACTCTCAATTACGACGCGAAAGTTAGGTCAGTAATCAAAGGCATTAATAAGCATTGAACAATGGCAGCATCCAAGAGAAGTGTGCTCGCAAAATGGAGTCTCATCTTAAATACTGTTTCCCAGGGGGCGTAGCCAGAGGCGGAGTCCCCCAGGGTTCCAAGCCTCTTAAAGGGGCAATGCCAAGCCTCTTAAAGGGGCAAGGTATTCCGATCATCACATTCACCCCGTTTAAAAAAAAAACACATAGTCCGTCGGGGATTAAGTGTTTTTAAATTATAAATTCAGTCTTTGTGGTGGTCTGATAGTCCGTGTTGACTTTCGCCGCTCCGGTGGTGGCGCCGTGGATGCGGTCGGTTCCGATGGTGGTCAATCCGGGAGCACGGTTGACTGAAGCTTTGTCCGCCTTGGAGAGGGGGGGGGGGGGGGGGGGTGGTATCAGGAGTGATTAGGGTGGTCGGTGTTGGCTGTAGGGCAGGGGGCGCTATGGAGGGGGCGCTGTCGAAGTCGGAATTCGGTGTAGGGCCGGGATCGTCGGTAGAAGGGGGGGGTCGGTGGGAGGATCAGTGGGAGAGCCAGCGGGTGCCAGGTCTCGCAGGGAGACGGTATCCTGCCTGCCGTCGGAGTGCTCGACGTAGGCGTATTGAGGGTTTGCGTGCAGCAGGTGGACCCTCTCGACTATTGGTTCCGTTTTATGGCTCCTCACATGCCTCCGGAGTAGGACTGGACCCGGAGTCGTCAGCCAGGGTGGAAGCGAGACTCCAGAGGTGGACTTCCTGGGGAAGACAAACAAACGATTGTGAGGGGTCTCGTTCGTGGCCGTACAGAGGAGTGACCGAATGGAGTTCAGGGCATCGGGTAGGACCTCCTGCCAGCGGGCGATAGGGAGACTCCTTGACCGTAGGGCTAGGAGGACAGCCTTCCAGACTGTTGCGTTCTCCCTCTCCACTTGCCCGTTTCCCCGCGGGTTATAGCTCGTCGTCCTGCTCGAGGCGATGCCCTTGCTGAGCAGGTACCGAAGCAGCTCATCGCTCATGAACGATGTACCCCGGTCGCTGTGAATATAAGCGGGGAAACCAAACAGAGCGAAGATGCTGCGCAGTGCCTTGATCACGGAGGCCGAGGTAGTATCGGGGCAGGGAACAGCAAAAGGGAAGCGGGAGAATTCATCGATGACGGTGAGGAAATAGATGTTGCGGTTATTGGAAGGGAGAGGCCCTTTGAAGTCCACGCTTAGTCGCTCAAAGGGCCCAGAGGCTTTTATCAGGCGGGCCTTGTCTGGTCGATAGAACTGCGCAGATCTGGCATGCCTTAGTCATGGTCTTGACCTCCCCTGTGGAGTAGGGTAGGTTGCGGGACTTGATGAAGTGGGCAAGCCGGGTGACCCCCGGGTGGCAGAGGTCATCGTGGATGGCTCTCAGGCGGTCCAATTGCGTGTTGGCGCACGTGCCGCGAGACAGGGCATCTGGGGCCTCGTTGAGCTTCCCCGGGCGATATTTAATATCGTACGTATAGGTGGAGAGCTCTATCCTCCACCTCAGAATTTTGTCGTTCTTTATTTTGCCCCGTTGTGCGTTATCGAACATAAAGGCGACCAACCGTTGGTCGGTGATGAGGGTGAACCTCCTACCGGCTAGGTAGTGCCTCCAGTGTCGCACAGCCTTCACTATGGCTTGTGCCTCCTTCTCGACTGCAGAGTGTCGAATTTCCGAGACGTTGAGGGTTCGGGAGAAGAACGCTACTGGTCTGCCCGCCTGGTTGAGGGTAGCAGCCAGGGCGACGTCTGATGCATCGCTTTCTATTTGAAAGAGAATGGCTTCGTCCACCGCGTGCATGGCGGCCTTGATGATGCCGGCCTTGATACGGCTGAAAGCCGACTGGGCCTCATCCGTCAGGGGAAAAACCGTGGTCTTAATGAGTGGCCGGGCTTTGTCCACATATTTGGGGACCCACTGGGCGTAATAGGAGAAAAGCCCCAGGCACCGTTTGAGTGCCTTGAGGCTACGGGGGAGGGGGAGTTCCTTAAGGGGACGCATGCGGTCGGGGTCCGGGCCTAGGACCCCGTTCTCCACGACGTAGCCGAGGATGGCGAGCCAGGTTGTGTGCACGCATTTCTCTTTGTTGTACGTGAGGTTGAGGGCCCGGGCAGTCTGGAGGAACTTCCTCAGGTTTGCATCATGGTCCTGCTGGTCATGGCCACAGATGGTGACGTTGTCCAAGTACGGGAAGGTCGCCCATAAGCCGTACTGGTCCACCATTTGATCCATCGCCCTCTGGAAAACGGAGACTCCGTTTGTGACACCAAAGGGTACCCTGAGGAAGTGAAACAGCCGACCGGCTGCTTCAAAAGCCGTGTAGGGGCGGTCCTCTGGGCGGATAGGGAGTTGATGATAGGCCGATTTGAGGTAAACCGTGGAGAATACCCGATACTGGGCAATTTGGGTCACCATTTCAGCTATGCGGGGAAGTGGGTACGCATCGCGTTGTGTGAGTCTCATCTTAAATACTGTTTCCCAGGGGGGCGTAGCCAGAGGCGGAGTCCCCCAGGGTTCCAAGCCTCTTAAAGGGGCAATGCCAAGCCTCTTAAAGAGGAAACCCACGCACACACGGGGAGGATGTGCAAGACTCCACACAGACAGTGACCCAAGCCGGAATCGAACCTGGGACCCTGGAGCTGTGAAGCAATTGTGCTATCCACAATGCTACCGTGCTGCCCGACATAGAACATACAGTGCAGAAGGAGGCCATTCGGCCCATCGAGTCTGCACCAACCCACTTAAGCCCTTACTTCCACCCTATCCCCGTAACCCAACAACCCCTCCTAACCTTTTTGGACACTAAGGGCAATTTATCATGGCCAATCCACCTAACCTGCACGTTTTTGGACTGTGGAAGGAAACCAGAGCACCCGGAGGAAGCCCACGTATAGAACGTGCAGACTCCACACAGACCGTGACCCAGCGGGGAATCGAACCTGGGACCTTGGCTCTGTGAAGCCACAGTGCTATCCACTTGTGCTACCGTGCTGCCCATAGTTCCTGTCAGAAGTATACTTCCGCAGCCAACATCAGAGGATAGTGACACTCCGTTGGACAATCATGCTCCGTCTGGTTCAATATCCCGCCTCTACCCATTGACTAGGTTCACCCATGGAAAATACTCACATGGGCAAGGTCGCAGACAGCACCCAGGACTCACTGAGTCAGCTTGAAGGGCGGAATGTACAGCAGAGAGAATTGGTGTGGAAATGTGGAAGAATCAACTACATCCTAAATTAAATTAAATACGCCAAAACAAATGTCAACCAGAGAATAGATTATTGCAAGAAGTTATATGAATAACTGTAGTTATAGCATAGTTCAGGAGCTAATATTGCTGATTTTCAGGATAGGCTTCATAAGAAAATACGATCATCGCATTTCCACTCTTTCTCTCCCCGTGAGCAAGTCTTCACTTTGATACAACCTTGTGTAAAATGACTTGCCTCAACTTCAAAACTCACCTGATAGAGGTAAGCGCCAGGCGGCACGGGAGCACTGTGGCTTCACAGCTCCAGGGTCTCAGGTTCGATTCCCGGTTTGGGTCACACGGTCTGTGTGGAGTCCTCACGTTCTCCCCGTGCCTCCGTGGGTTTCCTCCTAGTGCTCCAGTTTCCTCCCAGAGGTCCTGAAAGACGTGCTGTTAGGTAATTTGGACATTCTGAATTCTCCCTCAGTGAACCTGTGGTGGTATGATTAACATAGCTGCCTGCCATTGGTGCAGAACACCGGCTTACCATTGGCCCTGGTCGGTCATGTGCCTCTCGACTGATTGGTTGAGACCAGTCATGTGACGGCTCCCCGATTGGTCGAGAGGCTGAGTTAACCCCGCCTCCAGGGCGAGGTAAAAATATCCAGCACCCCCAATGGTCGGCCATTTACTGTAGTCGACCGCAGGGCTAACATCTAGCTTATTAAAGCCTAACTTTTGTACAGCAACTCGTCTCGCGTTCAATTGATGGTTCATCAGAACCCGAACAGGCGCTGGAGTGTGACGACTAGGGGCATCTCACAGTAACTTCATTGCAGTGTTAATGTAAGCTTTCTTGTGACACTAATAAAGATTATTATAGTTGTTGCTGACTTTGTCAGACCATTTCATGCCCTGTCATGATCCACACATCTGAGCTACAGGTGTGCTCAAATATCGTGTATTTCCTATATGGCAATTTATATTGCAATTGCAAGTGTACAGCTGGTAACTTTCCACATTTTTCAAATTTCTTTATACACAACTAATTGGTCACTCATTTTTTACAGAGTTATTCTAGTTTGTTTAAGTACACAGTTGTTTAGCTTTATTATTGTTTCTGACAGAGGAAAGACATTAGCTTAATTTGTTCAATAACATTGAGCTTGCAGAAGTAATAAAAGACTTCCCCAGGGAGGGTGAGCCTTTCCTTATCCCATACATCACAGAAAGTACTGGTGAGCAGATCCCAACTTTTGCCCAAGCCTCCTTGCAGGCACCCAAAGGTCAAGCTCAGGCTTTGCCTATGTTTTTGAACCTTGACCTCTGTTCACCGCCATCACACCTTGATTGTTCCGAGTGCGAGCGGGTTGGAGGGTTGGGTAAAAAAACACACGTCAGCGCTTCTGCTTCACAGAGCTGACCCTGTATTTTCCCGAACCCGTCTCACAGAATGGGCGACAGGAAATGCTAATGCAGTGGCTGCTGTGCTCTTTGCCCTGTGTCTGGGGTCCTGCTGTGTATCTAACTTCGTGACTGGCGCAAACAAATAAACAACACTCTTGAAGTCTTCGCTTTATGGAGCACCACAGAACCCCGTGGCTCTAATTTCAAAGTCGTTTGAGGTAGAAATAATAAAAGACTAAGTCTAGTGTCTCCTTGATAGACTTTAACTATTTTCACTGGTCTATGTTGTTAACTGAGAGTCTTCACAAGGTGTTTAACTTTTTCCTGATGGCCTATTGACCGCATTCTGATTAATGCGCAGTTCATCGATATAAAGGTGTGAGGCTGTGAAGTAGTTTTGATTGCCTGGGGATTAAAATTGAGTTTGGAAACCTGAATTTAGCCTTATGTTCATCTGAAAAATGAAAAATCGCTTTATTGTCACGAGTGGGCTTCAATGAAGTTACTGTGAAAAGCCCCTAGTCGCCACATTCCGGCGCCTGTCCGGGGAGGCTGATACGGGATCTTGGTAGGGATTTGCCCAAAACTATATTTAAGTTTGTGCCGGTTAAAGGATGAGAGGAGGGATATGTGAAAGTTTTGAATACCTCCTGTTAATCCATATTTCTCCCCGGGCGACATATTTTTAAAAAATCTAAATAAACTAGCTTTTTCAAATATTTTTTACGTAACTTGCATTAAACATTTTTAAAATTTCTTTTTTTGAAAATTTGGAGTACCCAATTAATTTTTTCCAATTAAGGGGCAATTTAGCATGGCCAATCCACCTACCCTGCACATCTTTGGGTTGTGGGGGTGAAACCCACGCAAACACGGGGAGAATGTGCAAACTCCACACGGACAGTGACCCGGAGCTGGGAGCGAACCTGGGACCTCGGCTCCGTGAGGTTGCAGGGCTAACCCACTGAGCCACCGTGCTGCCCTGCATTACACACATTTAACTGACATTTAACAATCCCTTCCTCAACCCGAAAACAATCCATCAGCAAACAAACCACCCTCCCCCTTTAGCTGCTGACTGAGATTAATTCCTTAAAGTGAGATATGAACGGACGCCACCTCATATGAAACAGCCAACCTGTGCTTCTTTCATTCAAATTTTAGCAATCACCTTCAGGAGAGTCTCTTATTCGTTCAATGAAAAATGCAATGATGAATCTGATAGAGCCAGGTATTGTTTATAGCAGGAATTAATTAAAACAGAAGCGGTTTAACACTCTTACCAAGCTTCTCCGGTGTAGCTGTACTTGCTTCTATGCGGGTGAGTGAGGAGTATTCTATCTCACTCCTTGTAGATTTAGGATAAGATTTTAGGGACCAGAAGGTAAGCCTCTTGTCGCAAAGATCTGCTCAGTTCTTGGAGCTATAATGATGTCAATTTGGCTAGTGTGGTGAATGGATCATACCAATAATCCACCAGTGTATTTGTATCTGTGCTGTTCCACTTGTATTTATATCTGTGCTATGCTGTTGCCCTTGTGGGCTTCTCCTATGGGCCATTATTTGTCATTATCCATAGGGGAACATGTTGGGGCATGTATGGGCTCCGCCCATGGCTCCTCCCCTTGAAGGGAGGTATAAAGAGCAGTCGACCTGTAGGCGGTTCTCAGTATTGGTTCTGTCGCAGGCAGGCAGTGTTCTAAGTTGATTAAAGCCATGGTTTACTTCTACTCGTGTCTCGAGTGAATTGATGGTCGCATCAGCTAGCCCAGTCGAACATCTAGTCACTAGTGAACTCCGCAATAGTACTGACTGGGAACTCAGCAATGCCGCCGCCATTAAATCTTAGGGGAATATGATTGGGCATTTTATTTTCGGAGATTATCATTCTATGACCATTATGGGACATGAATATTAAACTGCCATCCATCAGCCCAAAATTTGGGTGTGGCCCAGCCGTTGCTGCAGGCTGCCAATGGGATGTTTTATTCGCAGTGAGATTGGGGTCAGAGCTGCAAACTGTTGAATTATCAAAAATATCATCGTTACTTAAATTCAAAGAGAGGATATCGATGAAGCAGCTGAAGGGGATTCAGCTGAATATAGCTCTGAGGCATTCTCACAGTAATGTTCTGATGCGACAATGACAACCATCTTCCTGTGTGTTTAATATTATCTCAAGCAGTAAGGCTAACCGCAAAATGAATTAGCCCAGATAAACTTGTAAAGAAAAATAATTCACAGAGGGCAGGATTTACCGAGCAACTGGCTGCGTGTTTTCCGATAGAGGAAGTGGCCCAGCAGCGGGATTTTCCAGTCCGGCCGTTGTCTGCGGGAATATCCCGCCAGCGTAAAGAGCCGTTGAATTCCGTTCAGGGCGTTCAGTTCAATAAGAAAATGGTTAGGGTCCAAACTAGGCGTCTTCCGCCAATCCTCCGAGAGGGCATTCGCACATGTGGGTGGTCAATAGGATTGGTCATTCGCACATGTGGGCGGTCAATAGGATTGGTCATTCGCACATGTGGGCGGTCAATAGGATTGGTCATTCGCACATGTGGGCGGTCAATAGGATTGGTCATTCGCACATGTGGGCGGTCAATAGGATTGGTCATTCGCACATGTGGGCGGTCAATAGGATTGGTCATTCGCACATGTGGACTTCAAAGGGATTGGTCATTCCCAGCATGTGGACTTCAAAGGGATTGGTCAATGATTAAGCTGGCCAAAGTGATTTGGCATTGGCTTCCGCAGCATGGCTGACCAGGAAACTCTCCCAATCTTACGACCTGCAATAATAATAACCTTTATCATTGTCACAAGTAGGCTTACATTAACACTGCAATGAAATCACTGTGAAAAGCCCCTAGTCGCCACACTCCGGCGCCTGTTCAGGTACACTGAGGGAGAATTCAGAATGTCCAATTCACCTAACAGCACGTCTTTCAGGACTTGTGGGAGGAAACTGGAGCACCCGGAGGAAACCCACGCAGACACGGGGAGAATGTGCAGACTCCGCACAGACAGTGACCCAAGCCAGCAATGGAACCTGGGACCCTGGCGCTGTGAAGCAACAGTGCTAACCACTGTGCTACCGTGTCGCCCAATATTGGAAGGAGTGACAGGCTGAAAATCAACCTGTTTGGCCATGTCATGAACACATCCCCTGTGGCCATCAAGTCCTGGGATGGGACGTGAACCCAGAGATTCTGGCTCAGAGGCAGTGACACAACCCACTCTGCCAAAAAACACCTCCTTATACTAGTCACCTTTCCACAAAAAAGGAAAGGCGTTAGAACAAAAACGTCTTTGGGAGAAGAAAGAAATTAACATTCGGAGCAGGCTGAAAAATGCAGAAATAACAAACTTAGAGCCGATATTATAAGATAAAATAAATCTGAATAATGAAACGATAGATAGCAGCTTTAAAGAAGATGGAAAAGACTGAATGTGTACTTGTTTGAGAAAAAGAGCGTTTTCATAGGATGATTAAACTTCTTCGCTGTACAATTCACCATTTTAAGCGTTTTGAAATCAGCTTCATGCCGGGAATAATGTGAAGAATCAGTCTTGAAATTCATGATATAAAAACAGAAAATGCTCAGCAAGTCAGGCAGCAACCAATGGAGAGAAAAGCAGAGTTGATGGGCGCAATTGTCAGAGCATAAATCCCGTCATGGCCATTAACTCTCGCGAGAGACCACAACAGGATTTGTGGCGGTGAGACCTCACTTTTAGGCCTTTCTCACACCCCTGCCAAAGATGTAGGGCGAAATTCTCTGCAGACCGTCGTAACGCCGATTTCCGGCAAGAAAAATCGGTGTAGATGACTCCGGCGCGGGGCCTTCTTTTAGGCGGCTATTCTCCGTTCCCGGAGGGGCCAGCAGCGGACTGACGCGATACGCGTCAGTTTCACCAGCTGCGGAAGTGGTGAGACCCGGCGTTTTGGGGGGGGGGGGGAGAGAGACAGACCGGCGTTTGGGGGGGGAGGGAGGAGGAGGAGAGAGACAGACCAGCATTTGGGGGGGGGGGAGGAGGAGGGGAGAGACAGTCCGGCATTTGGGGGGGGGGGGGGGGGAGGAGGAGAGAGACAGCCCGGCGTTTGTGGGGGTGGAGGAGGAGAGAGACCGCCCGGCATTTGGGGGGGGGGGGGAGGGGAGGAGGAGGAGAGAGACAGACCGGCATTTTGGGGGGGGGGGAGGAGGAGAGACAGACCCGGCATTTGGGGGGGGGGGAGGAGGAGAGAGACAGCCCGGCGTTTGGGTGGGGGGGGGGGGAAGGAGGAGGAGAGAGACAGACCGGCATTTTGGGGGGGGGGGGAGGAGGAGAGACAGACCCGGCATTGGGGGGGGGGGGGGAGGAGGAGAGACAGACCCGGCATTTGGGGGGGGGGAGGGGGAGGAGGAGGAAAGAGACAGACCGGCATTTGGGGGGGGGGGGAGGAGGAGGAGAGACAGACCCGGCATTTGGGGGGGGGGGGGGGGTGGAGGAGGAGGAGAGAGACAGACCGGCATTTGGGGGGGGGGGGGAGGAGGAGAGAGACAGACCCGGCGTTGGGGGGTTTGCGGCGTTGAGTTGAGAGGGGGGGGGGTTTGCGGCGTTGAGTTGAGGGGGGGGGTTTGCGGCGTTGAGTTGAGGGGGGAGGGTTTGCGGCGTTGAGTTGAGGGGGGGTTTGCGGCGTTGAGTTGAGGGGGGGTTTGCGGCGTTGAGTTGAGGGGGGGGGTTGCGGCGTTGAGTTGAGGGGGGGTTGCGGCGTTGAGTTGAGGGGGGGTTGCGGTGTTGAGTTGAGAGGGGGGGGGCGGCGTTGGAGGGGGGGGGCGGCGTTGGAGGGGGGTAGGGGTGGTGAAGGGGGTAGGGGTGGTGAGGGGGGGGTTGGGGTAGGGGCAGCGGCGTGCAGAGGAGGGGGGCGACGGATGCCCGGGGCCAACGCACCGTTGCCCCCCCCTCTGCACGCCGCTGCCCCTACCCCAACCCCCTCCCCTCACCACCCCTACCCCCTTCACCACCCCTACCTCACTCCAACGCCGCACCCCCCCCAACGGAGGAAGGAAGGGGGGGGGAGGAGGAAGGAAGGGGGGGAGGAGGAAGGAAGGGGGGGAGGAGGAGAGGGGGGGGGGTGTGTGGGTACCGGCCTTCAGAGGGAGGGGGACGGGGTGTGGGTACCGGCGTTGAGGGGGGGGTGACCCGGCGTTGAGAGGGGGGGGACCCGGCGTTGAGAGGGGGGGACCCGGCGTTGAGAGGGGGGGGACCCGGCGTTGAGGGTGGGGGGTTGCGACGTTGAGGGTAGGGGGTTGCGGCGTTGCGAGAGATGGGGGGCGGCGTTGGAGGGGGGTAGGGGTGGTGGGGAAGGGGGTAGGGGTGGTGGGGAGGGGAGTAGGGGCGTTGGAGGGAGGTAGGGGTGGTGAGGGGGTGTGGTTGGGGTAGGGGGCCGCAGCGTACAGAGGGGGGGGCGACGGTGCATTGGCCCCGAGCATCCGTCGCCCCCCCTCTCTGCACGCCGCTGCCCCCAAACCTCCCCCCGATGCCGCAACCCCCCCGATGCCGCAACCCCCCCCGATGCCGCAACCCCCCCCGATGCCGCAACCCTCCCCCGATGCCGCAACCCCCCCCCCGATGCCGCAACCCCCCCCCCCCCCCCACTGAACGGCGTCAACCATCATCAATGGTTGACGCCGTTCTAAAGCAACTGTGACTTTCGCCGACGTGACCCGTGGCCACGTCGGCGGGACTTCGGCCCATCCGGGCCGGAGTTTTGTGGAAACTAAAAAAAAAATGAAATCCCGCCGGCGCCAGCTGTTTTCAGAGGCTGCCGGCGGGATTTGCACAGCGCCGGTTTTTGGCCGGTCAGAAAATTAAAAACCCTGCGGGAGCGGGATTAACGCCGCTGCCGGCCGATTCTCCGACCCTGCGTGGGGTCGGAGAATTTCGCCCGTAATCAGGTTGACGCCCAGCAAGGGCTTGAACCTGATCACCATGGATATGAATTGATTCTAACATTCATAAACGGCTTAACACCACTGCTTCCGATGTGTCGTAACACTGGCGGGAATCATTACTGGTTTCCAACATCCTGATGCCAGTGTGGAAGGGATGACCTGACCATTGAGTGATTGCGGGAGAGGGGGCAGAATGGGGTGTTCCCCTTGTCTGTGGTGTTGATGGGGTGAGGCCCTGCACTCCTCCCCCCCCCCCCCCCCCCCCCCCCCCACCCCCCACCCCGCCCACAGAGTGCCATTCGATCTGGCTGGAAAAGGCAGCGATGAAACCAGGCAGCTTCACACAGCTTTTCCCACCCAATCCAGCAATCTGTGCAATCTGTGGAAAATTCCCCCGGATGTTTCAGGTTGATGAACTATCCTCAGAACTCGCTTTTGTCGAAATTCATTGTCACATTTTTCGCACATCATCAAAAGTGACAAAAATTGTACTTTTTTAATATAGATTTTTTAATAGATCTTTTCAAATTTTTTGCAATATACGCAACAAAGTAACAAAAAAAAAATCAGTGCAAAACAGGTACAGAATACAACAAAAACTATAGCAAACATAGGGACAAGCAATACAGGATAAATTCAGAAGAGTATACTTAAGGAACTGACGGCTCTAGCTCATAGACTGAATCGTTGCTTTTATATTCGTTTATGGGTTGTGGGGCCCCCATCCCTGAGGTCATTTAAGAGCCAACCACATTGCTGTGGACTTGGAGTCACCTGTGGGCCAGACCAGGTAAGGACGGCAGATTTCCTTCCCTAAAGATTATCAGTGAACCAGATGGGTTTTTAACAATAATTTCATGTTCACCATTAGACTTTTAAGTCCAAATTTTTATTAATTTCAAATTCCACCAACTGCCCTAGTGGGCTTCGAACCCAGGTCCCCAGAGCTTTACCCTGGGTCTCTTGATTACTGGCCCAACAACGATACCACTACACCCTTGCCTCCCCTACAACAGATTACAAATTGTTTGAGGAGAAGGAAGAACAGTGCAGGACACATTCCTTCATGTACTGCGATATCATGACTAAATGAATGAAACAGTTCATGAAAATCCTATCAGGAGTAAGTCAGCCGACGTAGAGCCTACAAATTTAAGATAGGGGTTTCATACTTTACAGAATTAATCAGACTTAGCCCGGGTCACAGGGGTCAGGAATTCCATCGGAATTCATTCCGTTATTAGCCTATGGCAGTTTTGGATTGAAGGATTTTTGTCACTAATCCAGGAGGATTGGATATTTTTACGAGCTGCAAAGATCAGGATATTGTACAGCCTTTTTTGTTAGAATCAGTAATTCTCCCATCTGGAAGGCTCAGAATCAGGAACCAGAGGGTTCGGCTCTCAGGCTCTTATCAAAGATCCTCTCCAGCTCTCTCACTACACCAGATTAAATCTTAACAAAGATCCATAAAGAATGTACATAATCACCCTCGACTACCAGGCACTTTAGGCACATCAGAGATATAGCATGATCAAACCTGTGTCAAAGACTGGATGTTAGATGCAAAGGGTGCAGTATCTTGAGCTCGGTCTGTTTCATATTTTTGCCAACCAAAATTTTACTGACCCTGTCCCATGTGTCATCCCATGTCTCCTTGTTAATATTAATTGCCAAGTCCTTTTCCCAAGACTGAAAGGCAGCCAATGTGCTCAGGCTGGTCCTGGAATATTAAGTGTTATAGAACTTGCTAATTAATTTTTTAGGCACCACAGAATTCTGGATTCTTTCCACCAGGGAACTTGAGGCATCAAGACACAAAAGTTGTCTTATTAAGCATAAAGTTTCCTAAGTGTAAATACTTAAAAATGGACTATCTCAGGATGTCGAATTGTTAATATAGCTGCTCAAAGGTTGACCAGGAAGCATCTCTGAACAAGTCTCCCAGCCAACAGATGGCTCTATCTCTCCAAGTGTCGAACCCATGGTCGATTAGACCGGGTGGAAAGTCTGGACTGTCCTGCATAGGAGGGAGAGCGGAAGTCAGTTTAGATCTCCTTTCTAGTTGACAGTCCATCCTCCAGGCTCTAAGAGGCTCTAACACTAGGATTATTAGCAGAACTTTCCTTAAAGTCTCCATAAAATGTCAAGGCCTTTGGAGGATAAACTGGCTGGTCTGCTTCAACATCGAGCCAAATCGATGAAGGGGCCTCCCTCACCAAATCTCTCAGAAATCTTAAATGAGAGGCCCGCTGATATAGCCGAATATTTGGGACACCCAATTCCCCCTTATCCCACAGGAGCTGGAGCTGAAAAACCTTAAACTGAACAGATTTAAGGGCCATGATATGGAGATGCCAGCATTAGACTGGGGTGGGCACAGTAAGAAGTCTCACAAGACCAGGTTAAAGTTCAACAGTTTATTAGGAGTCTCTAGCTTTCGGAGCGTAACTCCTTCATATGGTGAGTGAATTAAGGATGGCACGGTAGCACAGTGGACCAGCACGGTCCGAGGTTCGATTCCCGGCTTGGGTCACTGTCGGTGCGCAGTCTACACGTTCTCCCCGTGTCTGCGTGGGTTTCCTCCAGGTCCTCCGGTTTCCTCCCACAAGTCACGAAAGACATGCCTTACAAACCTAATAGAATTCTTTGAGTAAGTGACAAAGTTAATTGATGAGGGAAGGGCTGTAGATGTCATATACATGGACTTCAGTAAGGCGTTTGATAAAGTTTCCCATGGTAGGTTGATGAAAAAAGTGAAGTCGTATGGGGTTCAGGGTGTACTAGCTAGATGGATAAAGAACTGGCTGGGCAACAGGAGACAGAGAGTAGTGGTGGAAGGGAGTGTCTCAAAATGGAGAAAGGTGACTAGTGGTGTTCCACAGGGATCTGTGCTCGGACCACTGTTGTTTGTGATATACATAAATGATCTGGACGAAGGTATAGGTGGTCAGATTAGCAAGTTTGCAGATGATACTAAGATTGGTGGAGTTGCAGATAGCGAGGAGGACTGTCAGAGAATACAGCAAAATATAGATAGATTGGAGAGTTGGGCAGAGAAATGGCAGATGGAGTTCAATCCAGGCAAATGCGAGGTGATGCATTTTGGAAGATCTAATTCAAGAGTGGACTATACGGTCAATGGAAGAGTCCTGTGGAAAATTGATATACAGAGAGATTGGGAGTTCAGGTCCATTGTACCCTGAAGGTGGCAACGCAGGTCGATAGATTGGTCAAGAAGGCATACAGCATGCTTGCCTTCATTGGATGGGGTATTGAGTACATGAGTCGGCAGGTCATGTTACAGTTGTATACAACTTTGGTTAGGCCACATTTGGAATACTGCGTGCAGTTCTGGTCGCCACATTAGCAGAAGGATGTGGATGCTTTAGAGAGGGTGCAGAGGAGGTTCACCAGGATGTTGCCTGGTATGGAGGGTGCTAGCTATGAAGAAAGGTTGAGTAGATTAGGATTGTTTTCGTTGGAAAGACGGAGGTTGAGGGGGGACATGATTGAGGTCTACAAAATTATGAGAGGTATGGACAGGGTGGATAGCAACAAGCTTTTTCCAAGAGTGGGGGTGTCAATTACAAGGGGTCACGATTTCAAGGTGAGAGGGGGAAAGTTTAAGGGAGATATGCGTGGAACGTTTTTTACGCAGAGGGTGGTGGGTGCCTGGAACACTTTGCCAGCGGAGGTGGTAGAGGCAGGCACGATAGCATCATTTAAGATGCATCTAGACAGGTATATGAACGGGCGGGGAACAGAGGGAAGTAGATCCTTGGAAAATAGGCAACAGGTTTAGATAAAGGATCTGGATCGGCGCAGGCTGGGAGGGCCAAAGGGCCTGTTCCTGTGCTGTAATTTTCTTTGTTCTTTGTTCTTTTTTGTTCTAAAGCATTAAGCAACAATTTCAGGTCAACATTCAGGATAGAAATTGGCCTCTAAGAGGAACATTCCTCTAGATCCTTACTAGTTTTCAAAATCAAGGAGATATTCGCCTCACGAAGTGTCGGTGGCAACACCATTCTTTAAAGGAATTGTAACACATACCCACCAACAGTTCAAACAACAAATCTTTAAACTCCCCATACAACTTACACCCAAAACCATCCAGTCCCGGGACCTTGGCCCTCAACCACCTCATCTTCAAGGATGTTAGCCCACCACCAACAGGTCTCATCTTTAAAGATAGGAGCATTGAGAACGAGGTGTTGGCTCTGCAGATCCACTGGAAGCCCAAGGGAAAAGGAAAAACGCCCCATATCCGTCATTACATCACCAGACTCCTCTGATTTATATAATTCTGCATAAAAATCCCTAAAAGCTGGGTTGCTCCCCATTGGGAGGTCAGGAGAATAGCTGGAGGCTGCTACATTTAATTTGAATATGACAAATGAGATCTAAATGAATTCAAATTAGTTGTGAACATTTTCTCACCCCTTTCTGGGTAAGATCCTGATCACATCAGCTGGAGCGGCCAGGAGAATCTGAAACTGTTTTGTACCTAGTGTAAATCTCGTTTCAAGGCTCTCCCACAATTCTCCCAACATAACGGGATTTATGTTGGGCACACAGCACAGCCGGCAAATTGCCCCTGTATTTTATTTAATGAATTATATAATATATATATCCTTCTGGCTAATTTCCAAACTTGAAAAAAATACAAAGAACTTCTCAAATGGCTGCAGCCATGTCTATCTCTGAGCTCTGAATAAAAGGAGCAATCATGACAGTGTCACAGAAATGTACCTCGTTATCTCTGAAGAGATATTAACAACCCCTTGTGAGCAGCAGAGATCAAATTCAAACCAAACTGAAGAAAGGCCGTCTGCATTTCATAATCCAGAATGTCAACTTCTTTGTCTGCTAGGTCAAAGACCCTGCAACCTTCCATTCAAGTTTTAATGTTGGAACATTTAACCATCCCAGGAACCCAGATGGGGGATCCATACCCATTGTCAGCAATTCCGTGAAGAGGTGGGAATGGTGTGATATGGAATCTCCTAGCTCATGTAATCAATAATATTACTTTGCTGGACTGAAAAATCCCCAGTGTGCCATTTTATTATCTACCAGCAGCTGTACAGAAAAGGGGCTCTGCCCAGATTGAATACCTGACCCCCATCTACACCATTTCTATTGAAACATCTGTACCATCACCTACAAAAATGATTCATCGTTGCATGCCTATCTCCTCGTGTGAGGTGGGAGATTGGAAAAGTTAATTATACAGCATTTGGTTTCAACCTGCCAACTTCCATGAAGAAACACCTCATTGGACTTTGATTCTGGACTTTGGACATGTGTGAAGCAATAATTTCTTTCTCACTGATCTTTTCCCTGTAAATCCTTTTCTCTATTCCTTCAGTTATTCTATGAGTGCACAGAGGACAGTGTGTGTGTAAATAAACTAACCCTTTGAGTTCACCCTATCACAAGTTTGCTGTAAGGTTACTAATAGAAATTTGATCGCAGCAAAACTGAGGAGTTGGAAAAGCTGTTTATTAAGTGGGAAAGCAAATCAAAAATACCTTTCCTGATTATCGATAAATGACGAGAGGAAAAATCAAGGTTATTTAAATTAACCCACTCCCCGTGACCATCACTCAAATCTGACAACCAACCCATCAAGATGGTGTGGACAATGATGGTGCCCCAAGGTTGCCAAGGTCAAGGGCAGGCTTCAACCAGGGTCGACCAAAACTAAACCTAGGATGTTACCATTCACAAACCTGGCTCCGTTAAACCAGTGTATAATTCAGTGTATTAAAGGGCAGTTGGTGCATCAAACCTGCTCCATCCAGCACCTATATATTAGTATCTTATTATGGGAATTCCTTCCACATCACATTCTTTCTCAACTCCTCTGATATTCATATCTCTATTAGGGACATAGAGTTTTACAGCACAAAAAAAAGCCATTTGGCCCATCGTGTTTGCACAGGGCATTAAGCACCTATCTACCCTAGTTCCACTTTCCAGCACTTGGTCCATAGCCTTGTATGCTGTGGCATTTCAAGCGCTCATCCAAAAGCTTCATCTCTCTATTCAACAGATATCGATTTGGCCTGATAAAGATGCTCATTGGTCCTGAGAACTGCTCCACGTGCGCATCTGAAAATATGAAAGATAAGAAAATTAAACATAAAGAAAAACAACATCACAGAGTTTAAGGGCTAAACGGTAGCACAGTGGTTAAGCACTGTTGCTTCACAGCTCGAGGGTCTCAGGTTCGATTCCCGTCTTGGGACGCTGCCTGTGTGGAGTCTGCCTGGGTTTCCTCCAGGTGCTCCGGTTCCCTCCCACAGTCCAAAGATGTGCAGGTTAGGTGGATTGCTAAATTGCCCCTTATTGTCCAAAAAGGTTAAGTGGGGTTACTGAGTTACGGGGCTTTGGCAGGGTGCTCTTTCCAAGGGCCGGTGCAGACTCGATGGGCCGAATAGCCTCCTTCTGCACTGTAAATTTGATGAGTCGATGAGACCTCACAGCACTGCCGTTCAAAAATAGAGAGGAGCTGACAAGGAGGAATTAAAAATACATTAGCATCTTCAGTAGCAATTTTCAAGGCTGAATTACTCTGCTGTACTGTGACTTTGAGTTCTGAATTACCCCTTGCATAAGCCATTCAAACAGGATATTGTCACTCCAAACAACATATTTTGACTGACCACAGCTGTACCGGAGCATTGGTCAGATAACTGACTCCCGATTGTACACTGCCGCATACTTTTTATGGAGCAGTTAAAATTAATTAGATGTACAGCAGCATTCAGGCGTAATGATGGTTTCAAGCCCATTAATCTTTCCAGCCGTGCACGAGCTCCTAATTAAAAAGAAAACCATGGAACGAATCGGTCTGTAAGACTCATCTACGGTCAGCACAGAATGTTTGGCTGACCTCGTCCTGTTGTAATCTAATGTCAAGGTCCTAAAACTACATCAGTTTTAAATTAAAGATAATCTCAAATCAGGCCACCTTAAATAACAAAAAAAAAATCAAGCTGGTAACTTTATTCTTCTGCTTTTATTGAAGGAGACAAAACACTGTCTGCTGCATTATTTGATATAAGGCAGCTGTTAATGATTTTTTTTTGTCAAGTATGAAACCCCCCCCCCCCCCCCCCCCCCCCCCCCCCCCCAATCCTTCTCCATGCAGCTTTCTGTCTAATATTCTAACTGGGGCCCTGGGTACATTAAAACATCAATTCTCCATAACTGATGATGTGAAACTGCAAGGTACACTTGTCTTCCTTTTGATCCTGCAAATTACATGCAGGGGTGCCAGGGTGTTGTTTGATAGCCCATTTATCCACTGGACGTTCAAACGGCGCCTGCGTACCCAATCCCCAGGCGACAGCCGCCCCTGTGTAGTATCACACCCAGCAGAAATCAGAGGTGTTTTCTGCTTGTTTATATTTGCACTGGGAATTTAGCGACGCTGCCACGGCTCCATTTACTGCCGAACCCTGATGGTCTTGGACAAGTTTGTCAGATGGTGAGAAATGGGAGAGTGGCTGGCCAGGCACCATTTAATGCCACCATGGCTAATCGCCTTAACCTCATTTTCCCACCAACTCCCCATTGGGGCTGGTTTAGCACAGGGCTAAATCGCTGGCTTTGTAACCAGGCCAGCAGCACCGTTCAATTCCCGTGCCAGCCTTCCCGAACAGGTGCTGGAATGTGGCGACTAGGGGCTTTTCACAGTAACTTCATTTGAAGCCTACTTGTGACAATAAGCAATTTTTATTTCATTTCATTTTCATATCCCTCGATTCCTTGAGAAATAAAAAAAAATCTGGATGCTCAATCTGGTGTCGGGCATACATCTTGACCAGTTCTACTCCTTGTGACACTGGTTTAACCACACTTTAGTTAGCGTGTCGATCCAATAGCTATGAAGGAGCAGTGATCCACTGATATATGTTGATGTCAGGATGACATGCAATTGAAGGGGAACTTGGTGGTGATGGAGGTTCCCGGGCACTGTTACCCCTGTCCTTCTTTTTGACAGGGGTCACAACGGCTGGAAGTGCAGGTTGAAATAACTTTGGTGAGTTTCTGCAGATGTTATTTCCTGCTAAAGGTACCTGGAGGAGGTTGATGTTGGATTAGTTGATAAAGGTGTCAGTCAAGTAAACTGCTTGGACCTATTGGATGATGCTGAACACCTTGAATGCTGTCACAGATGTACTTTACAATGATGCTTTGAGAAGGCAATAGCCTCATTTGTTTTGGGGAAACTAATTGGGTATTTTCTTCTTCAGGGGTTTCTCATTACCTGGAGCATACATGACACCAATGTTACTAGGTATGGGTCAGCTGATGTTGGGTATTATCCTGATCCCGCTTACATCCTTATAAGCCCTTTAGTTTTTCAATACTGGAGGAGGAGTTGTGAATGGGGATTAACTCTGTGAAACGCAAACTACCGCAACCTAAACCTTAAGACAGAAGGAAGATGGTTTAGCTCACTCGGCTAAATTGCTAGCTTTTAAAGCAGACCAAGCAGGCCAGCAGCACGGTTCGATTCCCGTACCAGCCTCGCCGGAATGTGGTGACTAGGGGCTTTTCACAGTAAATTCATTGAAGCCTACTCGTGACAATAAGCATTTTTCATTTCATTTCAGATCATTGATCAAGCAAATGAAGATGGTCGGACTAAGTTTGCTTATTTGACAATTACCTGCAACAATATCCTGGACTTTGTCACAACAAATAGTGTCACTTTTGAGTGAGATGTGGTTCAAAGTAAAATATTGTTCCTTCAAACCCCAACAATGTTTGATGCCACACTTGATCAAATGTTACCTTGATGTTGAGGGTGGCTAATCTCGTCTCTCCTTTGGCTTGTGTTCATATCCGGGCAAGGATTGTAATAATATCTGGGGCTGAATGATTCTCAGGAGACCTAAGCTGAGCATCATTAATGTGACATTATGAGAAATGTACAGAACTGTAAGGGTGAACATTATGTCCGAATCAACTACTAAACCGAGCTAGATGCAGAACTGTATAAAGCATCGATGCTGAGCCTTCTGGGAGAGTGCGGAGGAGAAGGCTAGAAGACAGACTGTAGGAAAGATAGTGTGAGTGAGAGCAGATCATAGTTATTGTGTTAGTGTAGAGATTAGTGGTAGATGAGTGTAGGTTGTGTATTTATTCTCAATTGTTTATCGTATAGAAGTCAGAGTCGAATTCAATTAAGTAGTGTAAATAAATCCTTAGCTTTGCTTAATATAAAAGCTAGTTGTGGACTTTGTGAACACTACACCAACCATCCTAGGATCTGAACCACAAAGAACACCACAATTAAGTGGGTTATCATTGATGTTTTATATGTAGCTTGGTGCTGCTATTGGTCATTCCTTCCATAATTTTACTGGTTGTCATGAAGAGGTTGGTAACTTCACCGGGTTAGATTTATGTTGCTTTTTTGGAAAATCTTTGTCCAGTTTACAGCTGTACTGGGGACAGCTGGGCCAGGGCAGTGGCTGGTCTGCCTGCACAGGTTTTCAACACAACAGCCAGGATGTTGCCAGAACCCAAAATTTTCTTTCCTTGTTTCGAATGGTCAACTGGCAGTTAATCCATAAGGAAACTTCATTTGCACTTTGATGAGGTTTACAAATTTGTCAGTATTCTCCCAGCATAACCCCCCCCTCCCCCCCCCCCACAAACACACACAACTCCCCATTACCTCCTCCCCAACTATTCACTGCTGAGCGAGAGTGATCACTGAGAACTGCCCAATATACATGGTCGCATAGTGGTTAGCACTATAGCTTCACAGCGCCAGGGTCCCAGGTTCGATTCCCGGCTTGGGTCACTGTCTGTGCGCAGTCTGCACGTTCTCCCTCTGTTTGCATGGGTTTCCTCCGGGTGCTCCGGTTTCCTCCCACAAGTCCTGAAAGACGTGCTGTAAGGTAATTTGGACATTCTGAATTCTCCCTCCGTGTACCCGAACAGGCACCGGAATCTGCAGTGTTAATGTAAGTCTACTTGTGACAATAAAGATTATTATAATTAATAGATACCGGCTGGAAGTTGCATCATTGTAACTGTAACAAACATCACAGTGTGGCAATTATTTGACAGGACAGATTGTGAGGGATGTGTTGTACGCTAATAGTTGCCGTGGGATATTGAGTGTTGCATTCTTTTGGGTCTTTGAGAATTAAACAGAAAAGCACACAGAATAAATGCAGTGCTGGTATAAATTGCTTCAGCATGTTTTATCCAACAGGTCTACAAATTTGGATTCTTGCAATAAAATGAAACAGTACAGTCAAATCCCCATCCTATCCTGCAACAGTGTATTTGTAGAGAATATTTGTTTGAGACCAGCTTATTTACGAGTGCAATTCCGTGACAAAACTCGATTGCTTGTTAACTAGGTAACAACCTCTAAAATTTGGTCAAAATGTTGACCTCGAATTAAAAGTAGGCAAAGAATTTATTAGCACAAAATAGACCTTGCAGTATATTTGATGTTGCCTAATGATGGTGGCATGCTCTCCTGCATCCTGAATTATCTAGATAAATAACTGTGACTGATATGCATTTGACTTTTCACAAACACTGCTTCCTTTGTTCCCATGTCACTTTCTTTGCTATCCCCAGTGCTGGTGGATGAAGTCCATGAAAAATCAATCAGACATTATGAATTTTCCAGAATTCTACACGGAATGAAATGTTGCAGAGCAGATTTACGCGTAACGTTGGCATCCCGTCAATTTATGTAAATGTTAAATGTGGCCTCAGGTGTCTGTTGAATAAGTGCTAATCGATTAAGGGTTGAGTATCACCCTCGCTTCGTACGATGATTGTTCGTGCCATTCCTGTAGTTAGGTGGTAGTCTAAAATTGGTTTTAAGTCGAACAAATTGACATGAGATTGGTTAAAAGACTTGGTGAGTGGAAATCATAATCATTTATTATGTAACTGGAGGATTCGTTGTGAAGGTCATTAGATAGGCAATGCATGAGTTTTGTATGTTAAGTTCACCAGGTGTAATGGGCTCGACAAAGTTACAGAGACTCAACATGTTCCGAGATGGGTAAAAATAACACTTCTAAAGTGGCCACAAATATTATGGGATGCTGTCAGCCTGACTTTTGTTAATGAGGCCCATCCAACTTCCATCCTGCAAAGTCTCATATTGAGACTTCCCTCCAGGCCAGTGCAATATCGGGTATCTGTTTGGGTCCGACAGCTCACTGGCCCTATTTAAATAAGGGCCAACCATTCAAATGGACCAGGCCTCCTGATCCAGCTCCCAGATAGTTTGTCCATTCATTCTACAAGTGAACCGCTGGGAGATAAATTTCCCCCGACCTTCAGATCTTAAACATGTTTACCCGCAGAATTTCCAAAACAGAAGTAGTATCAAGAACTAGAATGTGATGTGATAGGGTTGTTTGAACACGTGGCACCTATTTCTGACACAATTCACATTTGCTGACTGCCGCAATTGGCTCTTTACATCCTATTGTCAGCATCACGTAAATCAAACCAACAAGAGAACAAACCCAGTTGTGTGTGTTTTCTTTAATAATCGGTACTTCGAACAATCCACAATCAACTCTCAGAATATCGCCTGTCGCAGTTCGTTCGGATAATTGACATTCCAATTGGGTCAAATAATATTATATTAGTGACACTATTATAGATTCGACAAGTCGATACTCGCTAACCAGATTACCCTCCAACCCTCCAGTTCCAAAAAGTTTAATTCCAGTCAGTAAATAGACAGCTTGTCTCAGGAAGCTAGCTATAGTGTAGTTACTTCTTGACTCTGTAATGCAAGATCTTGAGAAATGTTGAAGGCAAATTTCAACCCCAGCTTTGTAATGTACCCCTCCCTTGTATACTGCCTGTACTTAATAAAACATTTTCTCTCCAGGGTAAACCTAGCATGTTCAATTAGGTGGGCAATCAAAATGACAAACCAATTTTACATATCAATAGTAGGAGCTACCCATAATCTGATCAGCCAAGGATGCCAAAATAGTCTGATAGTTATTGAGGATCATTACAGCTGCCATCATTTAATTTTAAAAGCTTGAAATGTGCGTGTCCTGTTCTGATTCCATTGGCATGTCAGGCACATTGCATTGCTGTTGTTATCCAAATCAGTTCTTCCTCCTTAATGAAAACAAAAATGAAAGCAAATTAATTCAGTTCCTTCAGGAAAGAAGCTTTTATCGGGTAGCTATTCCAATTCCATTTCATTAAATAACACAAGAAGGAATATATTACTGAATTCTCAGTGCGATTCAATCAAACCTTTCTTTCTATTGCGGTTTCTGTCTGAATCACAAACAATGCACTAATCATGGTTGCTGTTCAATAATTTGAATATGCAAAGAACATATTTTCCTCAATTTGTGGTCCATGTATTTGTAGTTTGCAAACTTTAATGAAATGATTAAAACTCGACAGCGGCATATCGTTTTGTATGTAGGGACTCTATAATTTGCAACTTAAATGTAGCATTAGTGAAACAGCCAGTGGTAACTGACCTATTAAAATGAGATATTCACACTTGTAAATTCCCATGAATTGGCACCTCTGGTGTGCGCAGGTCTTGAGTGGCGATCCACGAAGCGAGGCTTACCGGCTAGCCTCGGACTACACACAGGGGCAGTATTTTTGAGAGACCAGGGAAGACACAGAGATCAGGACCCAGAGAAGAAATTGTTGTCCATGTGGATTTTAGGCAGTCATTTATTGAGGTTGTATTAGCAAAACTGAAGTATAAGGGATTGGAGGTAACCTTGTGACATGGCTTAATAATTGGTTGTGAGATGGGAGACAGAGAAGAAGATCAAGGGAGTGACCTCTGATTGGTAGATGTGATAAGTGATGTTCCCCTGTTATCTGCACAGGAACCTCGGCTATCCATATTCTCAAGTGTTTTACTATGAGAGATTAGTGTGTTTTCTCACCCTCCCGAGTGGTTTATCCCAATTTAAAATATTCCAGCAGCAGGTTTTTGTGAACTTAAAAATAAATATTATTTAGCAGCACACATTTACCCCACAGGCTCACACACACACACTATCACACATGCACTTTGGGGAAAAACAATATGAAAATATATGATAAGAACCAAGAAAACAATATAATTAAAATCTGGAATTATCATTCTCTCTCATAGCAGGTCTGTTGTTTCTTCGATTAATTGGTGCTTTTGCTGGAGTGTGGGTCTTATAAAAACAGAGGATGCTCAATAATCTGTGATGCTTCTTGAAGTTGAATTGCCAGGAGATGGGCTCTCCGGTGAATTCAAAGCTGGAATGAATGTGGAAGTGGGAAAAGTGTCCTTCTCCCACTTTCAATGTCTAGCTCGATCTTTGCTGCATAGTTCTCTTGCAGGTGGCTCAATGGCGTGGTTGGTATTTCTGATGATATCTGCCCCAGAACATCTCTGCAGATGTACTGTTCTATGTTCTATAAATAACAAACATGACTGCTTCACCCTTGTGACCTATTATATATTCCAAAGTCCTTTTTGGATTGGATTGGTTTGGATTTGTTTATTGTCATGTGTACCGAGATACAGTGAAAAGTATTTTTCTGCAAACGGCTCAACAGATCATTCAGTACATGGGCAGAAAAGGGAATTAAACAAAATTCAAGAAAATACAAGAAAATACATAATAGGGCAACACAAGATATACAATGTAACTACATAAGCATTGGCATCGGATGAAGCATACAGGGTGTAGTGTTAATGAGGTCAGTCAATAAGAGGGTCATTTAGGAGTCTGGCGACGGTGGGGAAGTAGCTGTTTTTGAGTCTGTTCGTGCGTGTTCTCAGACTTCTGTATCTCCTGCCCGATGGAAGAAGTTGGAAAAGTGAGTAAGCCAGGTGGGAGGGATCCTTGATTATGCTGCCTGCTTTCCCCAGGCAGCGGGAGGTGTAGATGGAGTCAATGGATGGGAGGCAGGTTCGTGTGATGGACCGGGCGGTATTCACGACTCTCTGAACTTCCTTGCGGTCCTGGGCCGAGCAGTTGCCATACCAGGCTGTGATGCAGCCCGATAAGATGCTTTCTATGGTGCATCTGTAAAATTTGGTAAGGGTTAATGTGGACATGCCGACTTTCCTTAGTTTCCTGAGGAAATATAGGCGCTGTTGTGCTTTCTTGGTGATAGCATCGACGTGGGTGGACCAGGACAGATTTTTGGTGATGTGCACCCCGAGGAATTTCAAACTGCTAACCATCTCCACCTTGGCCCCGTTGATGCTGACAGGGGTGTGTACAATACTTTGCTTCCTGAAGTCAATGACCAGCTCTTTAGTTTTGCTGGCATTGAGGGAGAGATTGTTGTTTTCAAATTTGATTGTTTTCAAATAAAGTGGTGTGTTAGACCGGTGAACATCCTATGCTGTGGCTTTTCAGGCCCTGGGAGTTTCAGATAGCCAAGGTCCCTATGTTTGGAACGAGGAGCCATCACGGTACAATGAAAGGTTGATGAGATCCATTTCCAACACCTATTAAGTTTTGATGTCTCCGTTGTCCATGGTGAAGCAGAAAGGCAATTCAGCTGGAATGTTCTACTTCTTCCTGTTGACAGTTCATCCCGAACAAGGTGATGTGTGCATTTCACGAGAAGCTGTGATTGTCCATATTTTAATTAGGTGTGCCCTTGAGTTTCATGAGGAGCTGAATGCCACCAAGTCACATGATTTGCTCCAGCCTTTGGTGGCCCATTTATAAAATATAAAGTTAAACCCAAAGTTTTAAAATATGCAACTTTTCCCATTCTTTTCGTTAGCCCACTGCCTCCATTTCTGGGGATAGGCTATGAACCACTGTCAACTATAAATCCACTAACTCCATGGGCTACCTTGACTATACTTCTATAACCCTATTTCCTTTAACTACCGTGTCTCCATCTCCCTTTCCATACCAGCTCTTCCGGTGTGTCTTCCTTTTCTACAAATGAGGATTCCCCTCCACCACGATTGACAGGGCCTTTGACTAGGACTGTTTCATTTCCCGCACTCTCACTCCAGCCCCTACCTCCCAGAACTCTAATAGAATGTCCCTGGTCCTCCCTTGGCATCCTACCAGCCTCCATATCCTCCATTTCTGCCACTCCATGATGCCACCACCAAATATACCTTCCAGCATTTCAAAGAGATCCTCTCCTTCATGACACCCTTGGCCCATTCCACAATCATATCCAATAACTCTTCCCTTTCCCACATTACCTTCCCAGGCAAACCCGGGAGATGCAACTCCTGCCTTCTTACCCCCTTCCTTCTCACGGTTCAGTGTCCCACACATTCCTTCCGTGTGAAACAATGATCTATTTGCACTGTTTTCAGTTTAGCGTACTGCGTTCACTGCTCACAATGTGGCCTCCTTTATAGTGGAGTGACCAAATTCAGATCGAATAATGTTCAGTCCACAAGTGTGACCTCTAACTTCTGGTCACCTGTCAAGTTGATTTTCTGGCCCCTCCCACTCTGACCCCCCCCTGTGCCTGGTCTCCTCCAATGTTTAAATGAAGCTCAGTGTAAGCTCGTGGAACAGCACCTTATCTTTCGATTCGGCATTTTACAGCCTTCTGGACTCCGCACTGAGTCCAACAATTTCAGATCATAATGACTGCCTCTATTTTTTGGGATGGCAGCTGTAGGTAATCATTGTCCTCCGCTGGACCCATCTTTTGTGTCATTGTTCTCCAACACCTACCGTCCATTGCCACCACCCCCCCCCCCACCCCCGACCCCCCCACCCCCCCCCCCCCCCCCCCCCCCAAATTTCACTACCTCTGCACCAGTTCAACTATTTCCAGTTCTGAGGAAAAGTCATCTATCTGAAATGTTATCTCTATTTCTCTCTCCGCACACTACTTCCATCATTTCAAATTCCCAACGAGATGCCCCTCCCAGTCCTGGCTGGTTCCATATTTCTGGCATCCAGCCATTTCGATGGAACGCAGGTATAATGAGGCCCTCAAACCCAGCTACAGAGCGAGGAATCGCCATGTTGAAATCGCAGAGGCCTTGATAAACTGGAGGATCTTTGAAGTGCAGCCCATCAAGGGTTTGAAGAATAATTGTTGCCTGCTGCATGTTGCACAATTATGTAACTCAGAAAAGGTTAACCCTGCCTGCTGATGATGGAAAAGGTGGAGAAAGGAAGAGTTCCTTCCTCACCAATTAGCCAGACATTGGCCAGGAAGCAGGAGAGGAGATTCTGATAAGACCAGTTACTCAAGGAAAATGGCAGGAAGTAATTCACAACTGTTTCTAATAAAGATCAATCACAACTTTCATATTAGATCATGAGGCACTGCTCACCATAAGTGGTATTCCACAAGGCAATAAATCTTTTATCCTTTCATGGATAATTTGCTCTTACTAGATTACCATAAAGAATGAGGAATCACATACAACAGCATGATAATGCACAGTCGCACATTCTGAGTGACAATGTCCAGGTTTGCTTATTACAGTAATGTGAATTGGTAGCACACTGATAATGTTACTGAACTAGTAATCCAGAGAATTGGACTACTTCGCCAGAGACATAAGTTCAAATCCCACCGCAGTAGCTGGAATTAATAAATCTGGAATAAAAAGCGAGTCTCATTTGTAACAATCCTGCAACTACTGGGTGGTTGTTAAAAAAAAACGCATCCAGTTCACTTATGGAATTCAGGGAAGGAAATCTGCCGTCCTTATCCATCCTGGCCTACGAAAGACGCCAGTTCCACAGCAATGGGGTTGACTCTGAGCTGCCCTCTGAAATGCCACTCAGCTGGGAGGCATGGTGGTGCAGTGGTTAGCACTGCTGCCTCGCGGCACCGTGGACCCTGGGTCGATCCCTGGAAAATCCCACCCCAGGACTACTCCCAGCACCAGATTTCCTATTAATACATGCTCTTAACTTCTTAGTGCTCCCGCTATGATATACGCATTCAAAAAGCCCCAGCCAAGCTGTTGTCCCGGAAGGCGCAGTTTCAGGCTCTACCCCTTCCACCGTCTGATGATTATCAGACTCTGGAATAGAGTTCCCTTGTGTGCAGACGTGGGAAAGGGCTGGAAACAAAGTGCAGCGATGTCAGTGTCCTGAGATAAGAGATATCTATTACCCCTCCCTGAAACCCCATGAACAGACACAGGATCAGTTCAAGTACAGGTTGGTTAGAGAATAAATCGTTACAGGTTGTTTGATGTTTGATACCGGAGAACCAGGCTGCCATTGGTACAGCAGCCTCGCTGCCCATTGGCCCAAGCAAGTCATGTGCCTCTCTGCCAATTGTTGGTGGCTGGTCATGTGACTCCCCGCCGATTGGCTGAGAGGTTGGTAGCTCCGCCTACAAGGCGGGGTATAAGAGCTCGTGTTGGCTGGCAGTCGGCCTTTCTCTGTACGACCACTGCCTGGCTCACATCTAGCGTATTAAAGCCTGTTGTTCGGAACTTCACTACGACTCGAGTCCAATTGATGGTGCATCACTCATAGTGTTAAGTAGGTTAACTGCATGTATTTATTAACTACAAGCATTGAGTACATATATACAGTAAAGGGTTAAATCTAGGTGCCGTCTCCATTCTTACTTGAGCATACAGCTCTGTCCAACACTAGACTGACCCCTAGATGTGGGTCATATATTCTCTTACATCACTGTGTGGGAGGTATTGTACTCAGTCCCATGTTAAAGCTATATGTGTCAGACCCATACACTACAAATTATGTTCAACTACAATGGGCAGGATTGCTCAGCCGTGTGCTGGCGGGGGGATTGTCTGGTCCTGCGGCAGCGCCCCATCCCTCCCTACCCCCACCGCCTGGATGTAATCCCCCTGCCTGCGAACGGCGGGGCCAAATTCTCCGTCTTCGCTCGCAGAGGTAGCGGGGCCAACTCACAGTGGAGAATTCTGACCAATGTTGCTGTGCTTGAATGTGTGCCTGAGGAGAGAGGGAGGGAGGGAGGGAGAAAATGAAAGGTATGGTACTAGCCCTTGGTTTGGAAAGGCCTCCATATTCTCCCCGCCCACTCCAGTATGATTTCAAGCACCCATATTTCCAGATTTGCTTCCTGAAATGTATTGAATAGTACAGCCCTTCCCCCATGTGAGATTGCTGCTTTACGTTGGCTTCTGCTTAGTTCTGCAAATGGTGATGTATTTTTGAGAAGTTGGGGCTGTGAAGAGCACGTAAATTAACATCCATGTTCACATAAGACCATAAGACATAGGAACAGAATTAGGCCACTAAGCCCATTGAGTCTGCTCCGCCACTCAATCATGAGATATTTTTCCCATCCCCATTCTCCTGCCTCCTCCCCATAACCCCTGATCCCCATATTAATCAAGAACCTATTTATCTCTGTCGTAAAAACACTCAGTGATTTGGCCTCCATAGCCTTCTGTGGCAAAGAGTTCCACAGATTCACCACCCTCTGGCTAAAGAAAATACTCATTTCTGTTTTAAAGGATCATCCCTTCAGTAAGAGGCTATTCCCTCTGGTTATAGTTTCTCCTACTCGTAGAAACATCTTCTCCTCATCCACTCTATCTAGGTCTCTCAGTATTCTGCAAGCTTTCGGAGTGGCATGATGGAGCAGTCGTTAGCACTGCTGCCTCATGGTGATGAGGACCCGGGTTCGATCCCGGCCCTGGGTCACTGTCCATGTGGAGTTTGCACATTCTCCCCGTGTCTGGGTGGGCTTCACCCCCACAACCCAAAGATGTGCAGGTTAGGTGGATTGGCCACGCCAAATTGCTCCTCAATTGGAAACATTAAACAACTAAAAATAAATTTTAAAAATCCAGATAAAATCCGGTCAACACTTGAAGATCAATCACGAGTGAAGCTCAACTTCCAAAAACACCATCTGGAATTCGTGCCTTTTAGGTAACAACTGACAGAGACCATTGATCAATTCATCAGTAGATGCAAAGACAAGGGCCGTGATTGTTCACTTTAGCCAACAGAATAATCAAGCTTATGGTAAAATCTACCCTAATCAAAGTGAACCAAGAGGACGTCATGGAACAACCCAAAGGTTACAACGTGTATGCAAAGTGGATGCAAGTATAAAACCATTCTACCTGGGAGATAGAGTCCACAGGCTATGCATAATTCACCCACCATTGGCACATTAACCAAAACAGGTATGCCTCGTAAGTAATGCAGGTAATAATAATAATCTTTATTATTGTCACAAGTAGGCTTACATTAACATTAGTGGGCAGCACGGTAGCCTTGTGGATAGCACAATCGCTTCACAGCTCCAGGTTCGATTCCGGCTTGGTTCACTGTCTGTGCGGAGTCTGCACATCCTCCCCGTGTGTGCGTGGGTTTCCTCCGGGTGCTCCGGTTTCCTCCCACAGTCCAAAGATGTGCAAGTTAGGTGGATTGGACTTGATAAAATTGCCCTTAGTGTCCAAAATTGCCCTTAGTGTTGGGTGGGGTTACTGGGTTATGGGGATAGGGTGGAGGTGTTAGCCTTGGGTAGGGCGCTCTTTCCAGGAGCCGGTGCAGACTCCTTCTGCACTGCAAATTCTATGATATATGAACACTACAATGAAGTTACTGTGAAAATTCCCTAGTCACCACACTCCGGTGTCTCTTCCGGGTGCACGGAGGGAGAATTCAGAATGTCCAATTCACCTAACAAGCACGTCTTTCGGGATTTGGGGGTGGAAACCGGAGCACCCAGAGGAAACCCACGCAGACACGGGGAGAACGTGCAATCTCTGCACAGACAGTGATCCAAGCGGGAATCGAACCCAGGTCCCCGGTGCTGTGAAGCAACAGTGCTAACCAATGTGCTGCTGTGCTGCCTTCGTACCTGCACCTAGAATGTGGCCATCTTTTAATGATACATGTAAGACTTGTGGCACCAGAGGGCACTGGAAGCACCAATGAAGAAAGCAAAAGCAAGAACAAATGGTTCAATGTCACGAGAAGTCGCAGGCAGAGAAAGGCATTCCAATCAACAAGGAGCACACAACAAACATTGTCCAAATGGGATCCATGATATGGCCAACCAAGTAGATATATGTAAACACAGGCATGGGAAGTGATGATTCTAGCATCAACTGCTAAACTCATTGTGTACAATGACTCAGAAATTCCATTCCTCAAATTCATTACTTTCAAGTGTCGCTATAACAACCCGATCTGATCACTCCAGTGTTATATGTTGTGAACATCAGGGGCTCCGCAGTGATTGCAGGTCTATTGATGTGTAGGGATATATCCTTGGCCACCATCAATGGTTTCATCGAGACAATAGCAAGAACTAGAGACCATAAAGAGCACTGTTGGAAACCCAATGGTCGAAGGCCACCTAACTCTGAAAAACAGATCATCAGCCAACAGGCTGCATGGCACAGTCAGAACCCAGCAAGAATACCTGTTCTGAACTTGCAGGTTTCGTTGTCCTGCGGAACCAGTATGAAGCTACTATTTGGCAAGCTATTTGGGGATGTTGCGATCGGATGTAGATGTACCATTAGCGGTTGTATCTTGAACTACTGTCAATCACTACACCGAGACAGGATATGATGTCGTAGTCACAGCCAAGGCAGAAATGCGATCCCAGCCTCCCAGTTGACATGGAGGACTTTGGTCCTCAGAATATTGTGTGAGTCCCATATTCTTGTATATCTTAATAAATATGTTGCTGATTCTTTAGCGATCTGTCTCTGACAACAGCACTTAACTACAACATTATCAGCGTAATGGAGCTCAATAACCAGGGTGGTCTTAGTTTTTTTATTAGTTGCTTCAGATTAAACAGTTTGCCATCCATTCGATAAATAAGCTGCACTCCAGCAGAAAACTTGGGCGGGATTCTCCGTTAGCCGACGTCAGAATCGGGAAACGCGATTGGGTGGAGAATGGCGCGTGAGCCAATAATCGTGGCCGGTGCCGGGTGCCCGGCAAAATGCCACTCTCCGGTACATCGGCCAGCGGCAACAATGCGTTCTACTCTGCACGTACAGTAAACACCCTTGGCACATCATTAATGGGCCTGATCCTGTATTCTCTGGGGCTCCCGTGACGCCCCTCCCACTGGCTGGGGGGTTTCTGCCAGGGCCAGTGAGGGTAGCGGGGGGCGGGGGGGCCTGTGAGGTCGGGGTGGATGGGCACGGAGCACCATTGCTGCAGTCTGCAAGGAAGCCATGTGGCTGTGTATGCCACTGACTGCCCACTGTGAACTTAGTGCCTTGGGTCATATGGGTGACCCCCCTGAGGAAGTGGGTGTTGAACATCGCAACATCAAAATCAAAATCAAGCACATGATCTACGATGTGGACAAGATCCCTACCTTACTTTACAGGCCTGAAACGTGGACAATGTAGAAGAGGTACCACAAGACACTGTAGAAGATCTTACATATTAAGTTGGAGTTGGAGAACAGATGAACCAACATTAATGTTCTCCCTCAAACAGGCAGCACAAGCAATGAGGCAATGATCATCCACCATCAGCTTTGTTGGATTGGTCATATTGTTCAGATGTCAGATATCAGGATTCCAAAGCAGGTCTTCTCCTTCCAGCTCAGTCAGGGCAGATGTACAGAGGAGGCCATGAGAAGCGCTTGAGGGATGTGCTGAAAGCCACCGTGAAGAAATACAACATTGACATCAGCTTCTGGGAGACTATTACCCTGGATTGAACCAGATGGCAGCAGAGTCAAGGGAAGGATCCCAGCATTGTGAGATCTGATCATGACAAAGTGAAAAGGAAAAATGAGAGTGGAGAAAAGAACACACCATAACATGACCGGATGACAAAAAAGGCCACAAAGTCTGCGGATCCTGAATCGGCCTCATTAACTTTCGTCAGACTCATGGGAGATAATCATTCTCATAAGCGCGAGGAAGCCAATAATAATGGTAGTGGTCTTATCTTCAAATAATTCCAATTCTCTTCCCACACCTAAAGGTGCATTAAAGCAGACTGCCATCTGTTCCCATAGCTAGTTATTCCCGGAACAGGGGCTTATACCTTGAGGGGCAGTCACTCCATATCAAGCGCGACTGACCAGGAGCCTCTTACCGCCACCTAGTGGTGTGTTTGGACACACGCCACCTGTTTGACCGCCTTTTGAACGCACCTCCCTTGACCATCAAGTCCTGGAGAAGGACTGAACCCTGAGCTTCTGGCTCAGAGGGAGGGAGGCGACTCACTGCGCCACAAGACCTCCCACATATTCAAATGAAGAACCCTCATTATTGCTTACCAACCCATGTTGTATGACCGCGCTTACAATTAAAATATAACAGCCCCCAGACTGCAAAAAGGTACAGCCACCATTCAACTAAATTTTGTGGCATTGGCATTTCACCGTCGATCTAGTGCGAGGCTCTCACCTAGATTGTCATTGTATTCAACGTAAGAATCAAGTAGGAAGAGAAGGCACATTTTATACTTATCATTCTGCGAGCTCATGCATCTATTACAGCTAAGGGATTTCTGTTGACTGAACTAAACCAGCAGCCAAATCTGAGTGAATTTGCTTGTTGTGTCTAGTATCAGCATAGTTGTACCCAATGTGGTTTGAATTTGGAAAAAAAAAGCCTAAGTTAAATAATGACTTTGTGAAGGTGGTTCGTTTCTATTTACACTCTTCTCAGCAAAATTCTTTTCCATGGTCAGCTGACTTAGTCCAATACATGACTGGCATTTTTGTGCGCAGACTGCACGGAACCCTGAGTTAACTTCAAATGCAGGTTAAAATTTGAATGGTTACCTCGGGCCAGGGGTTTCCAGTACAGAACTATTATATAACAGCTAATTGGTTGGTGTGTCACTTCTAATCAGATTAGAATGGTTCAAACTGCAAGTCCAAAGCAAATGTTGTTTCAATTTGAAATATGGCATCATAAACTTATACTACAGAGAGCATCTAGTTTAATATTCCCCAAGAAAGGTTAACTCCTCTTAAGAATACAAACTATTTGCCATAAAGGTTTATATACGCATCATTAGAAATATACACTAAACATTTAAATTGAATTCGGTGGTTGGGATCAAATAGCCGTAACATTGTGACTGGAAATGTATTGCAGAGAAGTTAAGTATCGGACTTACATGACTCTTTATATAGTATTTTACATAGTTGACCTATTAGGGTTAAGAGTAGCAGATTTCTCTTTGCACAATTGTTAGCATATATCTGTTTTACTATTTTTAGTGACAAGGAGATTATTTTTTTTAACCAGCCAAGGTTCTTTGCTAATGCTAGTGGGTTCCCAGGGCGAGCAGTGAGTTCACTCCTACAGCACCATCTCTTCCTGCTTCATGAGTTTGAGTGTCAAGGAGTGACCCGGCCACTTCTATGACATGACCAGGTCAATCCTGAACATTTTTGGCTTTTGATTGGCGGAAAGCTGATCTGAGCCAGTCTATAGACCCATCAAGGATTAATTTCCTGAAAGCAGTTGCCTTCTCCGAAATGCATGAGCGGTGAATCTGCAAGGAATGCGACGGTTTGATACTTCACCCAGTACTAAAATTTGATTCACACTCGTGCTGTTTAATGTCAAAGTTGGCAGTGTCTCGTTTCGTTTCCGAAGACACCTTTGTCCTATCGGTTAATTGCCTTTGAAAATTGGTTGAGATTCCAGAATCCTACTTCCCTTGTTCTACGTAACAATGAGCAGAAATTAAGCATTTCTAGAGAGTCTCAAGATGTCCTGGTGCACTTCACAGCTTATTAAGGAGTGTAGGAGCTGTTGGCAATGTATCAGCCAGTTTACACACGTTAAGATTCAACAAATATCTTTGGAATAAATAATCAGTCAATCAGTTTTTGGTGGTATTGATTGAGGGTTGAATGTTGGCGAGGTCACCAGGAGAACTCTCTCGCTGTTCTTTAAGTAGCACCACAAATCTTTTACATCCATCTAAAAGGCCAAAAGGCGATCAAATTTAACGTCCACCAAAGGGCCCCTCCGACTATAGTGCACCTCCTTCATCAGCACTGAAGCATCAGCCCACTATATATTCTCAGGTTGCCCATCACCTTCTACCCTCTGATACAAGAGGACGGAGTCCTACCATAGAACATAGAACATAGAACAGTACAGCACAGAACAGGCCCTTCGGCCCTCGATGTTGTGCCGAGCCATGATCACCCTACTCAAACCCACGTATCCACCCTATACCCGTAACCCAATAACCCCCCCCATTAACCTTACTTTTTAGGACACTACGGGAAATTTAGCATGGCCAATCCACCTAACCTGCACATCTTTGGACTGTGGGAGGAAACCGGAGCACCCGGAGGAAACCCACGCACACACGGGGAGGACGTGCAGACTCCGCACAGACAGTGACCCAGCCGGGAATCGAACCTGGGACCCTGGAGCTGTGAAGCATTTATGCTAACCACCATGCTACCGTGCTGCCCAGTGAAGCAATTCTGATGAACAGTGCCAAGCAAATGATCGTTTCATCTGTGTAGTTCAGCATTTTCTCCTTTCAATATTTCAAATTCATTCCCTACATTTGTTTGAATTACAAAGAAAATTAGTTTGGCCTTCCCCAAATCTGGAGGCTGAACCCTTTAAATTGCTATATTGTGCTTCCAATTTTTGTTATTGGATCTTTCGTAACCATACTTTCAATCTAGAACAGAATACTATGATCATCATTTTAGAACCTTTCCAAATCCCATTGATTAAAGGGCTGAGTTATGTAACTAAAGTTTATGATGCATGCTTTCCCAAAGCACTAAATGACTGTCCCAAATACTTGCCACTTGAAAAAAGTTTACTTCCAGTTCCCTTCAGTTACTGGAACGTAGTGACATTAAATTTGTTACGTTTCTTCATTGCCTATCAGCCATGTGGGTGAGACTGGGCAGGCTGTAGCCAACCTGGAGACCACAATCCTACTTGTATTCACATTGCAGTTGATTCACAGCCCATACATGAAACAGAAAGAGAGTGCATCACCGCAGGGAAACTGAATGAGATTGGTTTATTTTCAAGTTACTGAAAAAAGATGGACTGTGCCATTTTAAATTCGACGTAACCAGCATAAGTCAAAAGAGACTTCCGGTTTTGGCCTTTTCTTGAGATTACATGAAGTGAATCAAATTTGTGAGGACTATGGTCTGAATGCGAAACATCTTGTAAGATCCATAAATAGGGGATCTCACTATCCTCCAATGTCCTCACTCCATATTTTGGTATCAGGACACAAAACAAACAATGGATAAATATTTATTTTATTTTTTTTATTTGTTCATGGGACATGGGCATTACTGGCTGGGCCAGTATTTATTGCCCATCCCTAATTGCCCTTGAGGGGGCAGTTAAGAGTCAGCCACATTGCTGTGGGTCTGGAGTCACATGTAGGCCAGACCGAGTAAGGACCACAGGGTGCCCGGTGGATCGCCACTACCCCAGTGACATGTTTTGACATGTTTGTGTCTGGGTGTGTATGTCCCTGTTCAGTTAAAACCATCTTCATTTTTAAAAAGTTAAATATGAGCCATAGCCATGACGGGCGGAATTCAAACAAAGGTTTTCCAAGAGTCATTTTGGGCCAGGTTTGGTGGGGTGTTTCCTGCCAGTTTTTTGGGTGAGATCTGGTGTTCACCCACACGTAGACATTTTATGGGCCTTGAGGAGTTTCTCCCTAGTCTAGCCCACACTTAGAAATTTTTTTCAACAATAGGGAGCTGTACCCGCCGGCGAGACAGGCTCCTCAGAGATCGGGGTACTACTTTGAAGGGGTGCCCCAATCTCTGTGAGCTTCAAGGTCCCCCAAAAACACCACCCAATGTCACCCCATGCACCCCGCCAGTGAGGACAGCCCACTATGGGGTCACTGAGGGCTTCCCCTTTTCAGGCCTCCCCCATCCCCCTTTTTGGATCCCCTCCCTTCCCCCCAACGTTTATGAGGCCCCTTCACACCCAACCTTCACCCCCACCCTTCAAACCCCCTCATCCACCCTTTCATTTGACTGAACCCCTCAGGCCCCAACCCATAGCACTGCTACTCTGGAAACCTGCCCTGTCCCCAAAGACTCAGGGTTCTCCAAAGGCCTGGGAGAGCCTCGCAGGTGGCGTTAAGCCTGGTGCACACAAGGCAAGGCAGTTAAGTCCCAGGTGTGGCAGTTACATCACAGGTGTGGCTGTTAGGTCCCAGGTGCGGCCAATAGGTCCCAAATCTGGCCGTTACATCCCAGGTGCGGCCATTAGGTCCCAAGTGCGGCCGTTACATCCCAGGTATGGCTGATAGGTCCAAGGAGTGGCTGTTCAGTCCCAGGTATGGCTGTTAGTTCCCGCACGCAGGGAGAATCCGTCAAATGCGTATTTAAATTTGCCTAATGGATCATTTAAATATGGTGATCTGTATCTCACTCAGCAAGGGCGAGATCCAGATCGTGACATCTCGCGAGGTTCAGTTGAAGCTGGAATGTTCTCCCACATTCTTCTTCTTCCTGAAGGCTTTCCTTTATTCACTTCTTATTTCCTTGGCCGATAGTTTAGGCCAATACTCTCTTGAGTTTAGAAGAATGAGTGGAGATCTAACTGAGGTATATAAGATGATAAAATATGCTCACAAAGTAGACATAGATCGGATGCTTCCTTTTGTTGCAAAATCTAGAATGGGCAGTCACAGTTTTAGGATAAGGGGTAGCAGATTTAAAACAGGGAGGAGGAAAAATTACTTCTCTCAAAGGGGTGCGAATTTGTGGAAATCACAAACCCAGAGTGCGGAGAATGCCGGGACTTTGAGTAAATTTAAGGAGGAGATATTCAGATTTTTAATTAGTAATGGGTTGAAGGGTTATGGAGAATGGGCAGGAAAGTGGAGTTGAGGCTGAAATGAGATCAGCCATGCTCGTATCGAATGGCGGAGCGTGCTCAAGGGGCAGAATTGCCTGTTCCAGCTCCTAGACAGGGGCTGTTTAGCACACTGGGGTAAATCGCTGGCTTTGAAAGCAGACCAAGGTAGGCCAGCAGCACGGTTCGATTCCCGTAACAGCCTTCCCGAACAGGCGCCGGAATGTGGCGACTAGGGGCTTTTCACAGTAACTTCATTGAAGCCTACTCGTGACAATAAGCGATTTTCATTTCAATTAGGGGCTGGTTTAGCACACTGGGCTAAATCGCTAGCTTTTAAAGCAGGCCAGCAGCACGGTTCAATTCCCGTACCAGCCCCCCCGAACAGGCGCCGGAATGTGGCGACTAGGGGCTTTTCACAGTAACTTCATTGAAGCCTACTCGTGACAATAAGCGATTTTCATTTCATAGATCTTATGTTGTTATATTTCTTTCCAGTCCCACCTCTGTTAGATTCTCCTGAAATCACTGAATTTTGCTTACTTCATGTTGGGTATGTTCAGTTTTGACATTTCTTTGTTACTTCCCACAATTATATTAAACCTAATTATATTTTGATCAGTATTACCTACATGTTCTCCAATATTCCAAACACCTTACTTCAGTCCCTGAAATAGATCCAACACCTTTTCCTTACTTGTTGGGTAAAGGAAGTTTACCTGTACACATTTAGGAATTGAAAAATCAGAAACAAGTTCATAATAATATATAATAATCTTTATTGTCACAAGTAGGCTTACATTAATGCTGCAATGAAGTTACTGCGAAAAGCCCCTAGTCGCCACATTCCAGCGCCTGTTCGGGTACACTGAGGGAGAATTCAGAATGTCCAATTCACCGAACAAGCACGTCTTTCGGGACTTGTGAGAGGAAACCGGAGCACCCGGAGAAAACCCACGCAGACACGGGGAGAATGTACAGACTCCGCACAGTGACCCAGCGGGGAATCGAACCTGGGACCCTGGAACTGTGAAGATCAGTGCTAACCGCTGTGCTACCGTTGTATTCTGCTTCCATTACAGTTTACTATCATACGACCCTTGGTAGAAATGCATGACATGTACGTTAGGTAGGATTAGATCTGGCTTAGCTATGGCGATCCCATGGGCAAATAACACACCGACATTTACTGGCCAGCCTCACACATGAAAAATAGATTAGGTACCACCATCTTGGAAACTTGTATCTCAACAAGAAGTAAACACCTATACGGGAAGAAGGCAGAAAAAGAAGAAACTCGGCAGAATATGGAAAGGATTTATTTGTTTTAACTCAGTAGCGCACAGGCCTCATTTTTCGAGCTAACTCTGAATGTGTTAGCAGTTAGCAACTAGCACGCTGGGAACCAGACAACAATATGTCATGATTAATCATTTGTTTGTGAATGCTGTTGTTTTTCAGGAGACCTTATAAAAATACTAATATATCACCCTATATTTAAAATGGTGGGTATTATATATTAAAAACTGCATTTACATTATTACTGTAGTATTACTTACCAACTATATACAAAAAGATGATTAAGCAACTAATGACAAGTCTCATTCACTGACTAATAATCCACAATACTATTTGGCAAAGTTGTAAAATGTATCCTGTTACAAAGTAAAATGTTGAAGATGTAAGGATGATATGTTTTTTATAATGACAACTGGAAATAAAACCTTACTCTGTGATCTTTAACCATTGCAACCATAAATCTATGCACAGGTTTGTACTGGCGAGAGGATTAACAGACACAGAGTAAGTGCCTCAAGGACATAATTAATCTGTATTTGAGATAGTTTATGTCCTTGTGCAATCAATAAATCTTCACATCTGTGGACTTTCACTGAATGAAAACACATGAAACAGGTGCAGTTCACTGTATAAAAGTTGACGGTCTCTAAAAATAAATAGTATAGGTAACACAGCTTGATTAACAGAGCAAAATTTAAATACCGTATTACTTAATTGCTGGACCGATGCACACACAGTGTAGGGAAAATTGAAATGTTATTAATTTAAATAATGTTGATCAGTTTCCCTCTTTTGGCCTATAGGAATTGATTTTGAAGCGTTACTTAATAGTTGGCATGGCTTGATAGCTGAAAAAGTTGTAATCACTGTTGATGGATTGAGTTGTCACTTCCATCTGCCTGCTCCAGTTGGGGCTATTTCATTGACTTGTTCAGGTTCCCAATCAGACTCCAGAGAAACAAAAAGCATCCTGACATGGGCACTCACACACAAACGCGCACAGGCAGTCGGGAAACGAGAAAATCGTATTTAAAGAATCAAGCATATCCTAGCGCTCACTGAAATGTCTCCAGAATGTTAGTTGCGTTCACGCTTTAGATGAAATCAAGAGCCCATAATTCTTCCTTTGAAAAGGTCTGGACTGTTTTGTTTAAAGATACACAGCAAAGGTCTTTATAAATTGAATTTCAGAGGTGCAAAGGTTGATCTGAGCTACTTCATTCAGTCTTCAGCCCTCTGAGCTGTAAACAGTTTGCAGACTGTCAAAAATATTTATTTTCATTAACGTCGATATCAGTGTCATCAGAAAGATTCTTTGTTCACTGTGCTCTCTCTGTAATTGCAATGGCTTTTTTTTTGCCCTGAGTGTGTTATAGTAGTGTAATTACTTCAGGGTGCTTTGGTTGGCAGCCTTACCATAGCTGATGTAGACCAAGATAGAAAACTGGAATCTCCTGAAATAATTACATTTTTAGAACATGCTCAAGAGGTGAAGTTCACGCATTTTCAATGCATCTCTCCGCAAACTACACTTTACCATATTTTTACTGTCAGCAAGAAAGAAATCTAGCGCCAATTTTAAAATAACAAGCATTTGCACAAGGTTTCCAAACTTTCGAGTAATAAGATTTGTTTCATTGTTTGGAATTAGTGAACATATTTTGTGATAAGACCTCAGAGCATATGTTTCGAACTTAACTTTAATTTCCATTGTCTATCTAATTTAATGTTTCCTTATGATCATATTAACATCACAAATCTGATCTGCTTCCAACCTTCTTCCTTTATTATTTATTTAGAAATGACTTTCATTAATATTTTGCCTGCGGGGTCTGGCATTTAGACATTGTTGATGTTTTCTGTGCAGATATATCCTTTGAACAAAGCCTGAAATTTCAAAGGGAGCTTACTAATGGAGAATTGTTGCATGTAGGTTGAACAGTCCGGGCCAGTAGCAAAGAATTAAAGAGTTCAATAGAAATTGCAAGCTGATCTCAAAGAGCCTCTGGCTTTATAATGACCCAGGTTGCCCTGTCTTCCTGCAAAGAAGGTACACTCAAAGTTCAGGGCTTAGAGACCAAACCAAATTTAGGACCGCTTTATCCCCTCTCATTGACCTTTGACGTACAGTGGTGGAATTGTAGAATCCATAAAAGTAAAAACAAAATACCCAGAACCAGTGATATATTTTAGTTGTTATCTGTCATCTCTCCCTGTCAGCTCACAGGCACGCAAACCTAGCAAGTCCTGATTCATCAAGTTCTTGCTGTTTTTAATCTCTGATCAATACTGATTGTAAAGTATTTCATTTCTGTAATTTTATACCAAACATCAAACAGTTAAAATGCCAACGGACTTTAATGGACAGAAAACTGTGGCTGGGGTGTGCAATGTTTCAATCTGTGCTCCTAGCAGATGAAAGAGGGGTACTGGAGCGTTTAGCCTGAGATGCTTGAATTTGTTCCTTCGTAAAATGCAGGGATGAAATATTAATTACATGAATTCCAATATTATGTTAATGTAAATGTCGCCACAGTCCCAGAGGACCATCGTCTGCTTTCCCCTTTGAGGGGGGAGAGCTGACTGGTGGTGATTCAACCTGAGGGTCACCACACCTCAGGCGAGGGGCAAGGTTGAAAAGGCCGGGCCTTCATGAATATCCTCAGCCGAGGCAGTAATTGAACTCAAACTGTTGGCGTCACTCAGCATCATAAGCCAATATAGAGGGTTGGTTAACTAGTTGGTTGGATGGCTGGTTTGTAAGGCGGATCGATGCCAACAGCGCAGGTTCAATTCCCAGAGGTGAGATGAGAGTGACTGCCCTTTGACTTCAAGGCAACATTTGACCGATTACGGCATCAAGGTGCCCGAGCAAAACTGGAGTCAATGGGAGTCAGGTAGAAAGCCCTCCGCTGGTTGGAGTCATACCTGGCACAAAGGAAGATGGTTACGGTTATTGTCGGTCAATCGTCTCAGCTCCAGGAGTTCCTGGGACCACCCAACAGCAGCTAATTCATCAATTAACTTCCTTCCATCGTGAGGTCAGATGTGGGCATGTTTACTGATGATTGCATAACATTCAGCACCGTTCATGACTCCTCAGATACCGAAGTAGATCATGTCTAAATTCAGCAAAACCTGGACAATATCCAGGCTTGAGCTGACATACAAGTGCCAGATAATGAACATCTCCAACAAGAAAGAACTGAACCATTGTCCCTTGACATTCAATGGCATTGCCATCGCTGAATCCTTAACTATCAACATCCTGGAGGTGACCATTGGCCAGAAACTGAACTGGACTAGCAATATAAATGTTGTGGCTACAACAGCAAGTCAGAGGTCGGAATCCTGCGGCAGGTAACTCTTCTTCTGGACCCCCCCCCCCCCCCCCTCCCCCAAAGCTTGTCCACCATCTACAAAGCACAGGTCATGAGTGCAATAGAATATTCTCCACTTGCCTGGATGAGTGCAGCTCAAACAACACTCAAGAAGCTCAACACGATACAAGGCAAAGCAGTCAGCATGATTGGTAACATTCACTCCCTCGACCACCAAAGAACAGTGGCAGCTGTTTGTATCACTTACAAGGGGCTACATTCTCCCAAAATGGGGCTACGTCCCTACGCCAACGTAAAAGCGCTGGCGTTGCACTCCCCAGTTTCCTGCAAAAAATAAATGGCGATTCACTTACCTTCCGGGGGGGGGCTAGCAGGGACCCGGGTAGCTTTAACGCAGCTTTTGCTGCAAATACGGGCCCCCGCACCTCCGGTTCCAAGTCGGCGCATGCGCACGGCAGCTGCCTCCCTGAGCGGCAACACACGTGGGTGGCTGGTGGTAGGAGTGGGAGACACTCCAGGTCAGCCACGTGACAAAAAGAATGTTCAAGCCTCTACCATCACTGGCCATTGTTCCAAACAACAACATGCATGTAAAAGCCAGTGTTGCCAAAGCAACGTGGACTCCTTGGGTGAACAATAAAACACCGTCTGAATGTATGACTTGACGAAGTGCATGTTCTTCTCTCATGGCAATATTGAAACAAAGGATGAGATTCCCCGGCCTCCCCTCGGCATGGTTCTCGGTGGTGAGAGGTGGCCAGAGGCAGTGGGATTTCCCATTGAATCCACCCCACGCCATTGGGAAACCTGCGGCAGGGCTGTGCCATCGGCGGGCCTGGAAGGTCCCGCTGGCACGAACAGCCAGATGATCTCTTCCAATGTTTTTTTTCATATAGAAATGATCTGAAATACAACAGCAAGCAACAACAACCCTAATCCTCTGGAGAGCTGCCAAGACCTTGGATAACTGCACAGACACAAATAGACTTGGGTTTCCTTTTTGGAGGTCGAATTTGCCTGCCACCCATATTGAGAGGGGACTGTGCCACTAATCATTTCCATAACTGTTCCTGTAACTGCTGTGCCTAAATAATAAGAAGACAGTATGTTAGAGTTACCTTTTATGACTGGGTGGAAAAGAATGCTAATTTTAACCAATTTGTAATGCAATCCTCCATGTTGCATTCTTCCCAAACCTCTTAATCAGACTGTCTGTCTTCAGAGCTTAATGTAATTGCTCCTGTGTGAGCCCTGGTGTCTTTCAAATAGAAATGCACAAACAGATCAAATCTTAAATTATAGTTCAGTGCATTTTAAAGAAAACACAAGAATCAACAGTACTAAATGAAGCAGACTGGTCAGTTGTTTACCTGTCACTTTAGCCCTTTGAATAACAAAGTTGTTGGAAATTTGAAGGATACAATTATTGTTGCACTCACCACAATAACGCATACTACACGCGAGTCTATTTTAAACTCATTTCAGACAGATCTGAGGTTATCCTTACCAAAAACATTGCTTGGATCAATTTCTTATAATCATAGACTCTTCGAAGCGGAATTACATTTTTGAACTAATAAAGATATCAGCATGTTTTTATTTGTTTTAATGTACAGATTTGTCGTAGACTTTGTGCGTCTTTTAACTTGAATGGACTACTGGACAGCTCTATCATGCATATATGAAGTGCATGCAACCAACCTCAAAAATGTAATGAAAAACAAGTGCTTCATTCAATACCAGCTGTAATTCCCAGAGTCACACTTCATCTTCCTGCGCGCACAGAGCTCTCACACGATGATGGAGTTGACTGCAAGAAGCCAGTTAACTAAACTGAGGCCCCAGGCTGTGTACCACGACTTCAGCCTTTGTAACATCAGCGCATCGCCACCACTGAATTTCAAAATTCCAGAGCTAGGGAAGTACCATCACTGGTGTCCTCGCATGGTCCTTCAATTCGGTGGAATGAAAGGCCCAATCACAATGCCCTCTCCCAAGCCAACATGCCCAGCACTGAGGCAGTAATCTCTCACAATGGCAATTTTGGTTATTAATGCAATGATAATAGGCTGCACTCTCCAGTTCTCTCGCCCTGTGTTCCTCGGCCGTTCGCTGGTGCCGAGATTCTACCTTCCCGCCGCTTGTCAATGGCGTTTCCCATTGAAACCAATTGACGTCGCCAAGAAACCCATGGACGGGGCTGCGCTGCCGACAGGGAAAAGTGAATCGCAACGAATTCCGTCCGATATATTTTTAATTCGGATATATATGTCCATTTCTTCTCCAGACCTGCTCCACTAGGTGGGGCAAGTCATCACTATGCTTGGCAACAGGATCCTGCAGCAACTGTTCTCCTCTGAACTTGGTCACAGCAGGAGATCCCCAAGACAACAGCGGAAATGCTTCAGGGATGTCCTCAAAGCAACCCTGAAGAAGTCAAACATACCCACCAACTCGTTGAAGACCCTGCCTTGTAATTGCCAAAACTGGAGAAGATTCATTCGTTGAGAGACTTCATCATTAACATGAAAAGCAAAGGAGAGGTATTGGAGGGAGTGCACAAAGCTCCAAATAACTCATCTACTTAAACCCTCAAACACCTCCTGCCCCAAACGTGGCAGAGGCGGCAGATCGTGCATTTGCCTGGTCAGCCATTTTGGAATTCAACAAACTGGTGTGGAAACAAGTCATCCTTGATCTGAGGGGCTGTCTAAGAAGGAGCCAGTGAAGAATCCCAAAATACAAACCAAATTATCACCTAAAGGTACGGTATTTCCCTATTGATCAGTGGACCACCACCTGTGACTTCCCGTCCAAGCCACACACCATCCTGACATGGAACTATATCACCATTGTGAGAATGGATGGGTTCTTTAAAATATTTTCGGGGGAATCCATGTTATTCTGTAACGAAGGATGCACGTGCATACATGTGTGTTTGTGTTTGTGTATAAGTGATTTAATTAACCTGGGAAAGGTTAATGGAGTCCATTTGTCTGGACGAGTTGAGGGATGAAAGTAGTGAAGGTGCTAAATGTGTATGTTTGTAATGATGCACCAGTCAAGTGGTTTTATAAGTAAATAAGTTAAGTTTAGAAACTTGAATCAGGAGATGGACCGGGAATTAATTATTTAAATTGTTTCATTTCAAAGGCGTGTAAAAGATTTTTACAGCTTGCAAAGTTTCAGCGGTAAACAAAAGGAGGTTATTACATTATATTTGATCCCAAAGGTGGGGCAATAGGAACTACATAAAAGATTTTAAGATTTTGGAAAAGATAAGTTCGAAATACTGCTGAGAAAAATGGAATCGGAGATGAAAGGGAAAAAGGATACATAAGGAGAGATGTTGAGTGGATTTGGTGTTGGCCACGTAGGGAAGACCTCCTTGAAAGAGCTGGGATATAGTGAAGTTTGAATCATCCATTCAGTCAAGCCAGAAAAATATTGGGCTACAAAAGGCAGTCCTGTTTCTGAAGGTTCTTGGGATTCCACAGAAGAGTGGAAGTGAATTTGAGAAGTCATGTGTTAAAGCTTTATTGAAGAGACAGCAGTTTTGCCTTGGGTAGTATTACTGGATTTTATAGTTAAATCTCAATAACAGATTTGCCTGGAAGGTGTTTACTTGTGAGTCTGAGCAAGACATCTTTTGGGGGAATGTTCTGTGAGCCTAATTTTAACTATGTAACTTTAATCTTGATGTGATTAAGTTTTCTTTTCTTCTTGTTAATTTTTTTACAAAGGAGATTGAGGGGGGATTTGAGGTACAAGATTATGACAAATTTGGGTAAGTTGTGGAAAGAAACATTGTTCCCATTTGTTGATGATACAAGGACTGGGGGAGATAGGTTTAAGGTTTTGGCCAAAAGATGCAGGGCGTCAGGGCGGCATATGGCACAGTGGTTAGCACTGGGACTGCGGCGCTGAGGACCCGGGTTCGAATCCTGGCCCTGGGTCACTGTCCGTGTGGAGTTTGCACATTGAAATGAAATTAAATGAAAATGAAATGAAATGAAAATTGCTTATTGACACAAGTAGGCTTCAATTGAGGTTACTGCGAAAAGCCCCGAGTCGCCACATTCCGGCGCCTGTTTGGGGAGGCTGGTACGGGAATTGAACTGTGCTGCTGGCCTGCCTTGGTCTGCTTTCAAAGCCAGCTCTTTAGCCCTGTGCTAAACAAATTCTGCCCATATCTGCGGGAGTTTCAATCCCACAACCCAAAGATGTGCAGGTTAGGTGGATTGGTGACGCTAAATTGCCGCTTAATTTGGGGAAAAAAAATAATTGGGTACTCTAAATTTATTTTTAAAAAAGAGATGCAGGGCGAATAAGAGTAAGAACTTTTTCTAAGCAGTGAGTGGTAATAACCTGGAACTCACTGCGCACAAGGTGGTAGAAGAATAGACAATGAAAGGTGTCAAAAGCAAATTGGATGGGCACTGGAAGGAAATAAACTTGCAGAATTAGAAAGATAAGACAGGTGAATGGGACTGATTAGATCAAGTGACAGAGATCCGCTAGGTACTGAGTGAGGTGATTAGCTGCCCCTCCATGTTGTCACGACTCCATGACTTAAAGATTCTGCTGTGATTCTGTTTTGTGTGGTCCCAACAGATACAGCAACCTCAAAAGGAACATAAATACCAATGAATGTTTTTTTTATTTATTCTTGGGATGTGGGCGTCGCTGTTTGGGCCAGCATTTGTTGCCCATGCCTAATTGCCCTTGAACTGAGTGGCATGCTGGCCAATTTAAGAAGGGGGCAGTGAAGAGTCAACTGCATGGCTGTGTGGGTCTGGAGTCACATGTCGGCCAGGCCAGATAAGGACAGCAGATTTCTTTCCCTGAAGGACATTAGTGAAGCAGATGGGTTTTCACGACAATTGACAATGGTTTCACGGTCATCATTATACTTTTAATTTCAGATTCGAACCCGGGACCGCAGAGCATTACCCCGGGTCCCTGAATGACTAGGCTAGCGAGAATGCCACTGCCTCCCCATAAATATTAATAGTAAATGCACAAATGTAAGTGGGCTGTCACAGCAATACCATGCAGAAATTTTTTTTTCCCATCACCCTATATTCTTTCTGCTTCAAGTTTTCCTCAATGTTTGGCGTGTGACCATATGGATGGAGAGATGTAAGAGGGCAAACTCTGGTGAGTTGTGTTGGTGTTTGGCCCATTTTTACTTTCTCGACCCATAAATGACAAGGAATCAGTAATTGATGAACAATATAGAAATTCGCTGATACTACCAATTTTGAGTGTTGAAAATTCTGATAAAGACTGCAAAAGTTTGCAGGGGAATATAAATAGGCTTATTGGATGATGAGGCAAATGTTAGGTGCAGTTTGGTGAAGGAAAATGTGAAGAAATACTTTTGAGGAGGATATGGAAAGGAAATATATCGTCAATAGTAAGATTTTCTAATGTGGAGCATAAGAGGGACACAGGAATGCACATACATTGGTCATTAAATATGGTAGCAGAAATAGGACAGAGTATAAAAAGACAAACAGAAATTTTGGCTTTGTATCTTGTGGTACAGAATAAAAAAGGAAGAGGTTGATGCTGCACATTACTTTGGTTAAGCCACCGTTGAAGAATTATGCAGTTATGGGAGGGATACACAAACAATGGAAAATCTGTATATGGATTCACTTAGATGCAATGCAGGATGGATGGTTACAGTATTGAAGAAATAAGACAGAAGTTAAGACTCATTCACTGCAGCGGAACATGTACCAGGATGACCTGATAGAGGAATTAAGATTAGGAAGTGTTATGAAGAGGTAAATAGTGACGGGTTCTTTTCACAGATTAAAGTGTTGCCAATGGACAAGGGAAAACTTGAGGTAATCACAAAAGTAAGCAACAGGTGACTGGGGCATGCAGTAGAATGCATTTATCTGCCATGCCACTTTAGCTCAATGTTACTGCAATTATGCAGCTCTCCCTTGAACCTTTCGCCGACCCGATTGATGTGACCACAAAGCTGAAGAAAGAAATCTTTTTCTTGAGAGCTTCTAGCTTACTGAGGAGTTATGAGGTCAATCTCCATCCGACAATCTGCTGTGAAAACTCTGCCTACTATTTTGACAGCTGTAACAAGTTCCACCACAGCAGTTGAGTCAACCCCTGACATTCTAAAACAATCAACAACATTCTAAACCAAACAACACAAAACTCCCGAATAAAAAGCCTGATCTCCCAATGTCGATGGATCCTTTAAAAAAATTGAAGGATTCATAAAACTTCACCAAAAATTAACAAACAGGGTCGAAAACCTTCAGTGGCGGTGTTGAAAAGGAAAGATTAGAAAATAAATCTTTGGACAAAGAATAATTAGAAGATAATGTTAATCTGTGCCATAAACCATTGTTGAAGCAATATCCGCAAACCTACTTAAGAAGAAATTTGAAAAGAGGAGCGTTGAAGGATGTGAGGAGTGGGCAGTTAGAAGACCAGAATGTTCATGTGGGGAAAATACTAGCCTGAATTTAAAGGACTGAATGGCCTGTTTGTGCTGTAACATTTTATGGTTCTTTGATCATGCCGAAAAACTGGAATACATTCAGATGCCACCACCACGTACTCATTCAATAAACAGTTAGTTCTAATGATTTACATCAGTGTCAGTTTTTAGTGGAGAAGAGAGACTAAGGTTATGCTTTCATCCCACATGATCCTGGAATATTGGATTGGTTCAGCAGAGAAGCTCAGAACCTTATAATACTTTCTGTGGTCCTGCTTAATTTGGCGGTGAATGGCGCAACTCGTTTATAAAAATTCATTCTTGGCATGTGGGCTTCGCTGGCTCGACCAGCTATTATTGCCCCACCCCTAATTGCCCCTTGAGAAGGTGGTGGTGAGCTGTCTTCCTGAACCACCGCAGTGCATGTGGTGTAGGTGCACCCACGGTGCTGTTAGGAAGGGAGTTCCAGGAATTTTGACCCAGCGACAGCGATATATTTCCAAGTCAGGGTGGTGAGTAACTTGGAGGAAACCTCCAGCTGGTGGGGTCCCCAGGTATCTGCTGCCCTTACCCTTCTAGATAGTAGTTGTCGTAGGGTTGGAAGATGCTCTCTCAAGAGGCTTGTGAGTTCCCGCAGCCCATCTTATAGATGGTGCACATGCCTGTTACTGTGCATCTGTGGGGGAGGGAGTGAATGTTTGTGGTGGGAGGGAGGTCAATCAAGCGGGTTGCTCTGTCCTGGATGCTGTCGAGCTTCTTGAATGTTGTTGAAGCTGCACTCATCCAGGCAAGTAGAGAGTGTTCCATCGCACTCCTGACTTGTGCATTGCAGATGGTGGACAGGCTTTGGGAAGTCAGGATGTGAGTTAATCACCACAGAACCACTAGCTTCTGATCTGCTCTTGTAGCCACGGTATTTATATACTTCATCGAATTCAGTTTCTAGTCAATTGTAATCCCCAGGATGCTGATAGTGGTAATACCATTGAATATCAAGGGACGATGGTTTTGTTGGAGATGGTCATTGCCTGGCACAAGTGTGGCACAAATGTTACATGTCATTTGTCAGCTAAAGCCTGGATATTGTCCAGGTCTTCTTGCATTTGAACACGGTCCTCAGTGTCTGAGGAGTCGTGAATGGTGCTGAACATTGTGCAGTCATCAGCAAATATCTGCTCTTCTGACTTCACAATGGAAGGAAAGTTATTGATGACGCAGCTGAAGATGGTTGAGCCTAGGATACTCACCTGAGGAACTCCTGCAGTGATGTCCTGGAACTGAGATTGTTGACCGTCAACAAACACAACTATCTTCCTTTGTGCCGGCTATGACACCAACCAAAAGCCTCGGGGCTTTTCACAGTAACTTCATTTGAAGCCGACTCGTGACAATGAGCGATTTTCATTCCATTTTCATTTAATTTCAACCAGTGGAGAGTTTTCCCCCTGATTTCCATGGACTCCATTTTTGCTAAGGCCCCTTGATGCCTTACTCAGTCAAATGCTGCAGTTACAAGGACAAGGAACTGAAAGATCTTTCTACCTGGCTTTCAATCAAATATTCCTTCCTGCGTACAGCAAAATGCTAACACCTCGGGATTGTTGCTATGGTAACTGCGGGAAGGAGGAGGCTATTGGGAAGAAAATGGATTTTGAGTCAATGGCTTGTTGAATTCCTGTTTTTACCGGGGAGCAGCTTCTCCCTATGCATTCCGGAATTGTTGCCAGCCGCAGGCACCGCGACCTTTCTGACACCCGCCTGCAACCCACCCTGCACGAACCACCCTTTGAAAAACCCTACTTTAAGTGACAGTAAACTTAAGAGTTGTCCGGTACACCACCAACCAGACCCCCTTATTACCAGAATTTCTGATGTTATTCTCAAAAGAATTGTCACTTTACCAATAATAAGCAATTACAAAGTTATCCAGAATCTGTATGCTTTAATATTTAATACTTTAATTTATGTTTCTGATGCGCTATCAATAACTACTGAAACGAAGGAGTAATCCGAATTGAAGGCTTTAACTAACAAGATGTTTCCCCAGCAGCTCGAGTACAGAAAGAAGGTTGGCTGCTGGGAAACACGGGTTCTTATACCCCGCCTCATTGGGCGGAGCTACCTTACATCCCGACCAATGAAATGCAAACACTTGGGCCAATGAGCAGCGAGCCTTCTCCACCAATGGTAGCTCACACTCCCAGGTACCATAGTACCTCTAGTCATACTACTACAGTTTCAATGGACTATTAAAAATTGGAAGTAAAAAGGAATACTTCTGTTCACTTCCTGCGTACCTGCATATTCGTCCATGCTACACATATTTCATAACATTCCATAGGTAAATGGAACTCTTCTTCAACCAGTATTTGTGATTTGCCATCACCACCCGTGCCCTGTCCATGTCGGATAATAAAGATTTCACTGTATATTGAATAAAAGAAGGCATGCCCAGGCTATTCAACAGTGAGTGTATAATAAATCAAAGGTACTATTGCATTAGAACTATTCAAGATCAAGTGCCTGCTTTAAGGTTAGCTGAACTATTTAATCAAATTACTGAAAAGATTTTTAAATTTAGTGGCAGCAAATACTCCGTGTGAATCATAAAAATAGGAAAGATAGCCTTAAGTTCAGCAGTTTAGTGCAATTAACAGAAAGGTGGTAGCTACACCTAGGACAATTAAGTCCAGAACCATTTGTATGTATAATTCTGTGCAAATATATCATCCCATTGTGCTGTATTAAGTATATTCTTCTCATTCTTGACATTTGGTGACTTCACAACTTTTTCCCTGGTGTTCTGACAGTATTAAACCCTCAATCAGTACCTAGATTATCTGGTCATTGTCATTGTTTATAGAATCATAGAATTTATAGTGCAGAAGGAGGCCATTTGGCCCATTGGGTCTAGACCGGCTCTTGGAAAGAGCGCCCTACTTAAGCCCATGCCTCCACTATATCCCCGTAACCCAGTAACCCCACCTAAACATTTTGGACACTAAGGGGCAATTTAGCATGGCCAATCCACCTAGCCTGCCCATCTTTGGACTGTGGGAAGAAACTAGAGCAGCCGGAGGAAACCCACGCAGACACGGGGAGAACATGCAAACTCCACACAGCCAGTCAGCCGAGGCCGGAATTGAACCCGAGTCCGTGGAGCTGTGAGGCAGCAGTGCTAATCATTCTGCCACCGTGCCGCCCTGGCTTTGTGTGTGACATGTTGCTGTTGCGTTTCTCACATTACATCATACTTCTTTGGTGAGGGTGTTTTGAAATGTCTGGTGGTTGTGAAAAAGGGACGATATAAATCCAAGTTTTTTTTTGAGAACTCATGGACATCATTATGCTCCTGTTACACAAGGATATTTTGTGCAGCTGATGGGATCTCAGTCCATTGAGAGCTCCCATTGTAACTGGCATACACAGCGTTCAATTTTGCAAAATCTGCGTTCAATTTTACAAACCTTTGAACAATGTGCGGTGCTCGTTCAGCAAACCATGGTGCTATGAGAGAAAATAAGACTTTAGTTTGTAATACAAGGGTAAAAGTCCCTGGAAGAGGATTAAGAGGGCGGCACGGTAGCACAGTGGGCAGCACTGTTGCTTCACAGCTCCAGGGTCCCATGTTCGATTCCCGGCTTGAGTCATGTCTGTGTGGAGTCTGCACGTTCTCCCCGTGTCTGTGTGGGTTTCCTCCGGGTGCTCCGGTTTCCTCCCACAAGTCCCGAAAGACGTGCGGCGGGATTCTCCGACCCCTCACTGGTCCGGAGAATCTCCAGGGGGGCGGCGTGAATCCTGCCCTGCCACCCCGACACCGGCTGCCGAATTCTCCGGTGCCAGTTTTTTGGTGGGGGCGGGAATCGTGCCGCACCGATTCTCCACTCCGTGATGGGCCGAATGGCTGGCCGTTTTTGGCCAGTCCCACCGGCGTAAATTACACAATGTTCATCCTGGCGGGACCTGGCTCTGTGGGCAGCCTGCGGAGTCCTCCGTGTGGACGGGTGGATCCTGCTCCAGGGTGGGGCGCCCCCACAGTGGCCTGGCCCGCGATCAGGGCCCACCGATCTGCGGGCTGGCATGTGCCGGGGGGGCACTCTTTCCCTTCGCGCCGGCCGCTGTAAAGCTCCTCCATAGCCTGCGCGGAGAATAAACCCCCTGCGCATGCGCAGGAAACATGCCAGCGTTTCTGGGAACACGCTGGCGCCCCTGCGCATGCGCCAACTCGCGTCGGCCGGCGGAGACCTTCGCCCGTGGATACCAGAGAATCTGGCTGTGATGTTAGATAATTTGGACATTCTGAATTCTCCCTCTGTGTACCCGAACAGGCGCCGGAGTGTGGCGACTAGGGGCTTTTCACACTAACTTCATTGCAGTGAAAATGTAAGCCTACTTGTGACAATAAAGATTATTATTATTACATGTAGCTCACAAGCAAATTTAACTGTGAACTTAGTCTGATTATTACCAGGGATTCTATTATAGTCTGTAATATGCACAACTTCAGACAGGTACATTAAACATTCTCATCTGGGTTCAGTTACACATTGGGCCTGCTAGGGATCACCTTTCCAAATTATTAAGATCAAGGATTACACTGTGGGACCCCTATTAATGGATATCGTAGCATCACAGCACAGAGAAGCTGCCTCGAGATCTTTATTGGTGGTAGCAATACACTTCCAAAAGACTGAACAGAGACAGAGATTTTCAACAGGGGCGTTCTACATCTCAGTCCAAGCCAAAGCAAGTTTGGATAGGTCATCTAAACACGGTGCATGTTAATCACTGCCCACTTGTAAAAGTAAATGATTTAAAAGACAGCTCTTCAAATGTTCACATAAACAGAATGAAGTCGAAGATGACATTTCTGCTTTAACATCATACTTAAATTTCAGACTCAATTGCCTGATGATTACCCTGTCACGATACCGCTGCATGTTTGCTATTCTCCAAATTATATTTTGTATTTTTGCAAAGCCAGCAATCTTTGATCTGTAAGTGAGGGGCGGGGGGGTGGCAGAGGTCACAGGTCACAGTCATGACAACATGTTTTAGACTGTCCGTCTAATGTAGAAAAGTCAAACCATGCGAAGTAACTCTAGACCTGCCTGGTGGATTTTAAAACAAACTTGGTTAGATTATATCATGAACTGGCAACCCATTCTCAGGTTCAAAGATCAGATGGTATTTATCCCCGAAAGTTCACTGTGAGGCAATATAGTCCACTTGGTCCTGAGGGAAAATCTATCTTATTGTTTCGTTGCACGATTCTTCGGGTGGTCAAATACCTTTCATTTTTTTAAATCATGAAACTGCGTTGGTTTAGCAATAGCCACAGATATAAGAGGTTAGCGGGGACACAGACTGGCTTTCTCCGGAATTTGGGGAACTGGAACATTTAAACCGTAAAAGATTGGAAATGGATAATCATCTTTAAGAATGTGTTTCTTTCTTTCCAATTCACTGTCACACTGGCTAACGCGCCCAGCAAAAATGAATCAGGTTTGCCTAAATCCTGGAATCGTTTTGTAAAAGAGGGGGGTATGATTTATTCCCGTGAACTTTCTCCCTTTCTAATAAAAAGTCCCTGCCTCCTGCTGAGGTAAGGTTTCACAGGCTGGGGTCATGCTCCAGACCCTTGCTAAGTAGCTATTTCTGCATTTGCGAGCCTAGGTATTGTCTGGCTATTGCAGCCGAGGGGCCCAATTCCGTCTCTGCCCAACATTCACTCCCAGAAAGCTGAAGTATTTAATTTCCCAAATATTTAATTTTATTCTCAGTTTTCTTTTAATAATTCTCGGGGTATGAGTGTCATTGGAAAAGTTGACATTTATTGCCTGTTTACAGAGACAGATTTACAGGGCTGTGCCCGGAGTTAAAAAAAAATAACAAAACACATAGACTGAAGCACATAATGTGCTGCATTGGACTCTTACCATCTGAATTGGGTTTTTAGGTCTTAGCCCAGGTATGCATCTGGGGATTTCCTTCACCTATTCAGAATCTACTCCAGTGTGCCCGGGATCATACTTAACAAATCTTTCCCTCTGTAGGCTGCCTTTCTCGAACACATCACGTTACCTGGATTTTCTGTGGGTAAATGGGTTCTCGGCCCACTCCTCCAGAAATCAGGCCTGGAGTATTTTAATTCCCAGATCTCATTGAAATCCTGCCAGCTGTCCCCCTGCCCATCCTCCGCATCCATCTGGAGATGGAGTGAGAATCATGGTTTAACTACAACCTCTGGGTGCTCTCCTAGCGAGTAAGTGACAAAACTCCCAAGCTTCCGCTGGACGGTTCTGGTTTAAATCATCCGCTTATGTCCAGCCAGACGGGACCTTGGATTGACATCTTATCTGAAAGGTAGTAACCTCTGAGCGTGCAGAATCCCCTGCAATCACGTGTGCAGCACGGTAGCACACATGGCTAACACTGTGGCTTCACAGCCCCAGGGTCCCAGGTTGGATTCCTTGCTGGGTCACTGTCTGTGCGGAGTCTGCGCGTTCTCCCCGTGTCTACGTGGGTTTGCTCCGGGTGCTCCGGTTTCCTCCCACAGTCCAAAAATGTGCAGCTTAGGTGGATTGGCTCTGCTGAATTGCCCTTAGTGACTAAAAAGGTTAGGATTTGTTATTGGGTTATGGGGATAGGGTGGAAGTAAGGGCTTAAGTGGGTCAGTGCAGACTTGATGGGCTGAATGGCCTCCTTCTGCACTCTTTGTTCTTTGTTCTGATGCTGCCCCCGAGTGTCAGGCTAGGCATACACTCAAGTGCATGGATCGGGGCTTGAGCCCAGAATCTTCAGGCTCAAAATTCAGAGTGGTACCACTTCGTCAAGGCTGTCGGCTCAATGTTGATTCAATCAGTTGCCTTACTTAATTTTTATCCATCTTATGAAGGAGAAGTTTGTTGATAGTCAGCTGTAAAGAAGTGCCACATGAGGAAGAGTGACAACCAACTCGCTCCATAACTTCTAATACAGAAGATACAGAAGTCTGAAGACCCGCACATCCAGACATACGAACAGCTTCTTCCCCACAGCTACTCGACTCCTCAACGACTTTCTCTCGGACTGATCTGTTCCCTGTAAGAACATATTCACAATGCCCTATGCTGCTCTCACTCATGTATTTGCTTTGTTTTGCCCTTGTTCCGCACTGTAACCAATCATTATTTGTCGATGCACCATTTGTCGATGTACTCTGTCGATTCTTCTTTTTGTCTACTATGTACGTATTGCGTACATTCCCTTCAACGCAGAAAAATACTTTTCACTTCGGTACATGTAACAATAAATCAATCAATCAATAATAAAAGGGAGCATTTCGAGCCGTCAGATCAATGAGGCATTGTTAGATGAACAAGTTGAAGGAGTGCTACAGGAGCAGGGTGGTAATGGTGTGGATTACCAAGAGAACATTGAGAGGATCGATTTCATGTTTCTGTAGTAGACACAATGACGGATTGAATGAGGAGCAGTGTCCAGTAAACCTGGAAACTAGCAGACAGAAGGTGCGACTGTGATTTGCCATGCTGCAATACATGACTCCTTGTTCTTTACGTATAGGAAGGGAGTGACTTAATTCTGAAAGGGCCAAAGGTTTACTGCATTGCGGAACATTGTCTATCGTAAGGCTACTCAAGGAACTCCCTCCATGTCTCATTGTCTAATATGAAAGCCATGACTGATCTTTCACTGTGAAATGCTTTGGAATGTCTTGGGGACATGAAAGGTGCTTTGTGAATGTAATTTCCTCTCACTTTCTCCAGTTACCGGCAATGGCCTTCTCTTCCTTTCATTCCTGTCAACCTCAATATGGAATTCTTACAGTGCCGAAGGAGATCATTCGGCCCATCGAGTCTGCACCGACCCTTTGAAAGAGCACACTACCTAGTCGCACTCCCCCGTAAACCACTGATCCCAACTAACATTTGGACACTAAGGGGCAATTTATCATGGCCAATTCGCCTAGCCTGCACATCTTTGGACTGTGAGAGGAAACCAGGACACGGAGAGAAAACCCACGCACATACAGGGAAAATATGCAAACTCCACACAGTCACCCAAGGTCGAAATTGAACCCCGGTCCCTGCTGCTGTGAGGCAGTAGTGCTAACCAAATCATCCCCCATGATTTAGATTTCTTCCTTTACCTTTTCAAATTTAGTTGCAGAAGCCGATGATTATTTTTGTAAACTTTTCTGGGCAGAACAGCAAGAATCATCAGGATTTCAATGTGCTGATGGATTGCGTTGTGGCAATTCAGGTAAGAATCATAGAATCTACAGGGCAGAAGGAGGCCATTTGGCCCATTGAGTCTGCACCAGCCCTTGGAAAGAGCAACCCACCCAAGCCCACACCTCCACCAAATCCTCCTAACCCAGGAACCCCACCCCACCTTTTTGGACACTAGGGGTAATTTATCATGGCCAATCCACCTGATCTGCACATCTTTGGACTGTCGGAGGAAACCGGAGCACCCAGAGGAAACGCACGCAAACACAGAGAGAACGTGCAGACTCCGCACAAACACCTGGGACCCTGGGGCTGTGAAGCAACTGTGCTAACCACTGTGCTACCTCGCTGCCCAGGAACTCTGGCTCAGGAACTCATCAGAGTCGTTCTTTGGTTGAGAGGTATCGTCAGATTGAAGTGCATGGTTATCCCTGGTTTCGAATCAACCACCTTTGAAGCTCCTCTGGCACACCCAATGCAGGCTTTTAAAGTACATAAACAGAAGCTACACATTGTTAGAATGATGTCCCATTCTGTACAAAGGGACCTTAAAAGGACGTCGAAAGTACTGTGAATTCCAACAACCACACTGCACACCTCACCAAGGTTCCTTAGGCAGCACCTCCCATGACCCATGACCTCTACCACCTCGACGGCCAAGGACAGTAGATTCATGGGAATACCACCACATTGAAATTCCCCTCCACATTACTCACCATTCTGACTTGGAAATATATCGCTGTTCCTTCACTGCTGCTGGGTCAAAATCCTGGCACTCTCTCACTAACAGCACCGTGGATGTACCTGCAGCTCAGGGACTGCAGTGGTTCAAGAAGGCAGCTCACCACCACCTTCTCAAGGGAAAATAGGGATGGGCAACAAATGCTGGCCTAGCCAGTGAAACCCACATCCCATAAAAAATAATTTTTAAAAATCTATTAGAATCTTGCTACTTGGCAGAACGTTACTTCTTATTCTCATTGCTTGTCAGGATCCATATGGGAGAATATTAATTGGAAATGAACATCTGATTAGAATATAGAAACATAGAAACATTGAAAAAAATAGATGCAGGAGGAGGCCATTCAGCCCTTCGAGCCTGCTCTGCCATTCATTATGACCATGGCTGATCATCCAACTCAACAGCCTAATCCCGCTTTCCCCCAGATCCATTGATTCCCCTTCGCCCGAAGTGCTACAACTGAAACGATACATTGTTTTGAACTCAACTATTTCCTGTGGTAATGAATTCCACAGGCTCTCCACTCTCCGTGTGAAGAAATTTCTCTTCATCTCTGTTCCAAATGGTCTACCCTGTATCCTCAAACTGTGACCCCTGGTTCTGGACACACCCACCATCAGGTTTCCTCCCACAAGTCCCGAAAGACGTGCTTGTTCGTTGAACTGGACATTCTGAAGGGCAGCACGATAGCATTGTGGATATCGCAAATGCTTCACAACTCCAGGGTCCCAGGTTCGATTCCGGCTTGGGTCACTGTCTGTGCAGGGTCTACACATCCTCCCCGTGTGTGCGTGGGTTTCCTCCGGGTGCTCCGGTTTCCTCCCACAGTCCAAAGATGTGCAGGTTAGGTGGATTGGCTGTGATAAATTGCCCTTAGTGTCCAAAATTGCCCTTAGTGTTGGGTGGGGTTGCTGGTTTATGGGGATAGGTTGGAGGTGTTGATCTTGGGTGGGGTGCTCTTTCCAAGAGCCGGAGCAGACTCAATGGGCCGAATGGCCTCCTTCTGCACTGTAAATTCTATGACTTATCAGGAACATCCTTCCTGCATCTACCCTGTCTACCCCCCCCCCCCCCCCCCCCCCCATCCTTCTGAAATCCAGCGAATACAATCCTAACTGGTTCAATCTATCCATATACATCAGTCCCGCCATCCAGGAATCAGACTGGTAAACCTTCGCTGCAGCCCCTCTAGAGCAAGAACATCCTTCCTTAGATAAGAGGACAAAAATGCACATAACACTCCAGGTGTGGCCTCACCAAGGCCTACTCGAACCCTCTCGCACGGAAGGCCAGCATAGCTTTTGTCACTTATTGCTGCAGTGGTGCTTTGAAATTGATTTCTGTGAGTAAGGCCATCCAATAATTCCTGTAAAGAGGGCAGCACAGTGGCCAGTGGTTAGTGCTCCTGCCTCACTGCGTCGGGAACCCGGGTTAGATGCCGGCCCTGTGTCACTGTCCATGTGGAGTTTGCAAATTCTCCCTGTGTCTGCGTGGGTCTCACCCACACAAATCAAAGATGTGCAGAGTAGGTGGGTTGCCACGTTAAATTGTCCCTTAATTGGGAAAAAAAACTTTTAAAAATAATACTAATTCCTAAAAATTAATGCCATAAACTTTAAAGATCTAATGCCATAAACTTTCATCACAATGGCCATTTATCAGTTCCTTGAGGTGGACTCCCAGTAAATGGTCAGTACTTCTTTGATGCCTTCGCAAGCAGGAGAACTACACAACGCTCCAATGTGCAGTTCTGTAACGTTACGGACAAGGAAAGGTGGGAACAGAAACCCTTACAATAAGGTAGCACAGTGGTTCACACTGTTGCTTCACAATGCCAGGGACCCGGGTTCGATTCCTGACTTGGGTCACTGTCTGTGCGGAGTCTGCACGTTCTTCCCGTGTCTGCGTGGGCTTCCTCCGGGTGCTCCGGTTTCTTCCCACAAGTCCCGAAAGACGTGCTTGTTTGTTGAACTGGACATTCTGAATTCTCCCTCAGTGTACCCGAACAGGCGCCGGAGTGTGGCGACTGGGGGATTTTCACAGTAACTTAATTGCAGTGTTAATGGAATAAAGATTATTATTATTTACTGTCTGAAATCATTGTTTTGGAAAAGATTATGTATGAGTTTCTCAACCCTTGATTGTGTGTGTTTTTCTCAATAGCCAGCAGCAAGCTATCATGGATTTAAATTAAGAGGATTATTTGTTCACCCATTTACCTCAAATGTCTAATGTTACATCAATACTTCTACACACTCACACTGCTCGAGAAAAAGTACATTTGAAGCAGATAGTGCACTTTTAAAAATTGAAAATCAAAGTTCACGTGTTTGGCTTATGAGAGTCCACTAAAAAAGGTGTTCACTCCTGAATGGTTAGTCTATGTAGATTCAAATAGCTGGAGCTATTTTGACTCCCACAAATCTAGCAGGTCTCAAAGTTATTTACTTGTGATGTTCTTACCAAGAGGTCAAGTATATTGACAGCGTGGGCAGCACGGTAGCATTGTGGATAGCACAATTGCTTCACAGCTCCAGGGTCCCAGGTTCGATTCCGGCTTGGGTCACTGTCTGTGCGGAGTCTGCACATCCTCCCCGTGTGTGCGAGGGTTTCCTCCGGGTGCTCCGGTTTCCTCCCACAGTCCAAAGATGTGCAGGTTAGGTGGATTGGCCATGATAAATTGCCCTTAGTGTCCAAAATTGCCCCTAGTGTTGGGTGGGGTTACTGGGTTATGGGGATAGGGTGGAGGTGTTGACCTTGGGTAGGGTGCTCTTTCCAAGAGCTGGTGCAGAGTCGAGGGGCCGAATGGCCTCCTTCTGCACTGTAAATTCTATGATAATCTATGACAGGTGGACTGGAATAGGAAACCAGGGTGGGCTGCTGCAGTGTTTTTCAAACATTTTTGCCCGGACCCATTTTTACCAACCAGCCATCCTTTGGGACCCCCGCTGGCCAACCTACGTGACCTACGCCGGTAGGCGCAACCCAAACGGGCGCCCTTCGCTACCTAGGCCAGCCGAAATTCGCCCCACCATTTTCTCTTACCTTTAATGCGAGAGGTGAGCCTGAGCTTATTCTATAGTCTAAAGTAGCGAAGAATGAGAAATGGCCCCATTGAAACAGGCATTATTCTCTCTGGACTCTACAGAGAAGATGCAGAACATAAGTTTTCCTCAGATGGGTGGTTTACAGTCAGGGGATATCAACTGCAAATGACAATGTGATAAATTTAGACATAGGTGAGGAGGAAATACTTAACTCTAAAATTCCCTCTCAAAGAGAGTTATGCAGGCTCAGCCATTCAGCAGATTCAAGACAATATCTTCTCCTGGATCAGCGCGCTGACTTCAGGAGGAATACGGTGTTTCACTCTGGGCTCCGGGAATGCGCGCTGATAAACGAGCACGCATGCGTAGCAGACCTGCATTTTTAAAGCCGCTTGCAGCCAGCATTTTTAAAAGCCGGTTGCTGCGGGCGGTGTGCCTGAACACCTCGGATCAGAAACGCCGCGATGGTTGGTTCTGCAACCCTCCCAACACACCCGCCATGACCCACCAGCGGGTCGCGACCCCCACTATGAAAATGCCTGGCCAAGTGCCTTGTCGTGCTGCTCGTGTCCTTCAGCTGCATGGTAGCACAGTGGTTAGCTCTGTGGCTTCACAGCACCAGGGACCTGGGTTCGATTCCCCGCTGGGTCACTGTCTGTGCGGAGTCCGCACGGTCTCCCCGTGTCTGCGTGGGTTTCCTCCGGGCGTTCCGGTTTCCTCCCACAGTCCAAAGATGTGCAGGTTAGGTGGATTGGCTGTGATAAATTGCCCTTAGTGTCCAAAATTGCCCTTAGTGTTGGGTGGGGTTGCTGGGTTATGGGGATAGGTTAGAGGTGTTGATCTTGGGTGGGGTGCTCTTTCCAAGAGCCGGAGTAGACTCAATGGGCCGAATGGCCTCCTTCTGCACTGTAAATTCTATGACTTATCAGGAACATCCTTCTTGCATCTACCCTGTCTACCACCCCCCCCCCCTCCCCCCCCCATCCTTCTGAAATCCAGCGAATACAATCCTAACTGATTCAATCTATCCATATACATCAGTCCCGCCATCCAGGAATCAGACTGGTAAACCTTCGCTGCAGCCCCTCTAGAGCAAGAACATCCTTCCTTAGATAAGGGGACAAAAATGCACATAACACTCCAGGTGTGGCCTCACCAAGGCCTACTCGAACCCTCTCGCACGGAAGGCCAGCATACCTTTTGTCACTTATTGCTGCAGTGGTGCTTTGAAAATTGATTTCTGTGAGTAAGGCCATCCAATAATTCCTGTAAAGAGGGCAGCACAGTGGCCAGTGGTTAGTGCTCCTGCCTCACTGCGTCGGGAACCCGGGTTAGATGTCGGCCCTGTGTCACTGTCCATGTGGAGTTTGCAAATTCTCCCTGTGTCTGCGTGGGTCTCACCCACACAAATCAAAGATGTGCAGAGTAGGTGGGTTGCCACGTTAAATTGTCCCTTAATTGGGAAAAAAAACTTTTAAAAATAATACTAATTCCTAAAAATTTAATGGCATAAACTTTAAAGATCTAATGCCATAAACCTTCATCACAATGGCCATTTATCAGTTCCTTGAGGTGGACTCCCAGTAAGTGGTCAGTACTTCTTTGATGCCTTCGCAAGCAGGAGAACTACACAACGCTCCAATGTGCAGTTCTGTAACGTTACGGACAAGGAAAGGTGGGAACAGATACCCTTACAATAAGGTAGCACAGTGGTTCACACTGTTGCTTCACAATGCCAGGGTCCCGGGTTCGATTCCCGGCTTGGGTCACTGTCTGTGCGGAGTCTGCACGTTCTTCCCGTGTCTGCGTGGGCTTCCTCCGGGTGCTCCGGTTTCTTCCCACAAGTCCCGAAAGACGTGCTTGTTTGTTGAACTGGACATTCTGAATTCTCCCTCAGTGTACCCGAACAGGCGCCAGAGTGTGGCGACTGGGGGATTTTCACAGTAACTTAATTGCAGTGTTAATGGAATAAAGATTATTATTATTTACTGTCTGAAATCATTGTTTTGGAAAAGATTATGTATGAGTTTCTCAACCCTTGATTGTGTGTGTTTTTCTCAATAGCCAGCAGCAAGCTATCATGGATTTAAATTAAGAGGATTATTTGTTCACACATTTACCTCAAATGTCTAATGTTAGATTGACTCCCACAAATCTAGCAGGTCTCAAACTTATTTACTTGTGATGTTCTTACCAAGAGGTCAAGTATATTGACAGCGTGGGCAGCACGGTAGCATTGTGGATAGCACAATTGCTTCACAGCTCCAGGGTCCCAGGTTCGATTCCGGCTTGGGTCACTGTCTGTGCGGAGTCTGCACATCCTCCCCGTATGTGCGTGGGTTTCCTCCGGGTGCTCCGGTTTCCTCCCACAGTCCAAAGATGTGCAGGTTAGGTGGATTGGCCATGATAAATTGCCCTTAGTGTCCAAAATTGCCCCTAGTGTTGGGTGGGGTTACTGGGTTATGGGGATAGGGTGGAGGTGTTGACCTTGGGTAGGGTGCTCTTTCCAAGAGCTGGTGCAGACTCGATGGGCCGAATGGCCTCCTTCTGCACTGTAAATTCTATGATAATCTATGACAGGTGGACTGGAATAGGAACCAGGGTGGGCTGCTGCAGTGTTTTTCAAACATTTTTGCCCGGACCCATTTTTACCAACCAGCCATCCTTTGGGACCCCCGCCGGCCAACCTACGTGACCTACGCCGGTCGGCGCAACCCAAACGGGCGCCCTTCGCTACCTAGGCCAGCCGAAATTCGCCCCACCATTTTCTCTTACCTTTAATGCGAGAGGTGAGCCTGAGCTTATTCTATAGTCTAAAGTAGCGAAGAATGAGAAATGGCCCCATTGAAACAGGCATTATTCTCTCTGGACTCTACAGAGAAGATGCAGAATGTAAGTTTTCCTCAGATGGGTGGTTTACAGTCAGGGGATATCAACTGCAAATGACAATGTGATAAATTTAGACATAGGTGAGGAGGAAATACTTAACTCTAAAATTCCCTCTCAAAGAGAGTTATGCAGGCTCAGCCATTCAGCAGATTCAAGACAATATCTTCTCCTGGATCAGCGCGCTGACTTCAGGAGGAATACGGTGTTTCACTCTGGGCTCCGGGAATGCGCGCTGATAAACGAGCACGCATGCGTAGCACACCTGCATTTTTAAAGCCACTTGCAGCCAGCATTTTTAAAAGCCGGTTGCTGCGGACGGTGTGCCTGAACACCTCGGATCAGAAACACCGCGATGGTTGGTTCTGCAACCCTCCCAACACACCCGCCATGACCCACCAGCGGGTCGCGACCCCCACTATGAAAATGCCTGGCCAAGTGCCTTGTCGTGCTGCTCGTGTCCTTCAGCTGCATGGTAGCACAGTGGTTAGCTCTGTGGCTTCACAGCACCAGGGACCTGGGTTCGATTCCCCGCTGGGTCACTGTCTGTGCGGAGTCCGCACGTTCTCCCCGTGTCTGCGTGGGTTTCCTCCGGGCGTTCCGGTTTCCTCCCACACGAAAGACATGTTTGTTAAGTGAACTGGACGCTCTGAATTCTCCCTGTGTGTATCCGAACAGGCGCCGGAATGTGGCGACTAGGGGCTTTTCAGAGAAACTTCATTGCAGTGTTAATGTAAGCCTTCTTGTGACAATTAAAGATTATTAAAAGAACCCACCTCTCTTGTATTTTCTGAAAATGGGAAGATACAATTTTTTAGGAAACACCCGTGGACACTTATAAAATCCAGGTATTTAACAGGCTTCCTGGGAAAAGGTAATGAGTGGGATTCTCCAGTGCCCCAGCCACCTGTTTCTCAGAGGTGCCAGGTTCGCTGGTGGAAGGAATTCTCTCTCTTCCCGCTGTTTGTCAATGGGATTTCCCATTAAAACTACCCCGCCGGGAAACCCGCAGGCGGGGAGGCGCTGCCAGTGGGGAAAGAAAATCCCAACGGCCATAGAATTTTGCTCAATATCTCTGAATAGTCGCTTTCCTTGGGGCGATGTGGTTCACTATCTCAGCTCCAAAATAAGTGTTGGTGTGAAGTTGCTGCCTTGAACTCAGGTGACGATGATTGTTGGGGGAGTGCCGCCAATCTGGGGCACTCTGTATTTGGGGCTAGGATTATAATTGACTTCAGTGCAACATTATAACATGTTCTATCTTGCTTGCCATTACCACATAGCCTCTGCCATCAGGCATTCAGCTCCGTAGGCTGCCATTTGAGATCAGTTAAATGAAGACCAACAACAGGAAAACAATGAGCAGCTCTGCTGTCTTTAAACATGAAACAACGTGTTAGAAGTAGAGAAAATATAGAGCTTTGGGGCGGGAATCTCCGACCCCCCGGCCGGGTCGGAGAATCGCCAGGGGGGGCAATGTGAATCCCGCCCCCGCCATCCGCCGAATTCTCTGGCACTGGAGATTCGGTGGGGGCGGGAATTGCGCCGCGCCGGTCGGCGGCCGCTCGCAGCGGCCCCCCGGCGATTCTCCAGCCCGCGATGGGCCGAAGTCCCGCTGGTTCTTTGTCACTCCCGCCGGCGTAGATCAGACTGAGTCCCTTACCGGCGGGGCCTGGTGGCGTGGGCGGGCTCTGTGGTCCTGGGGGGGGGGGGGGGGGGGGGGGCGATTTGGCCCCAGGGGGTGCCCCCACGGTGGCCTGGCCCGTGATCGGGGCCCACCGATCCTTGGGTGGGCCTGTGCCGTGGGGGCACTCTTTTCCTACGCGCCGGCCGTGTCAGCCTCCGCGATGGTCGACGCGTATGTGAACCCCCCCGCACATGCGCGGGGATGATGTCAGCTGCCGCTGACACTCCTGGGCATGCCCGGACTCTCGCCGGCCGGTGGAGTCCCTTCGGCCCCGGTTGGCATGGCACCAAAGGCCTTCCACGCCAGCCGGAGGGGCGCAAACCACTCCAGCGCCAGCCTAGCACCTGAAGGTACGGAGGATTCCGCACCTTTGGGGCGGGCCGACGCCAGAGTTGTTCACACCACTCTGTCCTGCCGGGACCCCTGCCCCGCAGGTACGGGAGAATCCTGCCCCTGAAATCTGGAAATGTTGCAGAGAAAACTCAACTCAGAAAGGCTCATAGAAATGTTAAAATCTGCAAAATGCTGCTAAAAATGACAACGAAAAGCAAGCACATGCCAAAGGCGGCAAGTAAAATTCTGGTTGAGTAAAGATGGCAGTAGACTTTCCACTCCCTTCTCCGGTAGAAATGAAAGGTGAAATGTGGCAGAATTAGCAGTTTTTCCATGTGCAATTGCAATCCTGAAATGAAGACCTCAAAAGTAAGGTTGGGACTATATGACACTTATACCGAAAGGCAAATTAGCCTGAGATCCCAATGCAATGGCAAGAAGAAAGATCTAGAATTTCAAGTCATAGCTGGGGCACAAAGGCCATTCACTTCAGCTGAAGCAAGCCGGAAGCTTGAACTGGTAACCATGAACGTGCCAACTGAGTTTCAAAATGTGTCACTGCACAAAAACACCATTGACCACTGAACCTAAGTACAAAGATGTGTTGGGATATCTACCAGGAGAATTTCATTCAGAAGTAGATGACAGTGTTAGACCAATTCAGCGCCGACAGAGGAAATCCAGCTGCACTGTTGTCAAGCCTAAAAGAGAAGATAGAAGAGCTGGAAAAGAAGAGGGCGATCAAAGAAGTGACAACGCCTACAGTGCGCGTTGGCAGCATGGGAGCAGTGAAAGAAGCTGGAAAGCTTTGAGAATGCTTCGACCCAAAGGATCACACTACTCCATGCCAACCATAGAAAGGAAGATCTTACAACGCTAGATGCGAAGGACGGTTACTGACAAGTGAAACTGAATGAAAGCAGCCGCTTTCTAAGTACATTCTGGATGGCGTTTGGGAGATACGGATCGCTGCAAAGGCCCTTTGGTATTTCCACATACCCGAGAGACAGCAGACAGCATGGCATGGTCAGTGATCTTCTCGAGTGGAAACCATAATAGATGATCCACTAGTCTATGGATGTGGGGAGACAATGGAATAAGCCAACAGTGCTCAGACTCCACCAGCAACGGCAGACCCAGTAACACCCATGACAGAAGTTACTGTACAGAATTCTGAAGGTAATATATTTGTTGAACCTTTTATGACACACATTTCAAGGTACTCCAATTGTCGCCAGAACTTGTCCAACAATTAAGCACCCGGATCTGTGGAAATGCCTCAGAGATCCCCCTTTTAAATAGATGCGAGGATCCCTTTAAATATTGCTCCAGAAGGCACTTTCCATCTTGATTTATGTTAAGAAATCAGGCACAGGAACAAAAGGGTACTAAATCAATCATCACAAGGATCTTCATTTTAATATGTTTATTTGTTTTGTGCTTAATTTAAGCAGGACCTGCAAAGCCTTAGGGATGTCTGCAACAAGATAGCAACTGACACACCTTCTGGGCATTTCAGTCATGTGTGACCTGCCCTACAAATTAATACGCTGTGAACCCATTTCACGCCCCATCAACAAGCAAAGCGAGGTTCAATTCCACCCTCTCCTGGTTAATGTGAATATTTCAAATTATTTTGCACACTGTTTTAACGCAGTCATCAGTCTGGGATGGTCAGTGTGCAACTGAAGGAATTACAGCCCATAACAAATCATTCTTCCTGCAGCAACAAAGGCTTTAAGCACTCTTGCTCGAAAACACCCACAGGCCAGGTAAATGCTGTGGGTAGTTTGTTCATGTGAGCTGTTGAACTTGAACGTCAATTAAATAAATAACAAAACTGGCAGCTAATCCCAAAGAGGTGCATTTCCTCACCTGATAATGTCTCACCTGAGCAAACTCCCAGGCTCTACATATAATATACATATATTTATGTACATAGGTAACGGTAAAGTCGCCATAGTCCCAGATGACCATAGGCTGCTTTCCCCTTTGAGGGGGGAGAGCTGACTGGTGGTGATTTAACCTGACGGTCACCACACCTCAGGCGAGGGGCAAGGTTGAAAAGGTGGGGCATTCATGAATAACTTTTCATAGAATCATAGAATTTGCAGTGCAGAAGGAGGCCATTGGGCCCATCGAGTCTGCAATGGTCCTTGGAAAGAACACCCTACTTAAGCCCACACCTCCACCCTATTCCCGTACCCCAGTAACCCCACCAAACCTTTATGGACACTAAGGACAATTTAGCATGGCCAATCTAACTAACCTGCACATCATTGGACTGTGGGAGGAAACCGGAGCACCCGGAGGAAACCCATGCAGACACGGGGAGAACGTGTACACTCCACACAGACAGTGACATAAGCCGGGAATTGAACCCAGGTGCCTGGCGCTGTGAAGAAACAGTGCTAACCACTGTGCCACTGTTAAGGTTAGTCATATATGCTATATATATATATATTTACATATAGATATATCATCTTGGATCTGACAAATGTATTGTTCAGATTGGCTTTCTTTGTCGTGTGGGTATCGAGACGAGCGGCCTCAGACTCACTGAGGAGTCCATGCACTGAATGGGAGTCCGTTAGCCAATTCTGGAGTTTAGAAACTTGGAGCACATTGAAACACAGCCAACTGAGCAAATCTCTTTAGTCAGACACGCCCAAGGGTATCAACCAGGATACATCACAGCTTGGTCTGTCAGAATGAACGGTTATCTCTGCAGAGTTTCAGATCACTGTGATTGAGTTTTTAATGAGATATGTGGATACATTTAGTGTAAGTACCTGACAACTCTCAAGAAACGTCTCAGGATAATTCTCAAGCTTTAGTCTATTCACACAAATGATTTTATACTCTAAAAGTCCCGTTGTGCACTGTTTTATCTTATAATCAAACATTTCAAGTTACGTAGTCAGAAACAATTCATTTCAAAGTGTTTTTTTTAAATTATTTTTCTATCTCAACATGTAAGTGAGGTATGCTGTGTTTTCCTGAGTAGAACCAGATAGTTCTACACTTAGCAGGTAATCGGCGAGATTCTCAAGCAGGGTAGCATGGTGGTTAGCATCAATGCTTCACAGCTCCAGGGTCCCAGGTTCGATTCCCGGCTGGGTCACTGTCTGTGTGGAGTCTGCACGTCCTCCCCCTGTGTGCGTGGGTTTCCTCCGGGTGCTCCGGTTTCCTCCCACAGTCCAAAGATGTGCGGGTTAGGTGGATTGGCCATGCTAAATTGCCCGTAGTGTCCTAAAAAAGTAAGGTTAAGGGGGGGGTTGTTGGGTTACGGGTATAGGGTGGATACGTGGGTTTGAGTAGGGTGATCATGGCTCGGCACAACATCGAGGGCCGAAGGGCCTGTTCTGTGCTGTACTGTTCTATGTTCTATGTTCTATTCTCTGGCCCTCCTGCGGCATGTTTCCCGGCAGTGGGAGGCGGCCTGCCATTGGCCGGTGGCAGGATCTTCCAGTCCCGCCCCTGTCAATGGGATTTCCCATTGAGGCTGCCCCATCCCGTCGGGAGACCCACGGCGGGGACGCGCCATCGGCTGGTCCCGAAATTCCCGCCAGCGTGAACAGCCGGAAGATCTCGTCCAATTTATTGATGGCCGCAATTTGATCAGAATAGAGGTGCGTGTTGTTAGGCTAGTTGCTACATGGGGCAGTGTGCGTCCTTTGTACTTCAGACGAAGACTTGCCTTTTGCTGCTGCAGCACAATTAATGCTAGCGCCTGAAGCTATGGCATTAGTGATGGTGAACAAGTTAATGGCATTTCATAGTGGGGCAGCCGGGAGAATCATTTTATGTAGCATCCTCCGTCAAATGAACTTTGTATGTCTCCAATAATGACCAGGCACGAGATAAACAAAGGTTTTGGAAATAGATTCCTGCACTTGATGGGATATGATAATAATAATCTTTAATAATCTTTATTAGTGTCACAAGTAGGCTTACATTAACACTGCAATGAAGTTACTGTGAAAATCCCCGAGTCGCCACATTCTGGCCCCTGTTCGGGTACACTGAGGGAGAATTCAGAATGTCCAACTCACGTAACAAGCACGTCTTTCGGGACTTATAAGACCGCATTGAGAATAAAGGAAAAACCGTTAGATTTGGAGAGCAAAGGTATTTGAATTTGTCAAGTCCACAGCGAACATTTCTGTCTGGTACGTCCAAAACATAATTGTAGGTTTGATTCAGTGCGGCACATCAAACATCTCCAATTCGGTCACTTTTAGCTTTTTTATTGTTGTCATCAGGTCAATCCCTTGGAAGAAGAATGATGTCTGCCAGGATTCATGATATTATATCACAGACAGGAATCAAATGATTTATGTGAACATTTCATTTGTACTTGAATTCAGTAAAATCATACTTTTGGCCTTTTTTTTGGTATCTTGTCTATTCTTTGGGCCATGCAGAAACCAGGAAGTGTGCTTGATGGATTCATATTAAATCCAATTTGAAGTTGCAGCCTTCTTCTTTTCTGCTTTATAAATAATCTATTTGCTTCGCAGGTTGCCTTAATAGTTTTAAACTCTAGACAGAAATCTTGCGAATTTGCTCTGGTCACGGAACTGGATTTTCCTGGTTCGGCATATGTGGCCAATTGTAGAATCATGGAATTCCCACAGTGCAGAAGGAGGCCATTCGGCCCATCGAGTCTGCACTGACTCTCTGAAAGAGCACACTGCCGAGGCCCCATCCTCCACCCTATCCCCGTAACCCTGTAACCCCATCTAAACTTCACATCTTTGGACACTACGGGCAATTTATCATGGCCAATCCGCCTAATCTGAACATCTTTGGACTGTAGGAGGAAACCGGAGCACCCGGAGGAAACCCACGCAGACACTGGGGAGAAAGTGCAAACAACACACAGACAGTCATCCGAGGTCGGAATTGAAGCCAGGTTTCTGGCGCTGTGAGGCAGCGGTTCTAACCACTGTGCCACCGTGCTGCCCAATGTCATAAGAGTATCTGTGTTGAGGGAAGTATGGTCTTACATGCAGCCTACCCAATCCTGCAGGTCACCATCAAAAATGTAAGAAAAGCTTAACTGAATGTGGAGCTGGGATGTCTTGTGGTAGCAGTGGGTCACGTTCCTGCCTCTAAGCCAGAAGCTCCAGGTTTGAGTCCCATTCCAGGACTTGATGGCCAAGGAAGATGTGTTCACAATGCAGTCAACCAGGTTGAGTGTCAACCTGCAAATCCTTCCAAACGCGCCAACGGTTGGTGGTAAGAGGGGCAGAGACCCCTCGCCAACCACGCTTGATGAGAAGTGGCACCCCTCAAGATATAAGGCGAAAGACTAGCGACCTGTTCTAGGAATAACTAGCTAGAGAAGCAGACAAACATCTGTCTTTGTGCACCACTAGGTGTGGGAAGAGAATTGGAATGCAAGTGTCTCGCTGGAGGGACAGGACTATTTTGTCTGGTTACACTGCGGCACCACATACCATCCCCAACACCCACTCAGGCCCCTCTCTCTTTCCCAATTATATCCTCATTCCTGATCATGCCCCTCACCCACCCCTGATCAACCCAGGACCTTCAACCTGGTTAATCCCAAATTGAGGAGGTTGGATTACGAGGGTAGGTTGAGTAGGCTGGGACTGTACTTGTTGGAATTTAGAAGGATGCGGTGGGGGGGGGGGGGGGGGGGGGGGGGGGGTTCTTATAGAACCATATAAAATTATGCAGGGAATAGATAGGATAGTTCCGGGTAGTTGTTTCCACTGGCGGGTGAAAGCAGAACTAGGGGGTATAGCCTCAAAATAAGGGGAAGTAGATTTAGGACTGAGTTTAGGAGGAACTTCTTCACCCGTAGGGTTGTGAATCTATGGAATTCCTTGCCCAGCGAAGCAGTTGAGGCTCCTTCATTAAATGTTTTCAAGATAAAGATAGATAGTTTTTTGAAGAATAAAGGGATTAAGGGTTATGGTGTTCGGGCGGGAAAGTGGAGCTGAGTCCACAAAAGATCAGCCATGACCTCATTGAATGGCGGAGAAGGCTTGAGGGGTGAGATGGCCGACTCCTGCTCCTAGTTCTTATGTTCCTGATGGGTACTGCTGATGGAATTGAAATCCTTTTTGCAAACGGTTTGATGAAGCTATCCAGCTAGTGTCTGCAGGACTCTGGTCTTGTATAAATGAGGTGCAAAAGTAAATATCGCGTGTGCCTCTACCTACTGCAGTGGAAGCATCATTCCTCACGCCCGATTGGGGGGGGGGGGGGGGGGGGTGTTGAAAGCTTCTCTAAGCAACTGTATTCAAAACGGTGTTAGGTTTTCAGGACTGCCTCCTGATGAGCTGTGACTGCAGACAGGTGACAGGTATTTTAAATGTGGGATGGTGGGCAGTTGTCCTGAAAAGATTACAAACCGCTGGATAGAATGTGTTGGCTGTGTCTGTTTACACTGGAGGAAACCTCGGTGTTGACAAGCTCCTTTAATCTTTGTTGGTCACGGAGACAAGTTTTTAAACGTTGACACAAACACCATAAAGTCAGTCAGACAGCAGCAGTCTGCATGGGAAAAGCAGGACTCCAGGGCACGTCTATCACCCAGTCCTGCAATGCACTATAACAACACATTAACCAACTAGCAGGATAAGCCAGCACTCTGAAATGCTGGGCCATATTTAAATATCATGCGAATGAAATGTAGTGTACATTCCCTTTATGACTTTGCATGACAGGGTGGCACAATTACTATCAAGTGGGCTGCACGGTAGCACAAGTGGATAGCACTGTGGCTTCACAGCGCCAGGCTCCCAGGTTCGATTCCCCGCTGGTTCACTGACTGTGCGGAGCCTGCACGTTCTCCCCGTGTCTGCGCGGGTTGCCTCCGGGTGCTCCGGTTTCCTCCCACAGCCCAAAGACGTGCAGGTTAGGTGGATTGGCCGTGATAAATTGCCCTTAGTGACCAAAAAGGTTAGGAGGGGTTATTGGGTTCTGGGGATAGGGTGGAAGTGAGGGCTTAAGTGGGTCGGTGGAGACTCGATGGGCCGAATAGCCTCCTTCTGCATTGTATGTTCTATGCTCCCCCCCCGAATGATGCTTTTCCAACGCCTTGAGTGTCACAGAATGTCCCTCAATAATTGAGATTGCGGCAGTTAGGGAGAATTGATCAAAGGCATCCTGGCTCTTTATGAACACACGTATCTTGATCTGCGATGGAGAAAACCAAAGAAAATGTATTGGTACTAATACATAAGAGAAATGCATGAGGTTGATGGATTATTAACATTTGACCCGTTGTCCTGGACTAATAACTCCCCTGGGAGCTATTATCCAACAGATTGTGTCATCTGGATGAAATGTTACTTTGAAATGACTACTACAGATGGAAGGCGGAATATGAAAGTCACAATGCAAACCACTACTTCATAATGTTGCATTTGAGTGTGTGTTCCCTTGAAGAAAGGAAGACATTCCAAATATAATTCCTAAATTATTCACGTTATTTTCCAAGACCAGTAAACAAGTTTTTTGAGCAGCCTGAAATTGTTCTTTGTTCTTGCATCTTTCTCTCCTTGGCAAATGCACAGAAAATGCAGATGTTTTGCATTTACATGTAAACCATATGTGGCTTTATCACCACATTTATGGTGAATATGGTGAATTGGTCCTTGAATTGCCTCCATTTTACACTTGCCCTCATGAGCACAACAATTTTGTGCAAACTCTCTGGAAAAAATATCTTTCCAGCTAAATTAACTCACTTCTGTTCAAAGTACAAGTGATAGCCCAGCATGGTATTTTGTTCAACTGGATGGGAGTACATGATTTATAGGGGAGTGAGTGGCTATTCTCAGCTGGACTCCGTGGGGAGTCATGTAGGGCAAGCGTTGAATGAGAAATCTTCCCACAAGAATTGAGAGAAAACCTATGGGGGTAGAAGGAGGAATCACTTGCAATATTCCTATATAGAGGATGCCGAGCATGCACACTTAGCATAGGGCTTTATCACCACATTTATGGTGAATATGGTGAATTGGTCCTTGAATTGCCTCCATTTTACACTTGCCCTCATGAGCACAACAATTTTGTGCAAACTCTCTGGAAAAAATATCTTTCCAGCTAAATTAACTCACTTCTGTTCAAAGTACAAGTGATAGCCCAGCATGGTATTTTGTTCAACTGGATGGGAGTACATGATTTATAGGGGAGTGAGTGGCTATTCTCAGCTGGACTCCGTGGGGAGTCATGTAGGGCAAGCGTTGAATGAGAAATCTTCCCACAAGAATTGAGGGAAAACCTATGGGGGTAGAAGGAGGAATCACTTGCAATATTCCTATATAGAGGATGCCGAGCATGCACACTTAGCATAGGGAGAGAAATTAACGTTCAATTTTGATTTGTAGAACTCTGCCAAGACTACCGTCTGGTGGCCCTGACTTCAGTCGTAATGGAGTGCTTTGAGAGATTGATCATGAAGCGCATCACCTCCATACTCTCAGAACGCCCTGATCCACTACAATTCGCATACCATTGCAACCTGTCTATATCAGGCGCCATTTCCCTGGACCTACACTCATCCCTAGAGCATCTCGAAAACAAGGACTCCTACATCAGACTCCTATTTATTGACTATTTATTGACTACAGCTCCGCCTTCAATGCCATAATCCCAGCCAAACTCATATCAAAGCTCCAAAACCTAGGACTTGGCTCTCCACTCTGCAACTGGATCCTCGATTTTCTGACCAACAGTCCACAATCAGTAAGAATGAACAACAACACCTCCTCCACAATAGTCCTCAATACCGGGGCCCCGCAAGGCTGCGTACATAGTCCCCTACTCTACTCCCAGTACACACACGACTGCGTGGCAAAATTTGGTTCCAACTCCAACCACAAGTTTGCTGACGATACGACCATAGTGGGCCGGATCTCGAATAACAACGAGTCAGAATACAGGAGGGAGATAGAGAACCTAGTGGAGTGGTGTAGCGACAACAATCTCTCCCTCGGGCAGTACGGTGGCACAGTGGTTAGCATTGCTGCCTATGGCGCTGAGGACTCGGGTTCGAATCCCGGCCCTGGGTCACTGGCCGTGTGGAGTTTGCACATTCTCCCCGTGTCTGCGTGGGTTTCACCCCCACAACCCAAAAAGATGTGCAGGATAGGTGGATTGGCCATGCTAAATTGCCCCTTAATTGGAAAAAATTGGGCACTCTAAATTTATTTAAAAAAACAATCTCTCCCTCAATGCCAGCAAAACTAAAGAGCTGGTCATTGACTTCAGGAAGCAAAGTACTGTACACACCCCGGTCAGCATCAACGGGGCCGAGGTGGAGATGGTTAGCAGTTTCAAATTCCTAGGGGTGCACATCTCCAAAAATCTGTCCTGGTCCACCCACGTCGACACTACAACCAAGAAAGCACAACAGCGCCTATACATCCTCAGGAAACTAAGGAAATTCAGCATGTCCACATTAACCCTTACCAATTTTTACAGATGCACCATAGAAAGCATCCTATCGAGATGCATCACAGCCTGGTATGGCAACTGCTCGGCCCAGGACCGCAAGAAACTTCAGAGAGTCGTGAATACCACCCAGTCCATCACACGAACCTGCCTCCCATTCATTGACTCCTACACCTCCCACTGCCTGGGGAAAGCGGGCAGCATAATCAAGGATCCCTCCCACCCGGCTTGCTCACTTTTCCAACTTCTTATATTGGGCAGGAGATACAGAAGTCTGTGAACACGCATGAACAGACTCAAAAACAGCTTCTTCTCCACTGTTACCAGACTCCTAAATGACGCTCATATGGACTGACCTCATTAACACTATATGCTTCGTCCGATGCCGGTGCTTATGTAGTTACATTGTACACCTTGTGTTGCCCTATTATGTATTGTCTTTTATTCCCTTTTCTTCCCATGTACTTAATAATCTGTTGAGCTGCTTGCAGAAAAATACTTTTCACTGTACCTCGGTACACGTGACAATAAACAAACCCAATCCAATCCAATGATATTCGAAAATGCTCACTTTGCTGCTTTTCAGAAACAAGTAAATTGTTGTTTCCAAATCTTCATAATTCCTTTAGCCACCAATTGTCTCCGAGATTATTTATGGATCCCGTTGTCAGCAAAGCCATATGCAAACTATCTTGAAACATTATAAATAGGAGTTTTACTGATTAGAACCGTGATAATTATCCGATAATTATCAAAAATAATATCACGGACTTGGAAAATATCTTAATATGTGATTAAAGCAGATACCCAAAAATCTGCAAGTGCCAAATACACAAATGGTCAGCATTTTCCTAATATTACAAAACAAAAGGATTTGAGAAATTGCACATTTACTGTTTGAAAAGAGAAGGAATTTATAAGCAGATCAACTCATTGAAAACATAAGGAAAGCAAAATATGAGGATTTAGGTTTTGGAAAGACTTAAATTTATATGATGTTGAAGGGACTTGAATTTATATGATGTTTTCACTTTTGAAGTGAAAATTAATTATTGCTCTGAGCTGCAGTATCCCTTTTCCAGTACTTGTATTAGTCACTTGGCAGTATAGAACATACGATAATAAGAACATAATGACTAGGAGCAGGAGTAGGCCATCTGGCCCCTCGAGCCTGCTCTGCCATTCAATTAGATCATGGCTGATCTTTTGTGGACTCAGCTCCACTTTCCGGCCTGAACACCATAACCCTTAATCCCTTTATTCTTCAAAAAACTATCTATCTTTACCTTAAAAACATTTAATGAAGGAGCCTCAACTGCTTCACTGGGCAAGGAATTCCATAGATTCACAACCCTTTGGGTGAAGAAGTTCCTCCTAAACTCAGTCCTAAATCTACTTCCCCTTATTTTGAGGCTATGTCCCCTAGTTCTGCTGTCACCCGCCAGTGGAAACAACCTGCCCACATCTATCCTATCTATTCCCTTCATAAATTTTAATGTTTCTATAAGACCCCCCTCATCCTTCTAAAAAGGATAGAACTTAAGTATTACTGAAAAAGGAGACATGGGGCGGGATTCCCCAACTCCCCGCCGGGTCGGAGAATCGCCTGGGGCCGGCGTCAATCCCACCCCCACCGTGTCCCGAATACTCCGCCACCCGAGATTCGGCGGGGCCGGGAATCGCGCCGCGCCGGTCGGCGGGCCCCCTGCGGCGATTCTCCGGCCCACGATGGGCCGAAGTCCCGCCGCTGACAAGCCTCTCCCGCCGGCGTGGATTAAACCACCTACCTGACCGGCGGGATTGGCGGCGCGAAGGGCGCCGGGGTCCTGGGGGAAGGCGCGGGGCGATCTAACCCCGAGGGGTGCCCCCACGGTGGCCTGGCCCGCGATCGGGGCCCACCGATCAGCGGGCGGGTCTTCACCATGGCGGAGGCAGAAGAGACCCCCTCCCCTGCGCATGCACCGGGATGACGTCAGCAGCCGCTGACGCTCCGGCCCATGCGCGGACTTAGGCCAGCCGGCGAAGTCCTTTCGGCCCCGGCTGGCGTGGCACCAAATGCCGTTCATGCCAGCCGCGGAGCGCCAACCACTCCAGTGCGGGCCTAGCCCCTCAATGTGAGGGCTTGGGCCCCTAAAGGTGCGGAGACTTCCGCACCTTTGGGGCAGCCCAACGCCGGAGTGGTTCACGCCACTCCGACACGCCGGGACTACCCGCCCCGCCGGGCAGGGGAGAATCCCGGCCATGGTGTAGAAGTGTTTCGGGCGGCACGCTAGCACAGTGATTAGCACTGTTGCCTCACAGCACCATAGACCCGGGTTCAATTCCCGGCTTGGGTCACAGTCTGTGCAGAATCTACACGCTCTCCCCGTGTCTGCGTGGGTTTCCTCCGGGTGCTCCGTATTCCTCCCATAAGTCCCGAAAGACGTATTGTTAAGTAATTTGGACATTCTGAATTCTCTCTCCATGTGTCCAAACAGGTGCCGGAATGTTGCGGCTTGGGGCTTTTTACAGTAACTTCATTGCAGTGTTGATGTAAGCCTACAATAAACATTATTACAAAAAAGAATTAAAACAAAGCTGAAAGATACACACAACTTACACTAGAAGGAGGATTCCCAGTAATAATTTCACCACGACGGACAGTTCTGTGGTGAGATGTTACCAGGCTGAAGAAGGAAAAGAACAGAATAAATCTTTGGGAGCTAAGAATCATTTTGGACTGATCTTGGGAGAATTGATTGCCTACTTAAAGGGCAATGTAATTTATATCTGTGAAGTGTGATAATTAATCAGCAATAAGGGTATTTCTGTTCTCTGAATTAAAATATAAGCTGCCCACAAATATAGGGCGGGATTCTCTGATCCTGAGGCTAAGTTTGTTGACGCCGTTGTAAATGCCGTCGCGTTTCTCGACAGCATCAACATGGCGTCAGGATCAGCGATTCTGACCCCTACAGGGGACCAGGACAGCACTGGAGTGCTCCACGCCGCTCCAGCTGCCGATCTCGGCATCAGATGGGCTCTGCAGGTCTGCGTATGCGTAGTGGGGGCAGCGCCAACGCACGAATGCGCAGTGGGGCCGGCGTGATTGCATGCATACTTCAGGCCATGAACTATTTCCTCATTTTGATTTATTTATTTGTGTATCTTTTTTTTTGCTTTCAGAATGTGCTGACATTTATTCTGCTATTAACACCTACTCTGGATCTATGCTTTGTTTCTTATTATAACCGTTTGAACTCCCTCTGCCTTTTGTTCTGTGACATCTCATACACTGAATCTCTCTCGCCGTCGAACCTATCTCTGACCTACCCTTCTATTCCACCTGATTCCACTGTTTCAACGACATAAAACCCATCACATTTCTACCTCTCCCCAATTCTGAAGCAAAGTCATATTAGATTCAAAACATTAATTCTGTTTCCCGCTCCAAGCATGCTGCCAGACCTGCTATGTTTTTCCAGCAGTTTTCTCTTTTTATTACAGAATATCCCCCCTCCCCCTCCACAAGGCGTTGAGTGCAGTGTCCACAAACCTTTGAACCCTCTCTCTCTCTCTCTCCCATGTCGTGCCGCCGTTCAATGCTTCCAAGGTCCAAGACACTTGCAGGGTGACTCGGAGCACCTTCTCCAGTCACTTTTCACCTCCCCTTTAAGAAGTACAGGCTCACTTTTAACAATGCAGGCTGACTTTAAGAGTAGCTAGCTACTCCCGATATTGCTCTGCTTCTGATATATGCTGTTTATATATAATCAACAGTATGGTTAGTGGTGGCTGGACAGTGAAATCATTCAAATCAAGCATCAAGGTAATTGTGGAATAATGACGGTTTGGTGCCAAGTAGATTTTCAGTTTCGACCCCATAGTCTTGAAAAAGTTAATGAATCTGCTGTTATCTCACAGGATATTAACCAGAGTATTTTGAGCCTGCGTATAAATTCCGCTTTTATGTAACTGTACATTTTCTTTAATTCTGATCAAGTTAATTTGGTTAAAAGGCAGCTGACAATGATTAATCCGTTCATGTGAAAACAATTTCCATTCTATAATGCCAGCGTTGTCCTTTTCAACAGACTATCATTACTAAACTCTTTGCAAAAACTCTTCACATTTTCTACATTTCAGAATGTTTTGAAAATAAACTGCGAGCAGTGTTCAGAGACAGTTTTTTCCTGCCAAATGTGAGATGGATGCACGGGACACAAATGAAGGTCATGTTGCAGTGCAATGATGGACTTGTGTCCCTCACTGAGTGTGGACCACGCCAAAGGTCAATCCCCGTACACCCGTATATTGTAACTGCAGAAGAGGTGCACACAGGTCACAGCAGGGTCATCGCGTCATTGTCAGATCTACAGAACATAGGAGCAGGAGCAGGCCACTCGGCCCATCATGCCTGCTGCACCATTCAATCAGATCACAGCCTGAATGACACTTCCCTGCACTACCCTTGTATCCCTTGATGTCATTGGTATCTAGAAATCTATCAGTCACAGTCTTGAACATACTCAATGATTGAGCTTCAACAGCCCTCTGGGGGCGAGAATTCCATAGATTCACCACTCACCGAGTGAAGAAATTCCTCCTCGTCTCGGTCCGCAATGGCCTACCTCTTATTCTGAGATTGTGCCCTCTGGTTCTAATCTCAACAGCCCAGATTCTCTGGCCGCCCAGCTGCGTGTTCCTCGGCGACGGGAGGCGGCGTGCCATTCGCTGGCGGCGGGATTCCCGGCTCCTGCCGCTGTCAATGGGAATTTCCATTGAAGCCATCCCACCCTGCCAGGAAACCCGTGGGCGGGGATACACTGGTGGCAGAAGCAAAGAATCCCTCCGCCACGGACTGGCCAGAGAATTCCGGCCCCTATCTACATCTACCCTGCCGGGCCCTGTAACCATTTGTAAGTTTCAATGACATCACCTCTCGTCCTTTGAAACTCTAGAGAATTCAGGGCCAGTTTCCTTAATCTATCTTCATAAGACAATCTTGCCATCCAAAGGATTAAATCGATCAACCTCTATTGGACTCCCTCCATGGCAAATATGATGATCCAACAACTGTATGCAATACTCCAGGTGTAGTCACACCAAGGCGCTATACAATTGCAGCAAAACATCTTGGGTAGGAGTCTCCATCCCAGCAGCCGGCCAATGGGGTTTCCCATTGTGGGCTTCCCCACGCCATAGGGAAATCCCCGGGAGTGGGTGCACTGCCGTCGTAACGGCCAACATATCATTTTCCTTCCCAATAGTTTACTGCATTTGCCTTCTTGCTTTAAGTGACTCATAAACAAGGACCCAGATCCCTTTGCAAATCAACACATCCCAATCTCTCACCATGTAAAAAATACTCTGCATTTCTGTTTGTTCTGCCAAAGTGGATAACTTAACACTTATTCACATTATATTACGTCTGACATATCGTTTTCCCCCTCGCTTAGCCAGTGCAAATCCCCCGAAAGCCTCCATATATCCTCCTCAAAACCTACACTCCCACCTAGTTTTGTGCCTTTCGCAATTTAAAAGTATCATATTTGTTGCCACACCCAAATCATTTGGATAGATTGTGAACAGCTCTGACCCCAGCACCAATCTTCCGGGTGCCCCCCTAGTAACAGCATGCCATCCGGAGAATGACCCGTTTTCTCCCACACTCTGTTTTCTGTCTAACCCATCCTCAGTCCACACCGGGATGTTACCCCCAATCCCATGTGCTCCAATTTTGTTGACCAACCTTCTGTGCGAGACCTTGTCAAAAGTCTGATAAAAATTCAAATACATCACATCCACTGGTTCTCCATTATCTATGCTGCCGGTAACATTCTCAAAAAACTCCAACAGGCTTGTCAAACATGGGGAATGATCTATCCGAATGGGAAGAAAGTCCCATAATGTGCACAATTAGCCAGATGTTTCCCGGTGCCCAGAGCTCTGAGGAACACCAGGCTATTGACCGGCCATTTGGGTAAATGGGGGGACTCAGCGGGGAACGCGAGGCCGCACTCTGTCACATTTCCTGCACCAAGGAGATGCACTCACCACAACTCATCAGTGCAGGATGAGAAATGGCACCCCGATATCTTGGTCCCTCAATGTGACCCTTGAACTCTGCCAAACTATCAGGGCTCTCATTTTCCCTCTCCTTCCCTTCCTGGATAGTGGGGTTACATTTGCTACTTTCCAGTCGGCAGGAACGTTTCCAGAATCTATAGTTTTTAAAGATAACCAACAATGTATCCATTACCTCTCTCGCCACCCCCCCTTCAGCCCTCTGAAATGTAACCCAGCAACTCCAGGGACATATCAACCTTCAATCCAATTAATCACACTCATTTCTTTCAGTTCCTTATTGTCACAAGCTCTTTCATTCCCAAGTATTTCTGGAAGATTGGCTTGTGGTGTTTCAAATGGGGTAACAACGCCATGGATGCTGAGAGTGAGGAAGGGGGTACAAACATCACTATGGTGTGCGGACAGTGGTGCCACTGGCCGGGGTCCTTTGCCAGTGCCGGGGGAAGTAGCAGGGGCAGCTAGGAGGTGAGCCATGGGGTCAGGATGGCCGGGCACGTACCGCCATTGCCACAGCCTGCACGGCAGCCATGCAACTGTGCAGGCCACTCGCTGCCCACTGGGAACTTAGAGCCGCGGGTCGTACGGGTGCCCCCCTCCCCTCTAGGTTGTCTCTGGCTCCAGCGGCCCATCAATGGGATGGCCGTGCTCCAGTGAAACTGCAACCGGTGCCATCACCTTGGCTACAATGAGGATGGCATGATTTGAAATTGTGCACGTTCAACGTGGCACTGATTCTAGCCGATTAACGAGATGCAAATTACTCCGGGACCAGCACCGCTTTTGTTAACGTAGAATACTCACGATTCAGTTCCAGGTCAGCACGGAGAATTCGCCCCAAAGTAATTGTTCATTCAAATCGTAGAATTTACAGTGCAGAAGGAGGCCATTCGGCCCATCAGGTTTACACCGGCCCCTGAAAGAGCACACTACGAAAGTCCACATTTCCACCCTATCACCGTAACCCCACCTAAGTTTTAGACACTACAGGGCATTTTAGCGTGGCCAATCTACCAAACCCGCACATCTTTGGACTGTGGGAGGAAACCGGAGCACCCGGAGGAAACCCACGCAGACACGGGGAGAACGTGCAGACTCAGCACAGACAGTGACCCAAGCCGGGAATTGAACCCGGGTCCCTGGTGCTGTGAAGCAACAGTGCTAACCACTGTGCTACCATGCTGCCCCACATTTCTCTGCCATTTCCCTAGTCTCCACTATAAATTTTCTGGCCGGGATTCTCCAATCCTACGGCCAAGTTCTGACGTTGGCGTGAAAAGTGGCGTGGACCACTCCGGCGTCAATGGGCCTCAACTGGCAGCTATCCACACCTTCCTTGGGGGCTAGTACGGCATCGGAGTGGTGTCCGTAGCTCCGGTGCCCGAAAGTTGGCGCAAATCTGCACATTCGCCAGTTGGCACATGCGCGTGGGTTCCCGTCTCCGCGCCGGCCCCCGGACAATATGGCAGAGCCCTGCAGGGGCCCGGCGCAGAGGAACGTAGGCCCCCATGTAACTAGCCTGCCTGCCGATTGGTAGGCCCCCTCTCTTGTCAGGCCACCATGGAGGCCCTCCCCGGGGTCGGATCCCCCTGCCCCTCCACCAGGAAGGCCCCCGCAGACAGAGGTCCAAGGTCAAGCCGAGTGGGACCATACGTAACCCACGCCGCCGGGACTCGGCCGAACTTGGCGGGCACTTAGTCCATCAAGGCCCGGAGAAACGTCGGGGGAGCCGCTTTCAATGGCCCCCCAACCAGCGCGGGTGCCCGAAAATCGGCGCCGGAGAATCGGCGTTTCGGGACGCGATTTCCGCCCCCCACCCCCCCCCAGCCGGCAATTCTCAGACCCGGCGTGGGGTCGGGGAATCCCAGCCACACCTCCATGGGCTGGATTCTCTAAAAATGGGGCTATGTCCCCACGCCGGCGTAAAAAGGCTGGCGTTTCACTCCCCAGTTTCCTGCAAAAGATAAAAGACAATTCACTTCCCTGCAGGGGGCTGGCAGGGATCTGAGGAGTTTCACACAGCTTTGGCTGCGGATACGAACCCCCGAACATCTGGTTCCGAGTCCGCGCATGCGCACTGCGGCGGCCTCCAGCGGCCGCACCGAGCGCCATGGCAGACTCGGACCGCGGACCAACATGGACAATGTAGGCCCCCCCGATCGGCTGTGCACCGCTGCACCGGACCGGACCGATCACTGCCCAAACAACCAGCGTGTCTGCATATGTGAGGAAGAATTGTTTTATACAGCAAGTGGTAATGTCCCCACCCCCGGTGCTCGATCCGCCCGCCCCCCACCAGGCGTCCGTGGGCTGAGTCCGCAGCCATTGCGTGAGAGTCCCAACCGGCCATACCACATTAGTTCTACGCTGTCGGGAACACGGCCAGTCGGGAGCGGAGTATTGCTGGGGTGCCCTCTGGCAATTACTCCCCCAGCCGCACGGTGTAAATCGCAGATGAACAATTCTCCAGGACCCAGAGAATCGCGGGAGCGGAGCCGGGCCCGATTCGGTCAGGAACTCGATTCTCCGCCCCCGTGCCAAACGCGATTTCGGCGCCGGGCTGCAGAGAATCCAGCCCCATGTGTAATGGGCCCACTTTTGTCCTCGACAATTATTTCCTCTTCACGTTCCTTAAGACGCTTTCAGGGTCCATCTTTATGTTCCTCACTGGTTTACATTCATAATCTCTTTTCCCTTTCTTAATCAGTTTCTTGGTCCTCCGTTGCTGGATTCTAAATTGCTCCCAATCCTCAGGCTTTCCATTTTTTTTGGCATCCTTATAAATCACTTCCTTTGATCAAATGCAATCTTTAACATATTTTGCTAACCATGGTTGATCACCTTTCCTGTTGGATTATTTTGCCCTTATGGCACAGACGGACATTGCTTCCTCCACTGAGTCCATATTGGCTCTCTGCAGAGCCATGCAGACGGGAGATAGGGGCGTAGTGGTACTGTCACTGGACTAGTAACTCAGAGACCTAGAGCAATGTGGTTGACTCTTAACTGCCCCCTCACGGGCAACTAGGGATGGGCAATAAATGCGGGCACAGTCAGTGACACCCATGTCCCAGGAATGAATTTTTAAAAATTCCCTTTTCCTACACTATTCCTGGAGTCCGTTTCCCTCAAGTGCCCATTTGAAATCATTCATTGTCTCCGCTTGAACCAACTTCAAAGGGAGTGAGTTTGAGGACATTACCACTTGCTGTATAAAACAATTCTTCCCCATATATGCAGACACGCTGGTTGTTTGTGCATCAGTTTGAATACACATCAAAATATGAATCACCATGGAATATTTGACAGATTATAATCATGCATCTGCAATTCATTTTGGTTTGATCTTTATGTTTCTCTTATGTACTTTCCTGCTACTTTCTTTTTCTTTTCGCTTTTCTGCTTCCCCTCTCTTTTTTAATTTTTCATTTGTTGTAACTTCTGCAAATTTTGTTACCCAATCCAGAATTTGGGAGAAGAAATTTAACTCCGATATGGTGATGTTTGAGACCAAAGCTAAGTGACATTTCTTTAAACCGCCTTTGAAACGTTGAAAGAAAGTACGTTACGCGTTGGAGGTTAAATAGTTGAGAGTGCAACTTGTGGTTTATGGGCTAAGTGGAAATAGATGCTGTGTGAATCACCGGGTGTCATAATGAGCAGCTAAAATGTTGCTTTAAACCAGATTGACATTTTCAACACATATGTGTGCCCTATTTTTAATGATTAACAAAGTGCTTACTCACGCCAGCCTTCTGTTGATGCCACTCTGAAGCTAACCATTGGCAGATGTTGGGCGCGAGTTAACGGAAACATTTCAAAGTGTCATTTTGGGCGTGATTGGCGGGACGTTTCTCGACCGCCGTGTTGGCGGGATCGCGGCCTGTCTTCAACGGCACTTAGTGCTGGAAATGAGACCCCACGAGCTTCTCGCCATTGCTGGCTGAATTCGTCAGACTCGCACCTCAACTGCTCACTGCTAACAAGGGGAGCTGCTTTTAAACACTCCCTTACCACTCACCCTAAGTCAACACACAAGTATGGCAGCGCGCAGACCTGCTCTTCACTTTGGGGACGTGCTTCAAGATGCTCTAGATACGAGCCATGACATTCTGCTGCCCCGAGAGGATCGGAGGACCAGCAGCAGGGTCACCCATACCACCTGGGAGGCAGCGGCAGCGGTTGTCATTGATTACACCCCGACCAGTACACGCAGCCAGACCAACCAGTACACGCAGCGCGATGCGTACCCCCTCCCACGCATATCTGACATGGTCAATAAGATTGCACAGTATCAAGTCTTCTCTACAGTCGACTTGATGTCCGCGTACCACAAGCTCCCTATCCGCCTGGAGGACGGCCAATACACTGCCTTTGAGGCAGATGGCCGCCTCAACCACTTCCTCAGTGTCCACTCGGTGTCACCAACGGGGTCTCCATCTTTCAAAGGGAAATGGACTGAATGGTTGACCAGTACGGGCCACGGGCCACGTTTCTATACCGAAACAACGTCATAATCTGCAGCCATGACCAGCAGGACCATGACAAGAGCCTCCGGCGCTTCCTCCATATTGCTAAACTCCTGAACCTCACCTATAATAAAGAAAAATGCATCTGCATAACCCGCCTAGCCATCCTCGGCTATGTCGTGGATCACAGAGTCTGAGGGCCCGACCCCAGCCACATGCGCCCCCTCATGGAACTCCCCCTTCCCCACTGCCCCAAGGCCCTGAAGAGATGCTTGGGATTCTTCTCTTACTATGCCCAGTGGGTCCCCAACAGTGCGGACAAGGCCCGTCCACTGATCAAATCCACCATTTTTCCCCGATGGCTGAGGCCTGCCTGGCCTTCAATCGCATCAAGACAGATATTGCCAAGGCCGCGATGCACGCTGTGGATTAGTCCATCCCATTCCAAGTGGAGTGATGCGTCGGACTTTGCTCTGGCCGCTACACTCAACCAGGCGGGCAGGCCTGTGGCTTTCTTCTCCCGTACCCTCAATGCCTCCGAAATTCAACACTCCTCCATCGAAAAGGAAGCCCAAGCCATTGTAGAAGCTGTGAGACATTGGAGGCATTACCTGGCCGGCAGGCGATTCACTCTCCTCACTGACCAACAGTCAGTTGCCTTCGTATTAAATAGCACACAGCGGGGTAAGATCAAGACTGACAAGATCCTGAGGTGGAGGATCGAGCTCTCCACCTACAGCTACGACATCTTGTATTGACCTGGGAAGCTCAATGAGCCCCAGCTTCCCTCTCCTGAGGTACATGTGCCAGCACACAAGTAGACTGACTCCGGGCCCTCCACAACGACCTCTGTCACCCGGGGGTCACCCATTTTTTCCACTTCATCAAGGTTCGCAACTTGCCTTACTCCATCGAGGAGATCAGGTCCGTGACCAGGGACTGCAGTTTTGCGTGGAGTGCAAACCGCACTTCCATCAGCCAGGCAGAGCACATCTGGTAAAGGCCTTTTGCCCCTTTGAGCACCTCAGCATGGACTTCAAAGGGCCCCTCCCCTCCACTGACCATAACGTGCACTTCCTCAACATCGTTGATGAGTACTCCAGATTCCCCTTCACCATCCCCTGGTCTGACATGACCTCTGCCTCCATTATCAAGGCCCTGCATACCCTTTTCACCCTGTTCGGGTTCCCCGCCTACATCCACAGTGATTGGGGATCCTCCTTAATGAGCGACGATTTGTGTCAGTTCCTGCTCAGCAAAGGCATCACCTCCAGCAGGACGACCAGCTGTAACCCCCGGGGAAACGGACAGGTGGAGAGGGAGAACACGACGGTCTGGAAGGCCGCCCTTCTGGCCCTACGGTCGAAAAGTCTCCCAGTCTCCCGCTGGTAGGAGGTCCTCTCCGACACGCTCCACTCCATCTGGTTGCTCCTATGTACAGCCACTAACCAGGCTCCTCATCAATGTATGTTTGCCTTCCCCAGGAAGTCCACCTCCGGGGTCTCGCTCCCATCCTGGCTGACAGTCTCGGGGCCTGCCCTTCTCCAGAAGCATGCAAGGAGCCATAAAACAGACCCCCTCATCGAGAAGGTCCTGCTCCTCCATGCATACCTCCAACATGCCTACGTGGCACATCAGGACGGGCGACAGGACACGGTCTCCCTTCGGGATTTGGCTCCTGCAGGCTCCTCGGCGACCATCACCACCACCCCCCACTCTACACCATCTACCCCCACCCCAGCCCACCTCCCTCATGAACTGAAACCGGCAGGCCCACTGGCGACAAGCACCACCACCTCCGCCCATACACCGGCCCCCTCTTCGCCGACTCAACATCTGGGTGAAGAAGAAGAAGACAACACGCTCCCGGAAGCGTAGGTCTCGACGCCGGCGCCCACACCACAGCCGGGACTGAAGCGATCACGGCGGAAGGTCAAGGCCCCCGACAGACTTGACCTTTAAGACCACTTCACCCCTGCCGGAATCTTTTTTTAAACAGGGGGTGAATGTGGTAAACCACATTATTACATTATATGTATTGTATTGAATTGTACATGCCTGGGTTTCTCCAGGCTGGCTCCGCCTGTGGCCCCTCCCCTCAGGGTTATGTATAAAGCTGACAAGTCTCCGCCTCCGACCCAGTTCGGGTCCAGAGGCAGGACGCTCGCTGTTTAGTGTATTAAAGCCTCAGTTACGTTCATCACTCGTCGTGTATTATTGATGGTGTATCAACAGATAACATTCGTCTTGGTATGTCCATTCCAGGGGGGGGCCCACGTTCAGTACTTTGCTACTGTGGTCTGTGTTGAATAAGCAACAGTCACCTGACCCCTTGGCAGCTATCTTAACAAATCATCAGTATCCATTTTAAACAAATAAAATACAGTTCCAGAAGCTTCCATATGAGTTCAATACACGTGTAAAGTCATGAATAGGACATGCCTTTAGTGGGCATGACACTTTGCTTGGCCAAACAGCTGATAGACAGTTAACCTTTAAATGCTTCATTGGAGCACATGAACTGTATAAATAAAGTGACCAGTTAACAAGTTACCATTTACCATAACCCAAATTTTCAGCGTACCTGGTGAGATGAGAATGTAAAACTTGAAATCTGGAGCTAATCTATAATTAAGTCGTTGATCCAAGCATGATTCTGATCCCTGTATTCTGGTGACCAAGACCACTTCCTAGCTAGAAATTATTAAAAATGTCTTTTCCAAGCATAATATTTGAATGTTAAATCCTTATGAAAATTTTGAATCATGCTCCATTACCCAGTTCCCAGTGGCCAACGTATGAATCCAAGTTCAACCCAGACACAAGTCACCGATGTTGAATTAGACAAATTGAGGAAGAAAGGTTTTTACAATTGACTCTTTTACTTTAACTCTTTAACTTACAGACATCCCAATTTGGCAACATCGTAGTAATTTCACAATGCACTCTTCTACAACATTTGCTCCAAAACCTAGGACTTGGCTCCTCCCTCTGCAACTGGATCCTCGACTTTTTGACCCATTGGCCTCAATCTGTACAAATGAACAACAGCACCTCCTCCACGATAATCCTCAATGCCAGGGCCCCGCAAGGCTGAGAACTTAGCCCCCTACTATACTCCCTGTACACACTCGACTGTGTGGCAAAATCTGGCTCCAACTCCATCTACAGGTTTGCTGACAACACAACTATACTTCCTCAGAAAACTAAGGAAATTTGGCATGTCCATATTGACTCTTACCAACTTTTACACGTGCACCATAGAAGGCATCCTTTCCGGCTGCATCACAGCCTGGTATGGCAACTGCTCGGCCCAGGACCGCAAGACACTTCATAGAATCGTGAACACCGCCCAGTCCATCACACGAACCTGCTTCCCATCCATTGACTCTATCTACACTTCCCGCTGCCTTGGGAAAACGGGCAGCTTAATCAAAGATCCCTCCCACCCGGCTTACTCACACTTCTAACTTCTTCCATCAGGCAGGAGATCAAAAGTCTGAAAACTCACACGAATAGATTCAAAAACAGCTTCTTCCCTGCTGTTACCAGACTCCTGAACAACCCTCTTATGGACTGATATGACTAATACTACACTCCTGTATGCGTCACCCGATGTCTGTGTCTATGTATTTACACTGTGTACCTTGTGTTGCCCTATTACGTTTTTTTTTCATGGACTAAATGATCTGTTTGAGCTGCACGCAGAAAAATACTTTTCGCTGTACCTCGGTACACGTGACAATAAACAAATCCGATCCAATCCAAACTGGTGCGAGATGCTTTAAGACAGACGCAAATTAGTAGCAAAGGGCAAGCGATGATACAGAGTCTGAAAGTAACCTCACAACTGGCACAACTTTCATTCCTTATTGTTGCCACACAGTTGCATTCGCCTGGTGTTATCAAATAGACCCGAGGTGTTTCAAAGAGACAAATAATTCCAGAAAAATGACAATCGCTTTGATATTCTGCACTGAAAATAGCTGTAATAGTTTTATGCAACAATATACTGGGGAATTCTAGTAAGCTGCCTGCTCGTCAGTTGCTGTGGTTGCCTCAGCGCCATTGTCAATTCTTTAGCTCCAAGGCTAGAACTGGGTCTTATCAATTTTCATGCATATTTTATTATTTTGTGCGCACATTCATGCATGTCAGTTATGTCTGTCATAACTGGAAATATATTGAAATCAAATGATCTCTTTGTGCACCATTAGAAGCTAAAAATACTGATCACTGTTTCAGATTTAATAGAAACTCAATAGAAATGTATTGTATAATGAGGCTTATGTGTGTTTCACTTTGGGAATTAGTGCTGAACAGTTTTTGTGTTCAAATTGATATTTAGCTTTGATACATCAAATACATAAATTCATTTTCTGGTCGTACACCAGTTTCATGCTAGTAATTGTGAAGAGGCCGAGACTATTCCAATTTAACAGCGGTAAAGCAGTTCCATTCAAATTTACTTATATATAAAAAAGACAAAAAGACAGAGAAACAGAGAATGGGGACTTCATCTTACCAAACGATGGGAAGCGTTTGGCTGCATTTAACAATCACGGCCACCTATCCTCCCATCCGTCAGCCAGAAGGCCGTAGGTTCAAGTCCCACCCCAGAGACTTGGGCACATCATCTAGGAGGACACTATTGCCTGGGGACAGATGATGATGTAGTGGTAATGTCACTGGGCATGCATTAAGGCTCTGGGGACCTGGGTTCAAATCCCACCATGGCAGCTTTAACAAAATTGTCATTAAAAAAAAACCTTCAGGGTCTCCAATGTCTGTTAGATGAGGAGGAGATCTGGTATGTGGTTACAGACACACAGCAATGTCCACTGCTCGGGCGTCACGGTGCACAGTGGTTAGCACTGCTGCCTCAAGGCACCAAGGGCCTGGGTTTGATCCTGGACCCGGGTCACTCTCCGTCTGGTGTTTGCGCATTCTCCCTGTGTCTGTGTGGGTCTCACCCCCACCATCCAAAACGATGTGCAGAGTAGGTGGATTGGTCACACTAAATTGCCCCTTAATTGGAATATTAAAAAAAAACAATATCCACTGTCCTCTGAAATATTCAAGGGACAATTAGGGACGGGCAACAAATGCGGGCCTAGCCAGTGACATCCACATCCATGGAAAAATGCAATTCATTCCCTAGCGGACATGATGGGATTTGAACTTGTCTCGAGAGCATTAGTTTGTGGGCTGGATTCGCTGCTCCACAGCCGTTTGTTTCTCGGCGCCATTTGAAATGAAATGAAAACTGCTTATTGTCACAAGTAGGCTTCAAATGAAGTTACTGTTAAAAGCCGCTAGTCGCCACATTCCGGCGCCTTTTCCCATTTGCTGGTGACGGGGTTCTCTCTTCCCGCTGCTTGTCAATGGGTTTTCCCATTGAAGCCACCCTATGCCGTCGGGAAATCCTTGAGTGGGGATACATTGCTGACAGGAAAAGGGAAATCCGATGACCGGATTGGATTCCCGGTCCATAAAACGGTAACACAGCTACAGGGCCCTCGATCATAACGTAACGTATTTCAATGTAACGTCCAGTTTCAGAGCACTCCGGACAAAGAATACTTGCCTTTAACATAGAAAAATGCGTCCGAACAGCCTTGACAATCAAAGATTTCACGAAGCTAAAGGAGAAAATGCAGGAAGGAGCCAAAGAGTTTTGGTTTTCATAATTGATAGTGTATCATCACATTATCCATTCCAGCATTGACAAAAACATCCATTTTATATTTCTCTTAACATTCATGCCTGGAAATCCTTTTGAATCCAAAACCAAAATGGTTTCTTTCTGCCGGCATTTATTGATTTTGGACAAAATACTTAAACTTAGCTTTTAAAAGTCAAACTACTGGAGTTTGTTTGACGGGCTACTTGATGTGGTTGTAGCATTTTATTGTAAACTGGCTTTTATTTTTTAGGGGAGGGTACCTCTCCTGAGGTGGGGGTAAGGGAGGCTGCTACTGTGGCGTGCTCTTCAGGAAATTAAACACTGCTGCCAAGTCTTAACCTTTCCTGCACTCTTCCCACTGCCCTCAGATAGTTACCTCCTGAAGAGTTTTTTTCTGCCAATTGTTACGCTCGTGTTAAGCATTTCCTCCTCTGGATGTGAAAGGAGAGGTCAGTGTCTTTTTCTTTCTGCTGTCAGTGCGAGTATTGTTCTGTGTCCTTTCGAACTAGGAATGAACTGTCCTAATTTTGAAACACTGCCTGAAGCCTCATCAGCCTGTATCTGATTACACATTCATGGAAGATCTCTTCCCAAAATATTTCCACTAGTCTCCCCCCGTTAGGGTGCAGCCTTCAACTTGATTGACCTTTAAATGCTGAATTTCCGTTTGCTGGATTCTCTAACTCGCACATGTTTGGTGAATTCTTTATTCTGTGACAGGGAACATTTTATAGATAGGTCTGCAATTTTACATTAGATTATTTCATTCCCAAAGAAGTGGAAATACTGTAATACCTTGTTAGCGGATGTATATCCTGTGCCAAATGTTGTCCGCAAACCGACTTGTGAAACAGCACCATAAAGGACTTTTATATAGAAATCTGTGAGCCAAATGCAATGCAAAGTGTGGGAAAGGGGGTCGGTCAGCAGCCCCCCTTACACCAGATCTGGTTTTCGTTCCGCTTGCCCCAACAAAATGGCTCCTTTGTCAAAATGGCTCCTTTGTCAAAATGGCTCCTTTTCAATGTGTCAATTTCTGCTGACGATACTCCTATGTAGCAGAAAATTGTGTTGGGATTGCAGTAAAAAACGGCCGCCAAATCCAGATTTTGTGTTTTGCATTATTGTCCAAGGAAAGTTTAACCCCCCCCCCCCCCAACAATATCTTTAAAAGTGTCCAAAATTGCAGTTGTCCCCAGGTTCGCTCATACTTCTCCAGAAGATGTTTGATGTACAATGTTTCACCGGCACTTTGACACATTTCGGAATTGTTTGAATTTTCATCATTAAAAATGTATATTTATGGAAGTTCTGAGTATTTGAATGAGAAAATAGATGAGGGTTTATAATGAGGAAATCCAATGTTTTAAAATGGTAATAACTCCTGAAGCGAGTGCAAAGAAATTGGACACACAAAAAGAAAACAATAATGCTTTAAAATGCCTGTCCTGACAGTCAGGAGCTATGACGTCAAACCCATCCACGACCTTCAGCATTTAGTCTACGCTAACACTCAGTCTGGAGAGCATGTGACATTGTTTAAGGTGCCTTCTTTCTGATGAGAGGTCACTCTGAGGCCCTGTCTGTTTAGGTGATTGTAAAAGATCCCATGATACTACTTAGAAGGTGACCAAGGAAGATGTCTCGGTCAGCTTGTATCTCTCAGCTACAACTACCAAAGCACATTGGGGTAGACATTGACCTTGTGTGAATTTCTATTGACTTCAATGGAAATAGAAAATGGCAGATGTGAAATAGGCTGTTGCGTCACTAACGTCTCCTTCAAGCGAATGCAGAAGTTAAGAACAAGGTTACGTCATCATTTATCTAATTGGTCTTTGCAGAAAATTTATTACAAGTAAATTGCCTTCCGAACAGTGATTACATTTCAATAGCAGTTCATTTTCTTAAGAATGTGAAACGGTAGCACAGCTGCCTCACGGCGCCGAGGACCCGAGTTTAATCCTGGCCCTGGGTCGCTGTCCGTGTGGAGTTTGCATTTTCTTCCCATGTTTGCGTGGGTTTCATCCCGACAACCCAAAGATGTGCAGGGTAGGTGGATTGGCCACGCTAAATTGCCCCTGAATTGGAAAAAATTAATTGGGTTCTCTAAATGTATTTTTTAAAAGAATGTGTAAAGCACTGTATAGATGCAATATTTTTTCTTTCCGAAACTTGTTTTATCCATCTCCCTACTTGCTTCAATGGTGTTTTGACCTTGGGCGTGTTTTTCCGAGCCTCTGCGCAGAAATCGCACTCAGCGTGGGGGCAGAGAATGGGGCATCAGACCCGCTATCGGGTCCAACACCTTCCCGCGATTCTCCGTGGACCAGAGAATCACTGCCAGTCGCGCGTGGTCAATGCGGCGCCGATCGGGGGCCACTGAAAGAGGCCCCCGCGCCGATTCTCCGCCGGCAACTGGCAGAGTTCCCGCCGGCATGGTTCACTCATGGTTCCACCCAGCAGGCACTCGGAGTGGCGGCTGCGGATCCAGTCCGCCGCCGCCCTGGTGGGGGAGGGGGGATCCGTCACCAAGGGGGGGCCTCCAGGACGGCCAGGCTCACGATCGGGGGCCACCGATCGGCGGGCAGGTGCGATCTGGGTGGGGGGGCCTATATTGTGGTGGCCGGCCCACTGTGTGAGTCCGCCATGATGCGCAGGACCCCCGCCGCACACATACGCGGACCCGCGGCTTGAAGTGCAGGGTCCCGTATCGGCAGCAGGAGCTGCAAGGACTACTCCAGGGCCCTACTAGCCCCCTTCAAAACGGGCGCGAATCACATTCTCCAAGAAAGCCCAGAGTGATTTCAGCACGTTTTCTCACGGGCATTGGACATTGCCCTATTATCAGCGAATTCCGCTCCTTATTTAGCAAGGTAAGAGCTAAAATGTTTGTAAATGAAGAAAGTTCAGTGCCCTTATGGTATAGATTTCTTTCACAATCAAGAAGGGGCGGTTTCAGCTACAATGGGGGGATTTTAGTGCCCTAGAAGTGATGTTGTGCTGGTGTCTACCATCCCATGTAATGTGCAAGGCTCGGTGGTAACTGCAATTATCCCATCCACGTCCCATCCCATCCCATCTACTTCGGATTTGAAGGGAGTGGGGAACCTCATTGAAACTGCCAGCGGGATTATTTAAATACTTGTCTATTATTTCATTTAAGGTAATTTGGTGCCAAAGCTTACCCTGAATTGCCACAAACATGAAATCTCTCTTAGAAAAAGTCGAAGAATAATTCTCACAGATGTTAACAGATTTTAATGCGAGCTGATACAACCAGATTCAATTGGACGATGAAGTGATTTAAATTGGCAGATCGTTTCTTTCCTAAGAGCAATAATGAACATTTTCCATGCGACAGATACCAGGACATTCTCTGTCCAGTTAAGGAGAAACTCGGACAACTTGCTCTCATTCAACAGATCGTAAACATTACAAAATTCCAATAATGTGAACTGTTTTGGAAACTCCTGCAAATCTTCAAACTACGGCAGTCTATAAACATTCTACAACTCACAGCACATGGTAAGGATCAAACAAATATTAGTGCAAAAATAGAATTACATTTGAGAACTCGTAATTGTTAGATTGGTTTCAAAACAGATCCCGAGCAATAATGTTGGTGGTCATAATCAGCCTGTGATCTTTGACATAGCTGCAGATTGTTTGGAATATTCTGTCTAGTATAGTGTGACTAATATTGTAAATCACTGAAGAACAAATACCCTTCAGCTGCAATTTTAGTCTACCCATCACTTGATGTTGCAATTATTCAATACCTCCGGTTTAAAAAAACACTTAGCAATTCTCCTCCTTCGATGTAATGTGTAAGGCTCAGTGTTAACTTCAATATAGAGTCAGCAGACAAGCTAGGAGAAAGTCATACACTATAATTTTTGTGAATTATTGCAATCTATCTATTAAATAATGGGAGATTGTTGCTGGCTGCAAACCTCGAGATATGTAAACACAGATATAAATGACTGTGATTTTGATCTGATGGTTTACAACAGGTTGAGTCATAATCTTGCAACTGCATTCAAGTGCTAGTGGTTAGCACTATGGCTTCACAGCGCCAGGGTCTCAGGTTCGATTCCTAGCTCGGGTCACTGTCCGTGCGGAGTCTGCACGTTCTCCCCGTGTCTGCGTGGGTTTCCTTCGGGTGCTCCGGTTTCCTCCGACAAGTCCTGAAAGACGTGCTATTAGGTCATTTGGACATTCTGAATTCTCCCTCTGTGTACCCGAACAGGTGCCGGAATGTGGCGACTAGGGGATTTTCACAGTAACTTCATTGCAGTGTTAATGTGACAGTAAAGATTATTATTATTATTATTATTATTATTATTAATAAGCTTTTGACTAAATCACCACCCGCAACTATTGGGTTTATTAGTCTCGGCCACAAACTGGATAGCATTCAGTTGAACTGTGCGATAATGTGCAGTGCAGACTTAAGGCGAAATAACAAAGTGAGTGGACTCGGTCAGTTTCTCCTTTGTCTTTAGAGGCTTTGCCGGGCAAAGAGAAAGTGAAACAACTTAAGTGGCAGACAACTCTGCTTCCCGCCACACTGACCCAAGCAGCAGCACCAACTATCAAAATCAATCTGAATTTAACCGATTTTCATTTATTTAGAAAAATAACTGTTTCGATCCAATTTTGAATCAAACGCAGGCATTGATTTTCGAAACCCCATGTAAAACTGCCTTGTCTTCTGCCGTTGTAAATCTCATGTCTATGTCTGTCGATTCTGTACAACTTATTCCATCTTTATCGAAAAGCGCAGTTGGATTGTAATATGGAAAAAAATAATGGTTGGATAAACTGACAGCTTGATCATTGCGACTTAACTTCTTTAAAGTCCCTTAAGAATCACAGCAGCATTTTAGATTGGCCTTTCTGATGTGTACCCCTACCCATCCATCAGTGGTTTGTTTTCAACTAACTTTACACTTAACTTATCCGAGTTCACCTCAATGATTATTATTAGCTTCTGCGACATATATTTCACAGTACTAATGCATATCAAACTAAGAATCAAAGTACAAAATTAAAACAATATTTCTTTGTTGAAAACATGGCATTTTTAAAATCTACATTGGCTGCATATTTTCAATTTGATTTTAGATATTGCAATGTTCGCCATTCTTTATTCTTTCATGGGATGTGTTACTGTAACAGACGGCATTTTCTGCCCATCCCTAATTGCGCTTGAATTGAGTGGCATATCCTGTCAGGTAATAGTTATTGCAGTAGGAATTATACCTGTTTAGAAATCAGCCCTCGGTGTGTATTTGGTAAAAACTGGCAGCTTCAATTGAAAATGAAAGTCGCTTATTGTCACAAGTAGGCTTCAAATGAAGTTACTGTGAAAAGCCCCTAGTCGCCACATTCCGGCGCCTGTTCAGGGAGGCTGCTATTGGGCAATCCAAACCTGCCCCTCAGCGATATCATTCAAAAACACGCCAGCTTTCACATATACGCTCACAACACCCAGCTCTGTTTGGCATTCCACCTCTCTGAACCTCACACTGGCATTAAATTATCAGGCGGCTTGTCTGATACCCAGGACTAGATGAGAAGCAATTTCATCCAATTAAATAATGGGACTACTAAAGGTCTTATCTTCAGTCCCTGTTACAAACTATATTCCCTAAGTATTGACTCAATCCCACTCCTTAACAATAGTCGGGGGCTGAGCCAACCTGTTCACAACCTTGGTGTCATACTTAATGCTGAGATGAGCTCCGACCACATATCCGCACTAAGATCACAGGTGGGCTTTTCTGACCCTCCCACCCCACCCTGTAGCATATATTGCTGAATACTATTATTATTTATGAAAAGTGATCAAAGTAACCCAAGGTCCAAAGTCAGGGCAGCACGGTAGCATAATGGTTAGCACAATTGCTTCACAGCTCCAGGGTCCCAGGTTCAATTCCCGGCTTGGGTCACTGTCTATGCGGAGTCTGCACGTTCTCCCCTTGTGTGCGTGGGTTTCCTCCGGGTGCTCTGGTTTTCTCCCACAGCCCAAAGATGTGCAGGTTAGGTGGATTAGTCATGCGAAATTGCCCTTAGTGTCCAAAATTGCCCTTAGTGTTGGGTGGGGTTACTGGGTTACGGGGATAGGGTGGAGGTGTGGGTTTGGATAGGGTGCTCTTTCCAAGAGCTGGTGCAGACTCGATGGGCCGAATGGCCTCCTTCTACACTGTAAATTCTATGAAATCTATGAAAGTATCCCAGTTGAATGCAGTCTTACCTTCGAGTCAAAAAGTTAAAAATTCACACTGCCCTCAAACATGTGGTTGTGGTTGCCATTTCACTGCAGTGTGGTGGAAATGTTGGTGCGCCATCTTTTGGATGGGGAACATTGGATGTGAAATACCCCAAGCACTACCTGAGAAAAAAAGCAGTCAAATTGCCCTGGTGTTCTGAAGCTGGGCAAACAATCCTACATGACTAGCTGTAGCTGGTCATTCGTGTTATTTAAAGTTAATGAGATCTTTGTGTGAAAAATTAGCTGCTTCCTTACCTAGCTTCAGATGTGATGCCCTGGTTTTGAATCACTTAAGGATGACTAACATAAGGTCGTGGTTTAAAAACACAAATTCTTTCATGGCATCATAGAATCTTCTAGCGCATATTTTGTCCCTCTGAGTGATTGGCTAGATCTGTCCCCCGACCCTCGTGTTTTTATTTTAAATAAATTATAGTGCAAAAGCAGAAATATACTTTTATAACAGTACCAGAACCAAATGGAAATCTAACAGAGTAAGCAACAAAAAAAACAGTGAAATACATATTGGCTGGATTATGTTCAAGATAAAGGAATTCCCTGACATCTCATATTCCAGTAACTCCAAGATGGCTGTGCGACCATTTTGTTGTTACAGTCCCTTGTGTATAATGTAGTTCTCTGGTTTGCATACAAAGCTCAATCGTCAAAGTCAAAATGCAACTTAGAAGGAAATAAATTTGAGATTCTCCAGGCTGGGCATAAAATTTTTTGAAATGGCTTTTTTTTAAACATATTATTCTCCACTCTAAAATGGAGGATGGCTGGAATCAAACGTTTTGCCTCTTCTTCAAGCCAGTGAACTTTGATGAATGGACAATAGATAAAGCTTATCTGAACACTAATCCCGATACAATTATCAATTATGCAAGTTAGGTGCAAGCAAAGCTCTCTACAGAAACAGACCATGATGAGCAACATGAAAAAAGCAGAATTAAAAATAACAAGAAACCATGCTGCATACCGTTATTTGCACTAGCCTTAATCATAAGAACATAAGAACTAGGAGCAGGAGTAGGAGTAGGCCATCTGGCCCCTCGAGCCTGCTCCGCCATTTAATTAGATCATGGCTGACCTTTTGTGGACTCAGCTCCACTTTCCGGCCCGAACACCATAACCCTTAATCCCTTTATTCTTCAAAAAACTATCTATCGTTACCTTAAAAACATGTAATGAAGGAGCCTCAACTGCTTCACTGGGCAAGGAATTCCATAGATTCACAACCCTTTGGGTGAAGAAGTTCCTCCTAAACTCAGTCCTAAATCTACTTCCCCTTATTTTGAGGCTATGCCCCCTAGTTCTGCTGTCACCCGCCAGTGGAAACAACCTGCCCGCATCTATCCTATCTATTCCCTTCATAATTTTAAATGTTTCTATAAGTTCCCCCCTCATCCTTCTAAATTCCAACGAGTACAGTCCCAGTCTACTCAACCTCTCCTCATAATCCAACCCCTTCAGCTCTGGGATTAACCTAGTGAATCTCCTCTGCACACCCTCCAGTGCCAGTACGTCCTTTCTCAAGTAAGGAGACCAAAACTGAACACAATACTCCAGGTGTGGCCGCACTAACACTTTATACAATTGCAACATAACCTCCCTAGTCTTAAACTCCATCCCTCTAGCAATGAAGGACAAAATTCCATTTGCATTCTTAATCACCTGTTGCACTTGTAAACCAACCTTCTGTGACTCATGTGTCCAAATAAAACCCCTGCATTCAAAGAATTGAGGCGAGATTCTTGGTTGCCCGACGCCAAAATCAGGGATGGCTCTCGACGCCGAAAATGGGATCGTCGCCAGTTTGCCACCGGGTCACGATGCTCCACCCACTACAAATCGGCATCATCAGGACGCGCACCGCGCACTGTCGCAAACTTGTTGGAAAGCCCTCTGCCGGCCCAATCACGATGCTCCGCCTCTGATGGGCTGAGTTCCCGACGGCACGGGCCACGTGTGCCCTCAGCCATTGAGAGCCTGGCGTGCCAGCTGTGTGGAGAGAGAAGGGACGTGCAGACAGTGCAGCGCTCCCACACTTGGACAAGAACCATGCCGCAGAATGGGGGGGGCTTCTTCCAGGGCTGGGGGGAGTGGTGGGGGATGGCAAGGAGGTGGGCTATGGGGTCAGGGTGGGCAGGTACGCGGTCCAGCATGGTCAACTCCATCCTGTCCAGCGCGTGTGTGGAGAGTGTGGGCGTATGCGCGGCTGCAGCTCGTCAGCCCTGCCCATGTGCAGCACGAGGCATGATAGAAGTTTATAAAATTATGAGGGGTATAGATAGGGTGAACAGTGGAGGCTTTTTCCCAGGGCAGAAATGACAATTACAAGGGGGCGCAAGTTCAAGGTGAGGGGGGGAAAGGTTCAGTGGAGATGTGTGGGGGGGGGTGTTTTTTTACACAGAGGGCGGTGGTGGCCAGGAATCCACTGCCAAGTGAGGTGGTTGAGGCAGATACGTTAGCGACCTTTAAGACTTATCTGGACAGGCACATAAACAGACGGGGTATAGAAGGTTACAGGCGGTTGGTCTAGATAGGACACGTGATCGGCACAGGCTTGTAGGGCCAAAGAGCCTGTTCCTGTGCTGTATTGTTCTTTGTTCTTTGTTGGGCAATTCTCGAATCATTTTCTGTGCTTTCCACAGGTGTTCCACGCGGCGCTGGTGCTAGCCCCTCACCAGCAGTGGAATCGCTTAGGGTTTTGTGCCGATTTCCCCGTCATGAAACACCGCGGTCCCTTCATTGGCACCGGCACTTAGCCTCAGCAACGGAGAATCAAGCCCGTGATTTTTTGTTTTAAAATGTTTTTATTGGGTTTTTGGTGTACATCACATAATATAGTTGCACAAAGGACGATAGTGATTTTGCAATGGGGGGCACCTGGGTGGTGCCCCTACTGTTATTTACATTGCGGTCGTTTTTTTACTATTAACATGGGTTTATTTCACTTTTCTTCTTTTCGCTCTTTTGTTTTGTTTGCCCCTTGCTGCGTTTGCTGTGGGCCTTGTGGTCCCTTTTCCAGCCTGTGTTCCCCTCTCTTTTCCCCCTCCTGGCTCCCACTGCTGTTGTTCTTGCCCTTCCCCCCTCCCTCCTGCCCCCCCCCCCCCCCTTACCTCTTGTGCCTAGGCTACTATCTCTTTATCCCTGGCTACCTAGTTGCTGGTCACAAACAGGTCCCAGAACAGCCTGGTGAGTGGCTCCCATGTTCTGTGAAAGCCTCCTTCCGACCCACGGGCGGCGAATTTGATTTTCTCCATTTGGAGAAATTCCGATTAGTCGGACCGCCAGTCTGCAGCTCTGGGCGGTGCTGCTGACCGCCAGCCAAACAGGATTCTATGGCGGGCGATCAGGGAGGCAAAGGCAATGGCGTCGGCCCTCCTCCCCATGAAGAGGCCTGCCACTTTCAGGCATGACTCCACCCTCATTCCCACCACTTTGGTCATCGCCTCGGAGAAGGCCGCCCAGTGCCCGGCAAGACCAGAACATGCGGCCATGGTTGGCCGGGCCTCTTTGGCACCATTAAACCGATGATTTGTTGATTCATGGGGTGGCAGCAATCTGAGGTAAAACCTTTGCTGAAATGCAGAAATAAAGAGCAAAATTTCAAAGTGTTGTTAAATCCTATGGTTTTAAATATTACTTATTCTGTAATCTTATTTAACCTGTTTTGCAGATATATGATCACATGATAAGGCTTGGACTGACAAGTGGCAAGTCACATTCACGCCACACAAGTGCGAGGCAATGACCATCTCCAACAAGAGAGTATCCAGCCATTGCTCCTTGACATTCAATGGCACTATCATCGATGAATCCTCCACAATCAACATCCAGAAACTGAACTGGACTAGCCATATAAACACTGTGGCAACAGAGTAGGTCAAAGGCAAGGAATCCTTGTCTGTATGGAGTTTGCACATTCTCCCCATGTCTGCATGGATCTCAACCCCACAACCCAAAATATCTGCAGGTAGGTCGATTGGCCACCCTAAATTGCCCCTGAATTGGATAAAAATGATTGGGCACTCTAAATTTAGCTTTCAAAAAACATTAAAAAGGCTAGCAATCCTGCAGCGAGTAACTCACCTCTTGACTCCCCTGAGCCCAGCCACCACCTACAAGGCACAAGTCAAGAGTGTAGTGGAATACTCTCCACATGCCTGGATGAGTGAAGCTCCAACAACACTCAAGGAGCTCAACACCATCCAGGACAAAGCAGCCCTTCCACAAGCATTCACTCCCTCCACCACTGATGAACAGGAGCAGCCATGTGTGTACCATCTACAAGATGCAATGCAAGAACTCACCAAGACACCTTAGGCAGCACCTTCCAATCCCACGCCATCTAGAAGGACAAGAGCAGCAGATACCTGGGAACAGCGCCACCTGGAGGCTCCCCTCCAAGTCACTCACTCCCCCGATTTGGAAATATATCATCGTTCCTTCACTGCCACTGGATTGAAATCCTGGAATTCCTTCCCTGACAGCACAGTGTGTGTACCTACACCTCAGGGACTGCAGCGGTTCAAAAGGTAACTGAGGAATAACTGTTAGCCCAGCCAGCGACGCCCACATCCTATCAATGGATTTTAAAAATGTGGGGCTGGATTCTCTGCTGGCGGGATGCTCCATTTTGCCAGTACCAGGGGGTTTCCCGATGGCGTGGGGCTGCCCCACAATGGGAAACCCCATTGACCAGCCGGCATAACAGAGCGTCCCGCTGGCGCGGTGAACTTGAAATGTGGCGCGGCGGGGTGGAGAATCTAGCCCGTGATTTGTAAAAAAAGTGCAATGTGCTCAGAGGGTTAAACATGCAAAAGGTTCAGTTATTGGACATGGGATGGGAAAAGATATTGGCAAAACTACACAGAAACAGAAATGAAGCAATGAAAACTGACTTTGTTTAAATATAATGATAAATATGCAATTAACAAGCTGCCTACAAAACCCCAATGCACCCATTGTAAGCGATACCTCAGAAGACACAAATATCCTTTCATCCTAAATTGGTATCATGTGGAAACATAATCATCAGATTTGTAATCAAGACTTTCCCCAAAACCAAGATAGATGAAGGCAAGCCATTGCCAACCACAGATCAATAGGAGGAGGTTTATAGATTTAGTACTGGAGTGATCTTAGCCACAAATTTCTGAACGATCCCAATATCATTATAAGTAACATGGAGAGTAAAATATTTCACAGTAAATATGCTCTGAGTAAATGTTTGTATAATTGCAGTAGTGATATTACAAACATGATCAACAATGTGCTCAGGTCAATAATTTGCTTTTCTTTTTAAAGTCATAAATGTCATTGTTTAATATAGTGCTTTGGGAACAAACTCCCTACTATTTAGTCCAAACTTATACCCTTACTGCACAATAGGAAAACATCTATGTTAGGGGATTTCAGCTTCCCCAATATTAATTGGGATAGTAAGAAGTCTTACAACACCAGGTTAAAGTCTAACATGTTTGTTTCAAACACGAGCTTTCGGAGCACAGCTCCTTCCTCAGGTCAGGTGGATATTCAGCTGAAGAAGGAGCTGTGCTCCGAAAGCTTGGGCGCGATTCTCCGCTGCCCACGACGGGTCGGAGAATAGCGGGAGGGCCTTCCTGACATTTTCCCCACCCTCCCGCTATTCTCCCACCCCCACGGCCGCCCCACGACACGAATCGCTGCTCGCCGGTTTTTACGGCGAACAGCGATTCTCCCCAGGCCGATGGGCCAAGTTCCCCGGCCTTTACGCCATTTTCACGAATGCAATCACACCTGCTCTCACCGTTCGTGAAAACAGCCACAATGTGCCGTCCCGGACAACCATGGCACTGATTGGCACGGCCGCACCACAGCCGTGCCAAGGGTGGCATGGGCCTGCGATCGGTGGGCACCGATCGCGGGCAGCGGGTCCGATACCCGCGCACTATTTGTTCCTCCGTCGCCCCGCAGGATCAGTCCGTGGGGCGGCTGAGGGGCATGACGGCCCGCGCATGCACGGGTTTGACGCATCTGCGTGATGATGTCATCCGCGCATGCGCGGGTTGGAGCCATCCAACTTGCGCATGCGCGGCTGACGTAATTGTGCGCGTCAGCCGCCGTAACGCTTGGCGCGCAGGCTTAGCGACGGTCGCTAAGCCCGCGATGCCGTGCTTCGCGGGGCCGCGCTGCTAGCCCCGCCCGGGGGGGAGAATCGGGTCCCGGGAGGGGGCGCGGAGGCTGCCGTGAAACACGGCCAGTTTCACGGCAGCCTTTACGACTCTCCGCATTTGCGGAGAATCGCGCCCCTAGTGTTTGAAACAAACCTGTTGGACTTTAACCTGGTGTTGTAAGACTTCTTACTGTGCTCACCCCAGCCCAACGCCAGCATCTCCACATCTTAATTGGGATAGGCATTGTGTAAAGGGTTTTGATGGGGTGAATTTCTGGAACATTATTCAGGACAGTTTTTATATCAATGTGTAGAATGTCTAGCAAAGGACGCCGCAGTGCTGGGGAACAAAGCCAGATGGGGTTTCGAGGTGGCAGTGGGGGAGCATTTTAAACATAGCGATCACAACACAGTACAGCTTGCAGCGGTCGCGCCATACAACATGGCGCTGGTCATGTATGGACCTGACCCACCACCTGCGACCTCACAGCCAACACCTAGGCCACCCCCACCAGTCCCCCCCAGCCCTCAGAGAAGACTCTCCCGGCCAGTGGCATACATCCCACCCAAATGTGTGGGCGCTGGACATAGTCCGCAGCCGCCACTCCAGGTTCCCGCACGGCTGAGACCACACGTGTCCCGCGCCATCAGGAACTCGGCCCATCGGAGGCGGAGCATCGCAGGAGGGCCGGCCGATGATGTGCCAACGCCATTGCATTGGCCTGCGCCATGCAAGGTGAAGATGCCAGTTTGGAGGGGGCGAAGCATACCTGACCGGCGTCACACTGGCACCGGCCCCAATTTTGGCATTGGAGCCCATTCTCCACCCGATCGCCGAACACAATTTTGGCATCGGGCAATGGAGAATCCCTCTCATGGTCTGCAAAAAGGGGTTTGAACTGGGGAAAGCCAGATTCTATTAGAATAAGACAGGATATAGACAAAGTCGACTGAAGAGTAAGTAAACTGTGTGTGAAAATCTACAGCAGGAGTGCGGGGCATTCAAAAAGGTAATCTGGAGAGTACAGGTCCAACATGTTCCCTTCAAGGTGATTTCTTTTTTAATTTGTTCATGGGACATGGGTGTCGCAGGCTCTGTCAGCATTTATTGCCCATCCCTAATTGCTCTTGAGGGGCAGTTAAGAGTCAACCACGTTACTGTGGGTCTGGAGTCACATGTAGGCCAGACCAGGAAAGGGCGGTAGATTTCCTTCCCTCAAGGACACTAGTGGGTTTTTATTTTATTTTTTTTAATGTTTTTTATTGAGTTTTTAGTAATCAAAACAAATATAAATACGAACAAACAGTAGGAGTTAAACTGGAAAATATATAGGAAGTAAAACTAGAACTATTTACACCAAGGTCGTTTTTGACTATTTGCACAAATACTTCACAGTTTTCCCTTCATTTTCTTTTCTTCCTTCCATACAGTGTTTGCTAGTGGTGATTGTGGTCCCCTGCGTTATGCTCCCCACCCGTTTCCCTTTGCTTTTCTTCCTTTTGGTTCAAGTTGTTGTTGCCCGTGGAGGATATTGGTCGGGTGTTAAACAAGTACTTCACATCTGTCTTCATGCAGGAGACGGAGGATAGAGGTATAGAATTTGGGGAGAGGGACTGTGAGGTTCTGGAACAGTTTGACAGAGGGAGTGAAGAGGTATTGGAGGTTTTGGCGGGCTTAAAAGTGGACAAATCCCCATATCTGGATGTGTTGTATCCGAGGTCGCTGGGGGAGGCAAGAGAGGAAATTACAGGGGCTCTGACCCAAATTTTTAATTCCTCTCTGACCACAGGGGAGATGCCGGAAAAGTGGAGGACATCTAATGTGGTTCCACTTTTCAAAAAGGGTGGTAGGGATAAAGCAGGGAATTACAGACCAGTGATTCTCATATCAGTGGTAGGGAAACTATTGGAGAAAATGAATCTCCACTTGGAGAGACAATGTTTGATCAGGGATAGTCAGCCTGGCTTTGTCACAGGGAGGTCACGCCGAACAAATTTGATTGATTTTTCAAGGGGGTGCTCGAGTGTGTAGATAAGGGCAATGCAGTTGATGTAGTTTATATGGATTTCAGCAAAACCTTTGACAAGGTCCCACATAAGAACATAAGAACATAAGAACTAGGAGCAGGAGTAGGCCATCTGGCCCCTCGAGCCTGCTCCGCCATTCTATTAGATCATGGCTGATCTTTTGTGGACTCAGCTCCACTTTCCGGCCCGAACACCATAACCCTTAATCCCTTTATTCTTCAAAAAACTATCTATCTATACCTTAAAAACATGTAATGAAGGAGCCTCAACTGCTTCACTGGGCAAGGAATTCCATAGATTCACAACCCTTTGGGTGAAGAAGTTCCTCCTAAACTCAGTCCTAAATCTACTTCCCCTTATTTTGAGGCTATGCCCCCTAGTTCTGCTGTCACCCGCCAGTGGAAACAACCTGCCCGCATCTATCCTATCTATTCCTTTCATAATTTTAAATGTTTCTATAAGATCCCCCCTCATCCTTCTAAATTCCAACGAATACAGTCCCAGTCTACTCAACCTCTCCTCATAATCCAACCCCTTCAGCTCTGGGATTAACCTAGTGAATCTCCTCTGCACACCCTCCAGTGCCAGTACGTCCTTTCTCAAGTAAGGAGACCAAAACTGAACACAATACTCCAGGTGTGGCCGCACTAACACCGTATACAGTTGCAACATAACCTCCCTAGTCTTAAACTCCATCCCTCTAGCAATGAAGGACAAAATTCCATTTGCCTTCTTAATCACCTGTTGCACTTGTAAACCAACCTTCTGTGACTCATGCACTAGCACACCCAAGTCTCTCTGAACAGCGGCATGCTTTAATATTTTATCGTTTAAATAATAATCCCGTTTGCTGTTATTCCTACCAAAATGGATAACCTCACATTTGTCAACATTGTATTCCATCTGCCAGACCCGAGCCCATTCACTTAACCTATCCAAATCCCTCTGCAGACTTCCAGTATCCTTTGCACTTTTCGCTTTACCATTCATCTTAGTGTCATCTGCAAACTTGGACACATTGCCCTTGGTCCCCAACTCCAAATCATCTATGTAAATTGTGAACAATTGTGGGCCCAACACGGATCCCTGAGGGACACCACTAGCTACTGATTGCCAACCAGAGAAACACCCATTTATCCCAACTCTTTGCTTTCTATTAATTAACCAATCCTCTATCCATGCTACTACTTTACCCTTAATGCCATCATCTTTATCTTATGCAGCAACCTTTTGTGTGGCACCTTGTCAAAGGCTTTCTGGAAATCCAAATATACCACATCCATCGGCTCCCCGTTATCTACTGCACTGGTAATGTCCTCAAAAAATTCCACTAAATTAGTTAGGCATGACCTGCCTTTTACGAACCCATGCTGCGTCTGCCCAATGGGACAATTTCTATCCAGATGCCTCGCAATTTCTTCCTTGATGATAGATTCCAGCATCTTCCCTATTACCGAAGTTAAACTCGCTAGCCTATAATTTCCTGCTTTCTGCCTACCTCCTTTTTTAAACAGTGGCGTCACGTTTGCTAATTTCCAATCCACCGGGACCACCCCAGAGTCTAGTGAATTTCGGTAAATTATCACTAGTGCATCTGCAATTTCCCTAGCCATCTCTTTTAGCACTCTGGGATGCATTCCATCAGGGCCAGGAGACTTGTCTACCTTTAGCCCCATTAGCTTGCCCATCACTCCCTCCTTAGTGATAACAATCCTCTCAAGGTCCTCACCTGTCATTGCCTCATTTCTATCAGTCGCTGGCATGTTATTTGTGTCTTCCACTGTGAAGACCGACCCAAAAAACCTGTTCAGTTCCTCAGCCATTTCCTCATTTCCCATTATTAAAACTCCCTTCTCATCCTCTAAAGGACCAATATTTACCTTAGCCACTCTTTTTTGTCTTATATATTTGTAAAAACTTTTACTGTCTGTTTTTATATTCTGAGCAAGTTTACTCTCATACTCTATCTTACTCTTCTTTATAGCTTTTTTAGTAGCTTTCTGTTGCCCCCTAAAGATTTCCCAGTCCTCTAATCTCCCAGCAATCTTTGCCACTTTATATGCTTTTTCCTTCAATTTGATACTCTCCCTTATTTCCTTAGATATCCACGGTCGATTTTCCCTCTTTCTTCCGTCCTTCCTTTTTGTTGGTATAAACCTTTGCTGAGCACTGTGAAAAATCGCTTGGAAGGTTCTCCACTCTTCCTCAACTGTTCCACCATAAAGTCTTAGCTCCCAGTCTACCTTAGCTAGTTCTTCTCTCATCCCCTTGTAATCTCCTTTGTTTAAACACAAAACACTAGTATTTGATTTTACTTTCTCACCCTCCATCTGTATTTTAAATTCCACCATATTGTGATCGCTCCTTCCGAGAGGATCCCTAACTATGAGATCATGAATCAATCCTGTCTCATTACACAGGACAAGATCTAGGACCGCTTGTTCCCTCGTAGGTTCCATTACATACTGTTCTAGGAAACTATCGCGGATACATTCTATAAACTCCTCCTCACGGTTGCCTTGACCAACCTGGTTAAACCAATCGACATGTAGATTAAAATCCCCCATGATAACTGCTGTACCATTTCTACATGCATCAGTTATTTCTTTGTTTATTGCCTGCCCCACCATATCGTTACTATTTGGTGGCCGATAGACTACTCCTATCAGTGACTTTTTCGCCTTACTATTCCTGATTTCCACCCAAATGGATTCAACCTTATCCTCCATAGCACCGATGTCATCCCTTACTATTGCCCGGATGTCATCCTTAAATAACAGAGCAACACCACCTCCCTTACCATCCACTCTGTCCTTCCGAATAGTTTGATACCCTCGGATATTTAACTCCCAGTCGTGACCATCCTTTAACCATGTTTCAGTAATGGCCACTAAATCATAGTCATTTACGATGATTTGTGCCACCAACTCATTTACTTTATTCCGAATACTACGAGCATTCAGGTAAAGTACACTTATGTTGGTTTTTTTACCTCTGTTTTGAATCTTAACATCTCCAGTTTTATTCCTTTTGTTATTACTGGGCCTATTCACTGTGCTCCCCTCAGTCACTGTACCTTGTACTGTCGCCCTTATGGATTTCTGACTATGTCTTCTCTGCCTTGCACTTTTCCCCTTACTTCCTTTTGTTTCTGTCCCTGTTTTACTACCTTCCAACTTCCAGCATTGGTTCCCATCCCCCTGCCACATTAGTTTAAACCCTCCCCAACAGCTCTAGAAAACACCCCCCCTAGGACATCGGTTCCAGTCCTGCCCAAGTGCAGACCGTCCGGTTTGTACTGGTCCCACCTCCCCCAGAACCGATCCCAATGCCCCAGGAATTTGAATTCCTCCCTCTTGCACCATCTCTCGAGCCACGCATTCATCCTATCTATCCTGACATTCCTACTCTGACTAGCTCGTGGCACATGGGAGGTGGATAAAGAAGTTAAAAGTACATGGGATCCAGAGTAACTTGGCAAATTAGATCCAAAACTGACTTAGTGGTAGGAGACAAAAGATGATGGTAGAAGGCTGTTTGTGTGATTCGAGGCTGGTGTCCAATGACGTACCACAGCGATCAGTGAATGCTTGGACCCTGCTTGCTCATGTTATCATAGAAATTACAGTGCAGAAGGAGGCCATCCAGCCCATCGATTCCATATCAGCCCCCAGAAGGAGCACTCCACCTAATCCCATGCCCTCACCCTATCCCTGCAACCTGACCCAACCCTTTTGGACACTAAGGGGCAATTTAGCATGGCCAATCCACCTAACCTGCACATCTTTGGACTGTGAGAGGAAATCGGAGCACCCGGAGGAAACCCACGGAGACACTGGGAGAAAGTACAGACTCCACACAGTCACCCGAGGCCAGAAATGAACCCAGGTTCATATATATAACCTGGGTTAGATATATATATATAAACAATACAGATCAGAATGGGGATGATGGGGGGAGATAACTAAGTTTGTGGACTACACAAAGATTGACAGGGTGGTTAATAGTGAGGCAGAAAGTTTTAGATTGCAGGAAGATATCGACGGTTGGTCAGATGGGCAGATCAGCGGCAAATGAAATTTAACCCTGAGAAATATGAGGTGATGCACATTGGAAGGAGTAACAAGGAAAGGGAGTATTCAGTGAATGGCAGGACACTAGGAAGCTCAGAGGAACAGAATGATCTTGGGGTGCTTGTCCACAGACTCCTGAAGACAACAAGACAGGTTAATAGGGTAGTTAAGAAGGCATGCTGGACATTTGCCTTTAGCAGTTGTGTAATAGATTATAAGAGCAGGGAGGTTATGTTGGAGCTGCACAAAACCTTGGTGAGGACACAGCTGGAGTACTGTGTGACGTTCTGGTCGTCTCACGATAAGAAGGATGTGATTGCACCGGAGAAGATGCAGAGGAGATTCACCAGATGTTGCCTGGGATGGAGCATTTGAGCTATGAAGAGAGGGTGGATGGGCTGGGGTTGTTTTCCTTAGAGCAGAGAAGGCTGAGGGAGGACCTGATTGCAGAATTCCGAGGGGTATGGACAGGTTGGGGTATGAGGAGTATGAAGGGTTAATGACAAGAGGGCATAATTTTAAGGTGAAGGGTAGGAGGGTTAGAGGGGATTTAAAGAAAGAGTTTTTTACCCAGAGGATGGTGGGAGTCTGCAATGCACGCATGAGGGGGTAGTAGAGTCAGGAAATCTCAAAACCCTTCAGAAGTACTTGGATGAGCACTTCAAATGTCATAACAGCGACAACTAATGGGCCAAGTGTTGGAAAGTGGGATTAGGGTAGATTTGGTGTAGTTTTGTTGGTGCAGACCCGATGGAATGAAGGGCCTCTTCTGCACTGTATGACTCTATGACTCTAAGCCACTCAGTTCAAAGGGAAATAGGAATGGCAACAAATGCTGCCCTTTGCCAGTGACACCCACATCCCAATGAATGAAAAAACACTGTTACCCATTACTTTCCATCTATGGTCAGTATATGATCCTTACAATTTAAAGGCCTTCTGTGTGAGAATGTACACCGAGATCTGTTAACCTCCATCCCAAACTGCAAAGACATGACGAGGTTGTGGGACAAAGTCATGAGACATAGAGTTTTACAGCACAGAAAGAGGCCATTCGGCCCATTGTGTCTGCACTGGTCACGAAGCACCTATCTATTCTAATCCCATTTTCCAGCACTTGGTCCATAGCCTTGTATCCTACGGTGTTTCAAGTACTCATCTATATACTTCTTCAATGTCAGGAGCGAGTATTTTTCTAAGTATTTTCTTTGATCTGCCTTTCTAATTATTTGCTCGAAAACTGCATTACAAATACACTCGTCTTTAGATAATTACCCATCATCAAGTAATCACTAAAGGTAAGTAATGGTCAAAGCATTGGCTGCACCAACATCACATGTCTCACATAGGTTGTGTCCATACTCGACCCCCAATTATTCTTGGTGGAGAAAATTCCCAAAATCAGCCAGACCATACCAGCAGAAATTCTGATTCGAGATCGAGATGATCAACAAGCCCCAGTGGCAAGAAAATGAGAGGTTTCCTATCTCCGAGCACTCTGCTACAAAGTGGTGTAGCCATTTGAGATAGCCACCTGCAAAGGACAATGGGAATTATGGCCAACCCAGGACTCAAACAGATACAGAGCTTCTGTGTATTTGAAACGCAGGTAGCTAGACCTGATCGAAACCCCCGCTTGTTTGCATTCTAATGTCCCATTTCCCCAGAACAATAGGACTGCACTCAAGAAACCGATACAGCCCCATACTGATCGGCGCCACTCCCTTTACTCAGAAGGCCCAACTGCCAAGGTCAATGACCGCTAAGGAACCGCCCAGCCACCAAGGCACCCGCCCCTTTATTGGCCAAAATCAAAGGCAGTGATCGAAGCCTGTCGAACTATTGGGTCCAAGATCAAGGACCGCTCCAAAGAGCGCGAAAGCCACGAGGGATAAAAGGGGACACAGCCATGTGTTCTGTCTCCTTTGGACCCGGCCTGTGCCAGCCTCCTTTGAATCCAGCCTGTGCCAGCCCAACTGTAGCATAAGGACCAGGCAGCCAAGTTCAAGATGAACGATCGCTACCCGATGGATGAGCCCAGAAGAGACAGAGCCACTTCTTCAAACCAGCCACGTGAGATCAAGGTAAAGGCCTTATCCACTTGCACAGTGCCGGTCGCCTGAAGTTAAGTATATGCTATTGTAGTTGATAGGTGTAGAACTTGTAGTATATTGGGCTTGCATGTCGAAGTAACCCTTGTGTGTAAATAAACCATCTTTGCACTTGAACTGACTAACTGGTTGTGTGGTCATTTGACCGATATACGGGAAAGCCTTGTGATTCAGTAAGAGAAATCGAAACACCCACAGTATTGGTGACGCTGTTGGAACATACCATCATATCATAAAAAGAGCTTCAGTATCATATTGGCGACTCTAAAGTACAACATTATTGGTGACACTGGTGGGATAGTATCCCATTAAATTGGCAACAGTGGCAAAGGCAGTGACAGAGCATTAGTCATTTAATATGTTAGAGGAGTGTTATAACCCACAAATATTTTACAGGCTGGGAACGATTAACTTCCCGAGGAACATTACAGAATACAAGCTCCCCCGTTATGGGAGCGGGGGTCCTCTAAACAATGTCTAGCTGTGTGACACCGGCACCGGCAAGCCTGACCCAGTTGGGATCTACATTGTGATGTATATAATAGTTATTGTAAATAAACTCAATTCCTTTGAACAGTTTGGTGTGGACTCCTTCATGGCCTTATAAAAAGGAGGGAATGCAAAGGATGCAAAGGAGAGAGGAATATGTAATTTTGAATTCGACCACTTTACGATTGATGGTCATACAACTTTGCAGAAATTAAATCTAGCGACTATTGCACAGTTTCTTCAAAGAAATCTAGTTCTAATTACAATTTACCATGATCAAAAGCTCTTCATATAACCCCAAAAGAAATAAGGTTTTATTGGCAATAAACTCAATATCTTAACTATACCATACACGTACAAGAAACACCACACTAATATGCTAAAGCAGTTTACCATTCGTAACTAGGCTAAAACTATTAGCGCAGTTTCATCAGAACTGGTTGCAAAGTCAGCAATCTTTTATCCTGTCATCAAATAACATTGGTTTTGGTTTTCAGTATTTGCTATTAACTAGTCATTTTTGAATCATTGGTACCATCAGCTTACATTTTTTTTAAATTATAAAATAGAAATTAAGTGTATTGTTTTTTGTTCTTTAACTTGCTATGGTAAACCAGCTGTAATTTCTGCACATGCTCAACGTTCCCAGTTTTTAAGAAACCTGGAAAATTACTGATATAAATAATAACTTGTCAAGCAGCTATTCCAGGATCTGAAGACTTCCATCTACTTGACAGGGAAATAATAACACAGCAGTATTGTGGTCTTAAATCTGAATCACTGAAAGCTGTCTCAAACTGGTTCCCAGGCACAGCAGCTGCAGTAAAGATAGAGCCCGTTACAAAATACACTTTTAAGGGCCCACAAATGGACACAATTTGATCAGTCCTAACATTAGGAATTAGCTGAAAGATTAGAGAACGCTATCTGACATGAGATTTGATGGACCTGCTGTGCATTTCAACTTTTGCACTGCGATTAGTTCAGATTTGCAATCTTTACACTTTTTCTTTCTACCTCTCTTCCCCTTTAAGCTTTAGTCCAGTAGCGGTCTCTCTGCATGCATCCAAACATATACGGGCAGGATCTCTTTGTGGCAGACTGCTCAATGACCCACTGTGTGACATTCAGTTAGCTAACACAATAACTCCAATCTCCCAATTATGTATCCAAGTACTTGCAGATTTCTACTGCAAACTTAGCATTGATGCCAAATGATTTCCATTCTTCACCAACAATGAACTGGCATTGCAAATCTGGAGTCAGTGCCTCTATAATTTCAGAGCTAAGTGGAGTGTGTCTCCTTGGAAGATAAGAGTCTCATGCCTCTGGTTTGACACTCTATAGAGTACACATCTAGTGCTGTGTCAAATCTGGCTTGGAAATGTCAGAACGGAGGAGGTCCTCCCACCCCACCATTCAATTGGATCATTCCTGCTCATTACCTCAATTCTATTTGATTCCTAACCCTCGATATCCTCTCCCAACTAAATAATCGTTGAACACAAGTCTTGACATTAAATATTGAACCAGCACCACAACCTTCTGAAGGAGAGTTTCCATCACCTGTCTGGAAACTTAGTTCTAACATTAATAGCTCTTGTTCGAGATTTCCCCATTAGTGGAAAAACTTTATTTGTATCTACCCTAGTGGATCCCTTTCTGATTTCAGACACTTCAATTAGACACTCCACATTCTAAACTGGAGTTTGCATAACTTGTGCTGAAAATGTAACCCGTTAAGGTCTGCTATGACTCTGGCGAATCTGCGCATTACCCCTTCCAAGGCCAATATATCTTCCCTGAGATCTGATGCTCAAAACTGAACATGGTTCTTCACATGTCTCTCAAGCAGGCCAGTTACAGTTGCAGCTGGGCATGAACCAATAAATCAAGGTGAAAAGTCTTCTTTCTGGAACCTAAAATGATAGATTAAATGTAAAAAGATGCAGGAGGGAACAGGATACTCTTTTGTTACATCGCATGCTGGTAAGATGTGAAGTGTAGGACTCGGAGTTAGTGAATGAAGCAGAAACTTTGTCACCATTTGAGAATAGGTTAGGCAGGTGAATGAACAGAAAAGAAAAAAAGGGATGTGGGAATAGGATGATGGCACATTGGATTAAACGACACAAGACTGATTGTCTGTTTCAGTGCTGTCATTTCTGTATCATTCTGATCAAGGCACTTTTGATATCTCGCTGTGTGAACCCTCTCCAGGAAGCAACTTCATCTTCTTGGTTTACGCGCTGCGTCAATTTTAAAGTTGATCCTGAAAGGTCTCTCGCTCTATAGAAAACACAACAAGGCTGGTCATAGGGTCACTACAACACCAGAGGGTGGTGGGGGGGGGGGGCACATTCAACCTCAATCTATTAGGAACGGGTTTTTTTTCTCTACCTACATTCCTCTCATACTCATCATACACCTCTACCACATTTCCCCTCAACCTCCTTTGCTCCAAGGAAATCAACTCCAGCTTCTCTGAGCTAACCTTTTTTTATTAATTTGAGATATGGGCGTCGCTGGTTAGGCCAGCATTCCCAGTTGCCCCATATAAGGTGAGTTGCCTCCTTGAACTGCTGCAGTCCTTGAGGTGTAGGTACACCCACTGTGCTGTTAGGGAGGGAGTTCCAGAATGTTGCCCCAGCAACAGTGAAGGAACGGCGATATATCTCCAAGTCAGGATGGTGAGTGAACATCCAGGTGGTGGGGTTCCCAGGTATCTGCTGCCCTTGTCCTTCTTGATAGTAGTGATCATCGGTATGAAAGGTGCTGACGAAGGAACTTTGGTGAGTTACTGCAGTGCATCTTGTAGATGGTGCACACGACTGCCACTGTTCATCGGTGGTGGAGGGTTTGAATGTTTGTGGAAGGGGAGCAATCAAGAGGGCTGCTTTGTTCTGGATGGTGTTGAGCTTCTTAAGTGTTGTTGGAGCTGCACTCATCCAGGCATGTGGAGAGTATTCTATTTCATTCCTGATTTATGCCTTGTAGATGGTGGACAGGCTTTGGGGGGTCAGGAGGTGAGTTAGTCACCTTTGACCTGCCCTGGTAGCCATGGTATTAATGTGACTAGTTCAGTTCAGTTTCTGATCAATGGTAACCCCCAGGATGTTGATTGTGGGGCATTCAGTGATGGCAATGCCATTGAATGTCAAAGGGTGGTGGTTAGATCCTCTCTTAGAATTTACAGTGCAGAAGGAGGCCATTCGGCCTATCGAGTCAACACCAGCCCTTGGAAAGGGCACCCTACCCAAGCCCAGACCTCCCCGTAGCCCAACAAACCCACCTAATCTTCCTGGACACTAAGGGGCAATTTATCATGGCCAATGCACCTAACCTGCACATCTTTGGACGGTGGGAGGAAACCGGAGGAAACCCATGCAGACATGGGGAGAAAGTGCAAACTCCATGCAGACAGTGACCCAAGTCGGGAATCGAACCTGAGGCCCTGGAGCTGTGAAGCAACTGTGCTAAGCACTGTGCTACCGTGCTGCCCAGTAGGAGACCATCTCTTGTAGGAGATGGTCATTGCCTGGCACTTGTGTGGTGTGAATGTAACTTGCCACTTGTCAGCATAAGCCTGGATATTGCCCAGGTCTTGCTGCATTTGGACATGGACTGCTTCATTATCTAAGGAGTGAAAAATGGTGTTGAACATTGTGCAGTCATCCGCAAACATCCCCACTTCTGACCTTATGATGGAAAGGAGGTTATTGATGAAGAAGGTGAAGATAGTTGGGACTAGGACACTACCCTGAGGAACTCCTGGAGTTGAGCTGATTGACCTCCAACCACCACAACCATCTTCCTGGCACTTGTCTTCCTATTCTGCTGACCTCGCCATGTCCAGCTACAGGCAATTGGCATCCATCTTCACTGTTTGCCGCAATGTCATCAGCAAATTTTGAAATTTTACTCTGTATTCTAATATCCCCAATCCAACTCATTTTGATATCAATGAAGCAGTATTCCTAGCAGTGACCAGAAGGGAGCATCACTTCCTACCATCGGTTAATCTTAACCATTTGCCATGATTTGATGTTTTCTGTCTTGGAGCCATTTTAAAATTCAAGGTGACACTAACCCTGCTATTCCATCAAGCTCAGTTTTGAAAACCAGCGTTTTATCTGGTATTTGACCATTCCCTTCATCAATCCTCTCTACTACTTCATCAAAATAAAATTGATTAGCTAAGCACAATCTGCCTTCTACAAGTCTGTGCTGGCTCAGATTCATTAACTTACCAGTGCCTTCTGATTATTTTCCCCATTGCCAGTAATAATAAAATCGTATCCACCATTATGTGGAGATGCTGGTGTTCACCTGAGGAAGGAGCAGTGCTCCGAAAGTTAGTGTTTGAAACAAACCTGTTGGTCTTTAACCTGGTGTTATAAGACTTCTTACTGTTATCCACCATGAATATTAAACTGGGCGGCCATAGCAGAGTTGGTGGGACTGTCCTTCAATCCTTTCTTGAAAGATTGTCAAATCTGCCATTCTTTCATCATCTGGCACCTCCCCCCATATCCAGGGAGGATTGGAAGATTATGGCAAGCCCTTCCAACTATCTTCACCCTGCTTCCATTGTAAGCCATCCAGACCAAGAGCCGTATCCAATGTAGGCAGAACCAATCTTTCCAGTGCCCACTGCCTAACAATTTTCATTCCATCACATTTACCATCACCACTTCTACCATGATTTTGTCAGTAAGCATCCCCTTCCTTAGTATACACGGATATAAAGCACGTGTTAAGTAATATAGCCTTGCCCTTTGCCTCGGAGTCCAGGCATACATCATCACTCTTTGCCCCTAAAGGGCACCCCCCCCCCCCAACACGCGCCACCCACCGCACAATAGCACAGTGGTTAGCACTGTTAAGGGCTGGTTTAGCACAGGGCTAAGTCGCTGGCTTTGAAAGCAGACCAAGGCAGGCCAGCAGCACGGTTCAATTCCCGTACCATCCTCCCCGAACAGGTGCCGGGATGTGGTGACTAGGGGCTTTTCACCGTAACTTCATTTGAAGCCCACTTGTGACAATTTTCATTACTTCACAGTGCCAGGGTCCCAGGTTCGATTTCCAGCTTGGGCCATTGTCTGTGCAGAGTCTGCACGTTCCCCCTGTCTCTACATGGGTTTCCTCTGGGTGCTCCGGTTTCCTCCCACAAGTCCCAAAAGACATGCTGCTAGGTAATTTGGACATTCTGAATTCTCCCTCCGTGTACCCGAAGAGGCGCTGGAATGTGGCGACGAGGGGCTTTTCACCGTAGCCCCATTGCAGTGTTAATATAAGCCTACTTGTGACAATAATAAAGATTATTATTACTCACTCACAATTTACACTCCACCCATGGATTACCTGCTAGGTCAACAACCATTTGTCCTCATAGCCTCTCTTTGCCAATCTTACCCTCCTCGAGAGTTACGCTGCTATTCAAAATGATGCGCCATTCACGCTAAATGTCTTGTCGAACAGTTTGCTCATTTTGCGCAGAGTAGTCAAGCACAGGACAGATTTCATGGTGCCAAGGTTAGTGTGGAATCTGTAAAACCACCCGGAACACTAAATGGGGGTTTTGTTTCAAATGGGTGTAGAACCATAGGCTGGAGTTGGGCAGGGCTAGGGGCTCGGGGCTTTTCACAGTAACTTCATTGAAACCTACTTGTGACAATAAGCGATTATATTATTATTAATGAGGCCCTGTATCAAACCACTCTTAGAACATAGAACATAGAACAGTACAGCACAGAACAGGCCCTTCGGCCCTCGATGTTGTGCCGAGCAATGATCACCCTACTCAAACCCACGTATCCACCCTATACCCGTAACCCAATAACCCCCCCCCCCCCTTAACCTTACTTTTTTAGGATACTACGGGCAATTTAGCATGGCCAATCCACCTAACCCGCACATCTTTGGACTGTGGGGGGAAACCGGAGCACCCGGAGGAAACCCACGCACACACGGGGAGGACGTGCAGACTCCGCACAGCCGGGAACCGAACCTGGGACCCTGGAGCTGTGAAGCATTTATGCTAACCACCATGCTACCGTGCTGCCCCTCTTATTTTTCAATTAAAATATGATTGATTTTGTTGATCGCCATCCCTTTTACAATAATTGGAATTGATTGCTGCAGATTTGCCTTGCTGGGCTGAAGCTGGACTGGATCAATGTTCAATCCGCAGAAAGTGTGGGGCAATACTCGACGGCGTGTCAACATGTTGATAGTGACATTTTGTTTTTGAACTGCGCTCTCCCCGCCCACCCCCCGCACACAAAAAAAACACGCAATACTTTGGGTTTTATTATAGGAAAACCGTTCTGTTTTTTTTTGAGTGACACCGATCTGAACCTTGAACTAATAAAGGGCAAATTGGGAGAGGGTCAAAGGTGAAGATGCCCCTTCTCCCCCGGCCACATGAGGGGTCAGTGACGGCGAGGAGAGTCTGACACGCTACAACTGACAGGACATTGCAGCATACTCACATCTGATTCTCAGCTCCCGGGGTTAATCTCCAATGGAAAGTTCAGCATTGTCCACTGAAGTCAGATATGAGTATTTATTTGAATGCCCTCTCGCTCGTCCCCTCCTCCTGCCTCAGCAGACCAGGAAGAAGATGCATGTAATTATCTATTAAGGAGCAAAATGAAAAGCACAAGACTTGATTGTTTTCACAGCAGACGCGTTTCATCTGTCAGTTACTCCAACTGTTCTTTTATCTCCATCGGTTTCAACCGGGTGAAAATTAATCAAAACATTTTTTGTTTTTAAAAACCGTCTCGCTTTATAATATTTTAAAACGTCGAATTACTTTTGGAGCGGCATTCCCCTATTAATAACCCTGCCGTTTATTTATTTTAAATGTCGAGGTTTTCATTTCTGTCAGTGTATACAGGTCATTTCAAAAATGTGTCCTTTGGAAATTGACTCATTTCTAATCCGCCCAGGATTGCAGAGTGTACATTAATCACCATGCAAAACTTTGAATCGTTGAGTTCAGAACAACCCGCTGTCTTGAGAGAAAGCAGGAAGCAAACTATCAGCGCTGATCATAAACACCGACACTTCAGAACGGCTTCCAGTTTATTAACGTTTCAGACGAAATAGCGACATTACTGGGGCTGCTGAAATAATTTATAGCCGAAGAATTTATTCGCCCCAAATAATTTTCGGAAGCTTGAGGACTTTGACTGTCGTGTCGCTGAATGTTATTGCATTAAACGCGCTGCAAAATAAATCAGCCACATTTTCTGTTTTTCAAAGTGTTTGTTGCCCGCTTGGCGAGATTACAGACAGATAGGAGTGTGGGGGTAATAACGGGGTGGGCTCCTGAAATCGTGCGCTTTGTTTTCAAAGCCTGGCACTTGCACAGTTGCACTGCTGCATCAACATTGGAAAGTGGGACGTTTCTTGGGCGGGAATGAAATCACACCAGTTAATTTGACATGAGTGTGGAAGGCAAGCTGGGCAGCGGGGATAATGTGTGAAATGAAAGGATGACATTTAAAAATAACGAGCAAGGCAGAGAAGGCAAAGGCGCCAATAAAGCTCTTTAAATGATCACCCTGTTGTCACTCTAATGGCCCCAGTGAGAAGGTCCCGCGGGAACTTTCCATTTGCAAATGGATTTAGTTAATTGCTCATCAATAGCAATATCAATTCGGTTTAGGCACAAAGGGGTTGTTCTGCCCATTGACAGTTGAACGGTACAGGACGTGGTGCAAACTCCACCTTGGACCTTGAAAATTCGATGTGGGCCAGGTTTGGGGCTGATTTCTCAATTCTTCTCACGTTGATGTGCCGGCAACAATGTCCATCCAGATCTTTCACTATTCTGGGCAGTACAGGGATTTATATCGCTTGGGGCTGGGTTCATCTACATATGTTATGTTACATAAATCAAAACTATAATTAAAATTACCAAATGGTCAAAACTGCAGGGATTATAATTAACCTTAAAAGAGAGTCCAAGTCAGGCGAAGGGAACTAATATAGAGTGCAGGATTCTGCAGAACACCGACCTTTTAATATTAGTACCGCATCTCAATGCGAAGGTAACTCGATGCTTTACACTAAACGAAGACCATTTGGTATGTACAAATTATTCCAAGCTGCTTTGCATGGCCCAGATTGGATTCCAAATGCTGGAAAGACGGAAAGTCTAGACTACAACAAAAAAGTCCATGTCATTCACCAATAAAAGATGATGTTATGATGATATCTCTGACATCTCAATACGACAATCATATTAAATCATTGTGGCAAATATTTGATCAGATCTGACAATTGGATCAAAGTGTAATCTGCGTCATGAGCATAGGGCGAACGAAAATCTAATATTACATGATATTAATACAACTTTAAACATTACATGACATTAATACAGCTTTAATCACGGCACGATATTAATGCAACTTTAATCACTGCATGATATTAATGCAACTTTTATCATTATATTAATAAAACTTTAAGCACTACACGATATTAATGCAATTTTAATCTTACATGATATTAATACAACTTTAATCATCATATGATATTAATACAACTTTGAACATTACATGATATTACGACAACTTTAATCCCTACACGATATTAATGCTACTTTTATCATTGCATGATATTAATACAACTTTAATCATTACATTGTCTGAATAGAACTTTGATCATTACGCGATATTAATGCAACTTTAATCATTACATGATATTAATACAATTTTAATCATTACATTATGTGAATACAACTTCAATCATTATACGATATTAATGACACTTTAATCATTACATTATATTAATACAGCTTCAATCATTACATGACATTAAGACAACTTTAATCACTACACGATATTTAATGCAACTTTAATCATTGCATGATATTATTGCAACTTTAATCATTATATTAATACAACTTTGATCACTACACGATAGTATTGCAATTTGAATCTTACATTATATTAATACAACTGGAATCATTATATGATATTTTTTTTAATGTATTTATTCAAAGTTTTTCAAAAAGTTTTACAGAACACTCCAAAAAGGAAAATAATACAAAGAGAAAAGGGCAACATGCCAACCAAACAGAACAATTAACCCTCTAAATGATAAACAGTTTAACAAATTAACACCAACTCAAAACACATTATATGATATTAATACAACTTTAAACATTACATGATATTACGACAACTTTAATCACTACACGATATTAATGCAACTTTAATCATTACATTATATTAATACAACTTTAATCACTACACGATATTAATGCGACTTTAATCATTAGATGATATTAATACAACTTTAATCATGACATTATCTGAATAGAACTTTGATCATTACACGATATTAATAACGCTTTAATCATTATATGATATTAATACAACTTTAATCATTACACAATATTAATACAACTTTAATCAATACATTATATTAATACATCTTTAATCACTACACGATATTAATACAACTTTAATCATTACATTATATCAATACAACTTTACTCATTACATTATATTAATACAACTTTAATCATTACACGATATTAATACACCTTTAATCATTATATTATATTAATGCAACTTTAATAATTTACACAATATTAATGCAACTTCAATTATTACATGATATTAATACAACTTTAATCACTACACGATATTAATAAAACTTTAATAATTATATCATTACATTATATTAATACAACTTTAATCACTACATGATATTAATGCAACTTTAATCATCACATGATATTAATGCAACTTTAATCATTACATTATATTAATACAACTTTAATCATTACATTATATTAATACAACTTTAATCATTACATGATATTACTACTTTAATCATTACATGATATTACTACTTTAATCATTACATGATATTAATTAAACTTTAATCATTACATTATATTAATAACTTTAAACACTGCACGATATCAATGCAACTTTAATCATTAAATGATATTAATACAACTTCAATCATCACACTATATTAATACAACTTTAATAATTATATAATATGAATAGAACTTTAATCATGACATGATATTAATACAACTTTAATCATTACATTATCTGAATAGAACTTTGATCATTACACGATATTAATAAAGCTTTAATAATTATAGGATATTAATACAACTTTAATCATTACACAATATTAATACAACTTTAATCAATACATTATATTAATACAACTTTTATCACTACACGATATTAATACAACTTTAATCATTACATTATATCAATACAACTTTACTCATTACATTATATTAATCCAACTTTTATCACTACACGATATTAATACAACTTTAATCATTACATTATATCAATACAACTTTACTCATTACATTATATTAATCCAACTTTAACCATTACACGATATTAATAAAACTTTAATCATTACATTATATTAATCCAACTTTAATCATTTACACAATATAATGCAACTTTAATCATTACATTATATTAATACAACTTAATCACTACACAATATTAATACAACCAATCATTACATGATATTAATACAACTTTAATCGTTACATTATATTAATACAACTGTAATCATTGCACGATATTAATACAACTTTAATCAATACATTATATTAATACAACTTTAGTCATCACATTATATTAATACAACTTTAATTATTTACACCAGATTCATACAACTTTAATCATTATATTATATGAATACAACTTTAATCATTACATGATATTAATACAATGTTAATCTTTACATTATATTAGTGCAACTTCAATCATCACGTTACATTAATATGACTTTAACCATTACACGATATTAATGTAACTTTAATCATTACATTGCATTAATGCAACTTTGATCATTACGTGATATTAATACAACTTTAATCGTTACACGATATTATTACAATTTTAATCATTACATGATATTAATACAACTTTGATCATTGCACGATATTAATTCAACTTTAATAATTACACGATATCGATAAAACGTTAATCAGTGCTTTTTTTTAAATGCAGCGAAAACATTTTAATATAAAACTTCCTCAAAGTCGTCCTCTGTAAATTTGGAATTGCATATTATGGAATGGTTTGAATCGAAATTTTGATTGTCACGAATAAACGTTTAAAAAATGAATATCCACTTTGTCTTTGGAAAAGGGAGTAAGTGGCGTAATGAAAGGATTCGCCGAAGATGAAGCCACAAAGTGACTTGTGTACTCTGTCAATGTACTATTTTCAAAAAAACATTTTTATATCAAAGTTAAGCGATGTTCAAATCGCAAAGTACGAGTGCACTGACGCACATGTTGCTCGGCAAAAGCAAAGATCAAAGATTATATTAGCAGGCTGCTGACGCAGGGGCATGGAAGACACTGGGATCAATTTTTCGTCCATATTTTTTAAGCCTCCTATAATTTCCTATAATTGTGGATGTAAAGCTCATGGCTTGTGTCCCCTCTCTAACTCCGAATGACGGTGAGATTGGTCATTCACATTTTAATGTGAGGCGGGTTTGCAGCCAAGCGGTTGAGTCATCGAGTCATTGAGTTTGGCTGCACAGGAAGAGGCCCTTCGGCCCCTCCAGCCTGTGCCGGCCATCAAGCACCTCTCTGTTTGATAACCCAATTTCCAGAACTTGGTCCATGGCCTTCGACGCTGCAGCCCTGCTTGGGGGCAGCTGACCTATTTTTCCATGTGCTCTTTCATATCCTTCGCTGGCCGCTGACCTGACTGCAGAGCGGAGTGCCACCCCTGGTATAAAGAGCAATACGCTACTTTGTACCTATAAGTATCGGTTATTGGTTCTCTGATTTCTCACACGGGTGCAGTTTACCTGTTCAACGATCCCTTGTTTGTCTTTTTGCCTACTTCATTCTACAGACGAAAATATCTTTAAAGAAAATTACCTGCAGTAGCTTAGACATATGTATTAGCATCATCTGAGAGACACAAAAACCTACTGTCCAAGCATTAGAAAGAGGTATGCCGTGAGGTTCCAGAAATCTGTGCACAGCCCCTTAGGGTGAATGGGTGAACTTGAATTAGAAAAAAAGGCAATGGTGAATTATAATCCTGCGCTCATTCTAAAATCAGTATATGATAAATACATTTCTCCGGTAATTAACTGTAGATAATTGTTCTCTATGCTTCTGGTAGCAACCTCACAAATCATTGATGCTCCTGTAGTCACCATTGCACCAAAGGCAGGTCGCAGCATCTGAATTGACAGTCAGCAAACTGTGAGCAAAGCGAATAGAGACACTATAATATTACAGACAAATACAACGTGTTTTAGCCGTTAGAAGATATATAGAAAATGGAACCGCAGGTAGCTGAATAAGGAAGTAATTCCATAAACGCAATTCTGGATTGCCTCATTTATGTTGTCATTCATTTTATTTATTATTTGAAAATGAAAAATGAAAATCGCTTATTGTCACGGGTAGGCTTCAATGAAGTCACTGTGAAAAGCCCCTAGTCGCCACATTCCAGCGCCTGTCCAGGGAGACTGGTACGGGACTCCAACCGTGCTGCTGGCCTGCTTGGTCTGCTTTAAAAGCCAGCGATTTAGCCTTGTGAGCTAAACCATATGCATGTGCATGTGCAAGTGCATGTTTTCTCATTTTCAGGTATTGTAATTAACTATGGCAGGGAGCACCCTCCTCGATGAATTCTGAATGAGAATCCTCCCACCCAACATCCCCTGTATACCTACATTTTTTCTTAAATTAGTTTCCGATATGTTCTTCCCATTTTCCTTATTAATAGCACCATGCAAAGCGCACATAATAGGTACACATATATCAAACAATGCTCTACTGACTCAAGGGGTTGATGGAATAAGAATGACACCAGAATGTCGAAAGAGGAGTTTAACAAGATGTATTTCAGAAAGGACCAACAGAGGAAAGTTCAGATCGGTTTTACGAGCCCTCGTGGGCATCCTGTTCAGGTCACTACCATTGACTGAGTAAAGAACGTTCTTCCACCTGACTCCTGAGACGGTGTCGTTAGATAACCAATAAACAAAATCCTCCCCTCGTCTTAAATCTATGTCCTCTTGTCCTTCCATGTCTTTATGTAATCTTGCACACTTCTGTTAAACTTCCCCTCAATTTCCTTCGTTCGAGAGAGAATAACTCAAGCGTTGCCAATCTAACCTTGTAACTAATCCCCTTTCTCCATGCCCCTTTCCCCATGACCACCCTTCCCCAGTATCCATTCCACATGTCCCTTCCACATGCTCCTTCCCTGTGCCCCCTTCGCCATTCCCCCTTCCCTGTGCTCCTTCCCTGTGCCCCCTTCCCCATACCCCCTTCCCCATGCCACCCCATCCCCGTGCCTCCTTCCCCATGCCAACTCTTCCCAGGTCAGCCTTTCCCATGCCCCTCTTCCCCATCCCCCCCCCCCCCACGCCCCCATGACCCCCTCCATGCCCACTTCCTTTCTATCTCAGGAACAAGTCTGGCAAATCTCCTTTCCACCCTCCCAATCCCCAGCACATCCTTTCGAAAGTGCGGTGACAATAACCTGACACAATATTCTAGTTATGGCCTAAACGCAGCTCTCTAATGGGCCCACATAACTTTCCCGCCTTTGCAGTCAATCCCTCTATTAATAAAGCCCAAAGCCATACTAGCCATCCTCTCAACGTGTCCGTCCACATTCAAAGATAGATGGACACGGACCCCGCCGCCTCCCCACATGTCCCTCTATCCTTGCACATACTTTGTGCCCATATTGAGTCTATATTGTCTCTCTCCATCCCCTCTGCCAGAAGGCGGCACCTCACACTTCCGCATTAAATTCAATCTGCCCACTCTGCGGACCTCTCTATCTCCTGTTGTCCGCACTGTTTCCCATTCCTCCAATCTTGGTGGTAAATACGTCCTCTGCGACCAAGCGAATTTTAGTTAGGGTTATTTTAGAATTAAATGTCTTTCCAGAAAAATAAAAAGTGAAAAATATGTATTTTAAGGATTCCTATTAACAATCCCAAACGAGTTCCTCTTCAGTTATCTAAAGCAGATAGCTGGGTGGGGGAGGGAAATTAGAAAAACCTTTTTGGTTGAGACACCTTTAGATTAGGAGCAAGGAATTTCCATCTTCTTGTCAATTTGGGAAGTGTGCCAATTTCATTCCCAAATTGTAATCTTGAATAGGGACGTTGATATTCGAGACGATTTATTCCACACCTGGTCTGACTTCCCTCCTCCCTCAACGAATTCCAGTACTATCTTTATCTCGTGTGCTCTATGCTCGAATTAGCATCTGTACAGAAGAGTCCCACTGAATTCAATCAGTATTAAATCTTGTCATTGATTTTAATGAGAACTGGGGTGGGTGGGAGGGGTGATAAATACATACATAGTTGAGTACATAATGAAAGCAGTGCCATTGTCTCTCTTCTGGGTGTCAGAACATCGAACCCTTACGGATATGTTTCCCCCCTCATCCGCCCCCTTGTTTGCTCATTCGTGGCTGTGATGTGAGTCTTGGTAAATGTTTATTGTCCATTCCGCAATAGGGTAAGGGAGGGGTGTCATATTTCTGCAAGTGCCTGGGTACACGCCCAACATCAGAAACCATGACCACCACCCCCCCCCCCCCCCCCCCCTCCCCATCCCCACCCTCATTGCCCCTCTGCAGGCACGGTTGATGTGATTTAGATCGACGCAGAATCCTACGGAATTTCCTGACCTGCAGAGTTCAATTAGTCACCGAGTGAACTCGGTAATAAAGTGGAATAATCGAGCATGTGTCCCCGAGCCCGCGCTGTTCATGCGGCTTTGTGCAGGACAATAGTTCCAATCTTCCCCTGGTCCCATTCCTTAGGACCTTCTGCCACTGGAGGCAACAGGGGGTAAATAAAGCCCTGGGTGAATAATATTGGGTGTGCGGGACGAGCTGGTAATCACCCAAGGGCATTTATTGGACCCAGTGTAAATCTGGCAGTGAGTGGAGGGTGCTGGTTAGATGTGGTCGAAGTGGCGGTGGGTGCAGCATTAACAGTGCATGGCACTGGGTGCGGTAACGTCATTGCAGTGTCTGTGTAAATTCGTGAAGCGTTCAGTGTAAGCCTACTTGTAACACGATTAAAGATTATTATTCGAAGTGTGTACCATTCAGGATGTAGGGCGGTCCAATAGTGTCCATCACATTGCTAAGTGTATGATTCTGGGTGCAATAGCTACCATATGTTACAATGCAAGATGACATTCTGATCTATGAAGCATGATGTATAGTGAGTATCACTGGGCATGGCCTCAAACAGCTGTTACTCCTGGGGGGCAATTTTCCTTTTTTAGTTCTGTACACCGTATATATCCCCTCTCCTCACCCCCCCCCCCCCAATGTAATCTAAGTTTAGCACTAAAGACCCCCCCCCCCCCCCCCCCCCCCAACACCACCACCACCATTCCCAACAACCACACAAAAGTTTCGGCTTTTGTATTCGGTTGAAACACACAATCCTTCGTTAATTTCAACCGCGGCACTCGGTAACAGAGTGACAGGCTCGGGCCCGCTATTCAATCTAACTCAAATGGAAATAGAACATCATCGGCACCTTTGGGGTCACGATAACGTGGTTAACGTTAACTAGTAACGTGCTGTTGCGGTTCACCTGGCTTCACAATTCCAGCTATAGAGAAAGCCAGGGTGACAGACAGTGCAGACTGAAGCGAAACCCTCCTATTTAAGTGATGGACTGTGTTTGGTGGAGAGGGGGGTCCATACGGCACAGAAAGGTGCCACATTATGATTATTTTATTGTTTTTAGATAATTGAGGATCAACGTCCAATTCGATCCGAATTTAAATTGCAGCCCGTTTCACTGGTTGCAGCATTGGGATGGAAGCTGCTCAGGGGATCTGGCGCTTGTTGGAAACCTGGCTGTGATGATCCATAATTACGTTTTATCGAAATCCTGATTAAATCTGCGCAGGGACTTCATGAGGGCATTCACTTTCCTTCGCATGCTGCTTTACCTTTTAGATTCTGTCCTCCTCCAAGTCCTCACCCATCCTGGAACTGGCCCTACGCGATGAAATGAAAATGAAAATCGCTTATTGTCACGAGTAGGCTTCAATGAAGCTACCGTGAAAAGGGGTGCCGTTTGCTGTCTGACTTTTCAGGCGTTTTTCGCTCTTTGGCCCAAGAAGATTGTGTGTGGCAGTTCCCCTGGGCGCGCCACTTTACCATAGGAACCCCCTGGGCAAAAAGCAGCCTTGACATTAGCTCAAAATACGACCGTGATATATATCCCCTGCATCCATACAATAGCGAGTGGGCTCCGTGTAGAATTCACTCGTGCTCAGAAACACGGCGGACCACATTCCAAAAATGCTGCTCTGCAGGCAGAGAGAGAATTGAAGCAAAATCCCTTCTTAATTGACACAAAGGATACACATATAATATATTTATTCATTGCCAATTATAATCAATGTAAAATTGTGCTCATTGATGTTCGGGCAATTGGGTCAGCGAATTTGCCTTTTAATAATCAGCTGGACAATTCTCGAGTAGGTGGAAAGATAGATTCAGAGGCAGAATTACTCATTCTCAGAGAGGTGAATTGGCCGCGTTAGTTTACACAGCAGCCAACTTCACCCTTTACCAGAAGGTGTACATTGCCCGGTTTGTTATACTGCTGCATTTAGTATCTGATGAAATTGCATATTTATTTAACTGGAAAATCATTCGGGTTTATAAGGGATATTCCCCCACCACCAGCCCCTGTCCTACAAATAAAGGCGAAAGGTATTTTGTTACTGTTGGAATTCAACACACTGTGACCCGAAATAAACCCCTTTTCTTCCCACCGCCTCTGTTTGAGGAATCTGTAACCCGCAATTCGTGTTTCAGTTCGCTCCTCTCGATCCTGGGCAAGGGCAGTTGTGCATTGAGGTCCAGGTACGGGGCTGCAGCTCCCAAATCCTACCGCCCTGGGAGATTCGGTGAAATTAAAAAGGATGAAAATTATATTTAATTTCAAAAAGCGCGCCATGAAACAGCGATACGGCCGATAAATAAGGTCTTGCGGGATGATTCCGTTCAGTCTCGTTACTCCTAAATGTCTATCAGCAATGGCAAAATCAGTGGGCACACAATCACAATCAGGTTCTTCCAACAGGTAACTTCCATATTGTTACACGTCCCTCAATATGTGTTTCGTTTTAAGAGTGCGTGTGCAATGATAGAGAAACATAGTTCCATTAGAATGACATGCCATCTTGTAGTGTTGGCCATCTTTAACTGTGCAGTTCGCTGAAATCGCCTGCACATCAATTCTGAAGATTTGATCAATGGCTCAAGGTTCTGTGTTATATTCCACCAATAGCATGTCGTTTACATCAAAGCTCGCATATATCCTTGTCTCTTTTGACAGCGTTTACAACCTCAGACATATCGTTTACCTCTGGAGGATTGTTATACAGCTTTATCAATATAACTCAGTAACCACAATTCAGAGAATCTTCAGGCTAAATCAGGCTTCTCCGATCTTTTCAGCTCTGATGCCAGAATGATATTCAGCATCGAGCATTCAAATAACAGAACGTGTGCGTCTTTAACATTAACCCAAGCGCATTAGGGGCTTGCGAAATAAATTAATCAGCACTTAAACCATTACCAACGCCCTCATTAAAGTTGGGAAGGGTTCTTTTAACACATCCTTATCATCAAAACTTTATTAACTCTGGTATTACCGCTGTAATATCCAATGCTTGTCACATAGGACAGAAGGATATAACAGACGTGTAAATGTTTATATTCCATCTGCTAACGTGGAGAGCCAGGTTAACCAGGAATAACCTTGATTTATTGTGGAGAATTTCGCTTTATTAGGCTGACATTTCTGTTGAGAGCGAAGTTTCTCCTTGCAGCCCCCCCCCCCCCCCCCCCCCCCCATCTACGATAGCTATGTAACTGAAATCTGGCGACTACATTTGTGATTCCTGCCTGAACTTTGTGGAGTATATTTTTACCCAGAGCCTAAACTGCAACCAAGAGATGGAATATGTGTGAGGAACTCCAAAGAATACAATTTAGGACCCATTTTGTTACTTTTGAAGCGCTCTTTCAGTCGTTTCCGCCTAATAGTTCAAATGGCCACGTGTTATCATTTTGACTTTGGTTCGTTCGCCTGCAAAGCTGTTCCAGTTCCAAGTGCAAGTTCACAATCTCCCATTCCAGGCTATTTACCTGCCTAGGTGGCCTCTCACAAAGATGTGCAGTTTCACGCTGATTATTCATGTGATGAGCATTCATATTAAATCAGTTTGCCGAAAAGGTCACGCCAGCAGAAAAGGTTTGGGGAGTGCGGCTGCCAACTCAAAGCTGTCACTGAGTTACACAGAAAGGCTTCTGTCACTTCAACATTATACAAAATCCTTCTTCCCGACAAATTGTGTGCAGGGCGCAGACGGGCTGAACCCCCGGAGCCCTCCTATCCTTCTACAGGCCTTCTTGCATCGTGACTTTCAAATGGCATTTATCTTTGCAAAGGGTTGTGGAACCACACGTAATCGAACTGCGATTCAAAGTACAAGTGAAAACACACAAACAACGCTGCATTTTACCTTGTAAAAGATTCTCAAGCTCACTGTGGTTCTAGGAGAGGACCTGCACTATTTCCTCAAATGGTTCCATGGCCACAGGCTCAATCTCTTATATCACGCTATGTAGCGAGATTCAGATCATTTCATTTTAACAAGCATGTTTTCAAAAAAGGCTCAAGTTAAGAAATGGGGAAAAATCCTCTTTGTTAACACTTCCAAAATGGTGAAGAATTGTAAGAGATATAAAACTACATATATGTAAAGGAATGTGTATTTTTGTTATCAACAAGCAAGATGGAGACTCGAGCTGGGTTTTAAGAAATGGAACCGCTTTTGAAATTAACAAGATGATGACAATAAAAAAAAGAACTAATCTACCCTTTGGGCCAGCGGTTGTATTTTCTTGCAGTGCAGATTGGCCCTGCACGTGGAAGGAACACTTAGATCACAAAGATACAGCAATTGCAAAGAGAAAACGCTCAAATAAAACTCCTTCATGCGGGCGTTTTCATCTGTGTCACATTTCCTATCAACCCCCCTTTTGAGAGCGTCAATTTATTGACCAGTAAAAGAAAAATAGTCACCAAGATCTTCCTCTGCACTCTCTGCTTTTACTGATCCGAAAAGAATCGGGTAGCGATGCGGGGAACAGCAAACATGTTTCACAATTGGGTTGCAATACTAGGAGTTATGATGCCTTTTTTTGGGAAAAGTTATTCTCGGCTTCGCATTGTTTCCACGACCAGAACAACCACAACCCCCCCCCCCCCCCCCCAAAAAAAGTTTCCCACTTTATGACGAGGTCATTACAAACACACTAGTTATAACATATTAGTACAAATGTGGAGCTACAAATTTGTTAAAGATGTTTGCAGAAACTGGCTCTTAAACACTGAATTATCTGGGGTGGGTGGGGGCGGGGGTGAGTTGGGAGAGGGGGGGGGGTGGTGTGAAGGAAAGGGAAGTTTGAATCGGAACTTCTGAATCGGTTTGTATTAAGGATCCAGGGTTATTTATGGCAACATAAAATAAGAATAAAATTAGGTAAGTAAAAACGTTCTCCCGACTGTGATGGCTCGGGAGCGAGAGTCTGAGCGGGTTCCTTAAAAAGTTTCTTATCGCAATCCACAAACACAGATAGACTTGATCTCGGAGCATGAACAGAAGTAGCGCTTTGCTGAAATGGTTGACCGCGAGGGCAGTTGTGGGCAGTCAGTGAAAGTAACTCATTTAAAAAAAAAACATATTTGGTGGGTTAGAATGTCGAGGTGTGGAGAAAATATTCCCCACTTCATTTTTCAAATTGTCAATTCGATTGAAGACTCTTGGTGTCAATATCTCCTGATAGTGCAGGCGCCCTTGTCAAGTCAATGTCAGCTCAGAATGTTTTGCTGTAGGATAAAGGATTATAAAGGATTTTTTTTCATTGGCGTGTTCTCTTAGACGGGTTTTGTGTGTACCCTTCCTCAGTGTAAACATGACCGTGCAATATAACTGGGCTGCAACATTTGGACAAAGCCAGTACTCAAGAAGGGCGTTACAAATCAACTGCATCATGCCCATTAAATTGTCCCCGGTTGGGGTTTGAGATAAGAACAGATATATATTCATCTCCTAATTACATTTCTGTCATGTGTTTAATTGTTCCTCTTTTGAAGTGTTTTGTGTGGAGGTTCTGACCTCCCCATTTATCTGATCTACATATTAATTGGGGGGGGGGGGGGGAGGTGGGAGACACAGAGGGTCTGGGATACAGCGAGTTGTTATATCTACAAGCCCCTGCCTCTCACGAAAAAAGCCCACAAAAGGACTGGAGTTCAAGTCGGCTCCCCTCTAACGCTCCCAGGTTGCGAGCCTTCGGCAGCTAGTTCCCTGTTGGAGCCAGGCGGCAGATCTGCATCTGGAAAGTGCTCGAAACCTATTTTTGGGAATGAACGGGGAGACGTGCGTGTCTTACTGCGATATAGCGAGTATGGATTCATACTACAACCCGGCTCCTCCGCAGGGGAGAGAGCATCAGCACTCTCCTTTTAGAACATACCAGCCAGGTGACAAGTTCGCACCCAACTTCCTGGCCAACAAAAGCCAAAGTTATGGTGACAAGTCGAGGACCCCCTTCCAGCAGGAATGTGAGCCACTGGACAACAGCATTCAAAACGCCACCGGCGACAGCGCCTTTAACAAATATCTGTATATGCAGAGCGCCGGTCGAGCGGCCAAGTCCCCGGCAGAGGACAAGATTCAAGAAGTCACTCACAACGGCGGTTTGATCTCCTGCTACGGTGAGTTACTCCTTAAAGGGGGAAAACTTACTTCCCGGACGCTGAGAGGTTACAAACTCGTACTTTCACGATGCTGGGGTGAGGGCTGGGGGAGTAAATATTCGTTGAGTAGAACTAAAAGTACTTTAATATAACTTAACTTTTTCCCCCCTTTGTTATTTGGCGAGACAGAAGTAAGGCTCGCTGGATGTGTGTGTGTGTTATCTATCCTTACAGACACATTTTCACCGTCAGTCTTTGTCTCCTGTGTTGACTGCGGCGCTTTAGACTAAACTCGAACATCTGCAGGCGATATGTGGAATCTCTTCAATAAGAAATAGCTCCATTGAAGGAGGATTACTCCTCAGGAGCTGCCTGGGGGGGGGGGGGGGGGAGGTTAGCGCTGACCTGGGGGGACGGGATGTGTGTTGTACTCGAGGACGTTGAGTTAGTGTTTAGGCAAGCGAGCCGCACACAATAAAAACCATTCATGTCAGACTGCACTCTGTAATATTATTGTTCCATCGCCACACTTTTCCCCCCGCTAGTTTCCTGCCAGAGGCACCTGCCCTGTCTTCCACTTGCCACTAAATCGCCTTTGCCAGAGTGTACATCGTCGGGGCAATAAGTCAAAACCAGCTGAGCTGATGAAGAAGCGGAGCCCCGAGTGGTGCCGGGTTACATTAACAACCCATCCATCAGCCGGCTGGCCCAGGACAGGCGGAGGGCTGCCCCAGCTCACAGCTCCCATCTTCAAACCCCAGCTGCCATCAGATCAGAATCCGGCCTCACCCCCTCAAACCCCAGAACCTCTCCCCCCCCCCCCCCCCCAAAAAAAATAAACTTTGCCCACTCTCCCAACACCCAGCAGCAAGACTGAAACAAAAAGATGACCCCAGTATCAGAGGTTGCAAAACAAACAGCGCCCAACACAAGTGAAAGTGAAAGAACGGAGTGCTTTGGGCTGATTTATACTGAAAAGATTAACTTTGTTTTTCTGCTGGAGTCACTCGGTGATGTATTGAGTGACGATTAATTTCCCACTAGAGGTCAATGTCACTTTCAGTGCTGCCCAGCGTCCATTGGACTCTCTGAGTTTTATTACTGCGAAAAATATTGACTCCACGCTATTTCCATTATTCAGTAATGAAAGCAAATCCATTCACAACGTGGGGGGGGGGGGGGGGGGAATAAAAACAGTGTAGTGAAGATTTACCACGAGTATGTCACAGGGACATCCTCCCCACGCACACTTGCTCTGACATTCGCGCGATGCAATCAGGTCGTGCGCCTGAAGAATATTGAAGTTAGAGCTCAGGAGCACATTTGTGGCTCAATCACAACCGAGATGTGAAATTAATATTTAATGCGCCCGTTTCCAATGACTTAACCGCCAGCGTTTTCAATCAGGGACGGTTCTTTGAACCACAATTCTCAGGAATGTTCCAGTGAAAATATCTGATTGTTAAAAAAGGGTTCATTTCTATCTTCGCGCCCTAATTTGGGGGATCAGAAAAAAAGGGTGGGCTGTACTTTGCCCTTTGGTTTGTTTTAGAAACCTCCCTTTATTCTCGGCGGGAAATTGTTTTGCAGCCTGTTTTTTGTTGTTGGTTTCAAAAAGTCAAGCGTTGGCTTTACAACAACAACTTGCATTTACCTATCTCTCCTTTTAAACAGGGGGAGACGACATAAGGTGTTTCGCAGTCCAGGTAAAGTGGGGGGAGAGGGGGGGTTGTTAGGAGATGTGATTGAAAAGCGAAGGGGCAATTTTCAGGAGGGTCTCAATCAAGCAGGAGATTTGGGGGAGATTCAAGAATTAAGAGGCATTTTCCCCTCTACCCCCCGCCCCCCCCCCCCCTCCCCACTATCCCCTCGGGAGGGGGAGAAAGTGGGCGATGGACAGGAATATCGAGATGGAGGAATGCAGAATCTTGGGAGAGCTGGTGGAGGAGGTTGTGGGGAGAGGGAAGGCCAGGATACGGGAGATTTGAACATGAGGACGGAAATTTAAAGTATTGCTCATCATGGAGGGGGTACAGGTCAGCGAGTACGGGATGGGGGGGGGGGTCACAATGTGGAGCAGAATTTTGGACAAAGTCAAATTGGTGGAGGGAGAGGAGGATCCCACAAGAGCAGATAAATAGTTGCGCAAAAATACATAGTTTAAAATAACTCTTCGTACTTCTGGGCCAATCTTGTAAACCGAATTAATCATGAAGTTAATATCACCACGTCTTACCAAATTGCCATTTCTCACACACACCGTTATAACGGGTTTAAATGTCCGAATTACACTTCTCCCCTGATCGATACCAGCCACATGAGCAGCAAACGTTACACCCACTGCTGGGACATGAGTTTGCTATTTCGTTGCACATTGCCCCGTTGTAAAGTGAGTGTGGCATCTCCAAACATTCTTACAGCGACCGTACACAATTCCGCCAGATGTTCATTTCAAACCAAACCCCTGGATATTTAGATACAAAACAAATCACGAGGCTCCGGGCAAATAAAACCTGCACCCGGAAGCTCATTTGTGGGAAAGGCTCATTTGATCTTATTGTCCCAATCTCAAGTCGTGGCCCCATTAGCAGACCAGCGAATTCAAGACCATCTCTTTGCCCACAACATCAAACTTACGGATATTTTCAGACAGATTCGAAGCCATGTAACCTTCACATAAATAGACGAGGCACACTCCAACTACTTTCGTCAAAATACCTTAGGAACGTATTTGCCAGCCCTTGGAGTAAATACTGATTTGGAGCACCGTTGTATTCATGTCGAAATATGACTTCTTTAGTCCAAAGTACTCATTGCGAATCTCCTTTTTTTCCTACAGCAAATTGGACTATTTGCATTTTAGTGCTTATAACATTATCGAATTAGCTTTATCCTTTCCACCCACAACCAAACTACATTTAAACCGGCCCTCACTGTCCAATAATCTGGCTACTGGAATGAATCCTGGCATTTCTTTGCCCGTCAATTTAGGGGAACGCTGGCATTTTGCAACCAGCCACAGACAGATAAATATGCAGACACCTTGAGCAGTTCAAAGGGTAAATACTCTCTCGCATGGACACTAGTCCTCCTTTTAATTGGCTGAAGTTCATGTTTGCGCGGTTACATTTTGGGTCCCAGACTAACGCCGCAGAAAGCGCTAATTTGCAGCACCCCAGGAAGTTCCCACTCCATGTGCAGCGCAGTAACTCTGAGTTCTCGACAGATTATTTCCACATTCCAAGTTTTACGCTTTTACGAATGAAACCTCCTCTCCTGTGAAGGCCCAGCTAAAGCAGATATGTTTGTGCTCTGTGGGGAAATAATGCATTTGCGATACCGAAGGATGTTTATTTTTTAATTTAAGAAACACAGAGGGGAAAGAAAGGTTTGCAAAAGAATGTTCATATTTTGTTCATTCTAAATCTTATTCCAGGACTGACACGTTACTAGATGCCTTAAGAAATTCTTGATGGTGCAATGATTCATAGAACAGTCCTGGATCAGTACCAAAGACCGAACGCCAAATTTTTTGTCCAACATTGAGGGAGATATCAGAGCGCGTAATTCTTGCGCTATTTCCTTTCATAATAGAGCAATTTCGGTGTCATGCCCGTAATGATATGCAAAGAATTGAAATCGAATGTATCCATCAAAAGATAAAAGTTACCCTAAGGCGTGTTTGCATGCGGTCATATGCAGGGTCTGGGGTGAACTGCGACCTGATCCTGTGCTTTGCAACGACTCCTCGCTCCCAGGATTGATGCTCGGGTACTTTGGCAAGTGCAGAATCCAGCTCGCTCAATGCTCGCCTGGGGACACGGATTAAAACACAAAGTGACCGGGAACCAAGTTTTTCGAGTAATTGTTGCAAGAATACCAGACTTCGGTGCAGCCTGGTGTCCCATGACAACCAATTAGATTGCCCGTCGTTGTTTTCTAGACGATGACACAAGTCGGTAAGGTCCTGGCAATGTTACCGAGCCAGTGACCAAGGCGCCTAGACTAAATGCTTGGGAGAGAAGAGCTCACAGCACCACTTCGGGAACTGGGTGGGGGGGGGGGGGTTCAATTCAATCAATTGACCTGGAATAAAATGTTAGGCCTAAGAATAATTATTGTTAAAAAAAAACACATGTGGGTCACGAATGACTTTCAGAGAAGGAAGAAAATCTGCCACTTTCACCCACTCTGGACGACACATAATTCCAGGTCCAGAGCAGGGTGGGTTATTGTTACCTGTCCTCTGTAAAGAGCCGCTCAGTTGGATCAGTCACATATATTGTGGCTGGACCTACTAGGAGGGCAGCGGTGCAAGAGCATCACATAGAACATACAATGCAGAAGGAGGCCATTCGGCCCATCGAGCCTGCACCGACCCACTTAAGCCCTCACTTCCACCTTATCCCCGTAATCCAATAACCCCTCCTAACTAAGGGCAATTTATCATGGCCAATCCACCTAACCTGCACGTCTTTGGACTGTGGGAGGAAACCAAAGCACCCGGAGGAAACCCACGCAGACACGGGGAGAACGTGCAGACTCCGCACAGACAGTGACCCAGCAGGGAATCGAACCTGGGACCCTGGCGCTGTGAAGCCACAGTGCTATCCACTTGTGCTATCGTGATGCCCACTGACCTTCACCACCACCTTCTCATGGGCAATCATTCGGGAAATCATCAATATAAACAAAATAGACGTTTGGGAGTACTGAATATTGCAAAAGGAGTTTTTTTTTGTCGAAGCTTATTATCTTGCACTCATCAGCTAGTGCATTTTCCACCCAAGAGCCCACTGGCCCAACCAATCAGCACTCTCCTGTCGTACAGTCTACCCTTGTCCTTTCCCCTGACACTGGCATTCTTGTCAAATGTCATCCTGAGCGTCAAGACAAAATGTTTTTTCAGCGATACTAACATTCAAATCAACACCACGGGCTTTCTGAAGACTGTTGTCAGACGCTTCAATCTTCTTAACGTTCTGTCAAAGTGAGCAAACGCTGCTCATTAAGGTCCAAGATTTTTGTAGCGGAAAGTTACATCAGTTCTGAAAATGTAATTTCATCTTCACGATTTACAGTGGGCAGCATGAGTGGCTGAAATATTTTGGCCCTTTTGGGGAGCGTGAGGGGTGGGGGCACTTCCAAATGGGAGCTTCAGCAAATGGATACAACTCTTGATTTAAATATTAAAGTGTTTCTCTGGGTTTCCCTGTAACTTTCCTTGGGCCTGGCCAACGGTTTGCTGAAAGCCGTTCGCAAGTACGACACCGAATTTTCAGCAGTGTGATTCAAAGGTGAATGGTGCCGAATCACAGAAGCTGGAGGCTGGAGTTATGCTCTGGGATTTGTGGGATGGTGAATCACCACAACAACCCTTCCCAAATGAGGTCCATGACAAAGGAGCTCTTGTGCATCATATGTGCAGTGCTATCAGAGTCTTAATGTAAAAGGAGAGGGAGAGAGAGAGCAGGGGTCCGCATTTATTTTGACCACATCAGAACATAATCAGTAACATAGCACATTCCCAATTTGGGCAATTGGGAAAATGAAGCGACAAAATCTTGTACTGGACTTTTGCTGTATCAGAACACTGTATCAGCCACTCAGAGAAACACAAGGAATGAGGGATCAGTGTGGCGAATGTGGGAATTTCTGATATATTTGTATTATACATATTTGGTGCAGTAAGGGTCAGCAGCCTGGGATAGTGCGTGACTGTTGTAGTCATGTTTTTTTTAATCCTAGTTTGAAAGGCAGCTAGACCGTTTGGTGTCTGCAGTGCAATTGAAGCATCGTAAACGTTTGGGCGAATGGACTTTTGTTCATATTAAGAGTAGATCATTAGAGACACTGTGTTCGGTTTAGTAAGATTGTGTAGCTAATGGGAGGAGGTAGGGGTTGAAACAGTCAGGTGCTGAGGTTTTTTTTAGTTTTAGATTAGTATGTGCAGGCAAGAAGCTGTCCTCTCAATACAGTGAGGTTAGATCTGTCTGTGGGCAGACTAGCAGTTTCTTTCAAAACAGTTCAGTTGAAAATTCAACTGAGGACAGACCAGATTCGGGCCTGATTTCCAGACAATACTTCACATGTAAGGCACTTTAGGTCCTAAACAGGAGAGCAGTAATTGGACAGTGAGACTGGCATACCCATTATACTGCTGACCCTCAGTGTCTAGCTCTGCTCATTGATGAAGGAACCGGCACCACCGGAGATGGTTTGCAATTTGAAAAATGTGAGACCATCTTCAAATGGTGGGCTGACAATTGTCACCCTGAGGCTGATCTTCAATCAAATCCTCATCTCATTCCAATTTGAGTTAGTCTTAGAATTCCTACAGTACAGACAGAGGCCATTCAGCCCATCTAGTCTGCATTCTGAAAGAGCATCGTACCTAGACCCACTCCCTCACAAACCCACCTAACCTTTGAACACTAAGGGACAATTTAACAGGGCCAATCCATCCAACCTGCACATCTTTGGACAGGGTGCATAAAATCAAAAGCAAAACCTTGCCATTCACGAGTTTTCCCAGATTAATTCTGCCATCTATTAATTATATATACCGATTGATAAAATTTACAAGAAAAAATTACTTTATAATATCACAATTCCAATAACTGAGTCTAGTTCTTTGATGATTTATTAAAAGGTCCACAGTAACATTTATGCTACATCACATAATGCAAGTAAATACATCAAAATGACTGTATACCTTGTCAGATATATGTTAGATCAAAAGAGAAGGGAGGGAGATAGAATAAGTTATACAAAGAAAACCAATTAGCCTATCGCACGTATCTGATACTTTGAAGTGACTGGTTAGAAGAACGATCCTCACTGAGTATTTTACGAAACGTGTATCCCACATCTTCTAAACATGAAACTAAGTTATACCGTATGAAAATGTCTCTTTTTATCTTTACATTTGGAGAAGAATCAGCAAAACAACCCAATGTGAAGCTAGACCAGGTTACAAAGTCACTCAGTTCTCCTCTTTTCTTTGTTACTATTTCAAGCTGGAGAATGAAGTTTTCCCCATTTCAACGTCAAACACTCTCAGGCCAGTTACAGCACAGATACAAAGCAAAGCTCTATCTAGTCTACAGCAAATCTCTGTTCCACACTAAGACGATTACCACATGTCACAATCAGTGTGACATTTTATCTTGTGCCAACCCATCTTGTGACCTCAGCAAGTGACAATTAGTGTGAAATTGGGAGTGGTTTTGTGCTATAGTTACATACCTATTAGAAAGGGTGAGGGTGATAAAATACCTAATCGTATTGTCGCTGGACTAGTAATTCAGTGATCCAGGGTAATGTTCTGGGGATCCAGATTCAAAATCCCATCATGGCTGATGGTGAAATTTGAATTCAATAAAAAAATCTGGAATAAAAGTCTAATGATGACCATGAAACCATTGTCAGCTGCCATTCTGAAATATTTTCCAAATTAAACAGAAACATGTCACCACACTGTCTTGTGTTTGGGGTCATGCATAATTATATTCACTAGGATGTCAAGAGGCAGGTGGAAAGGGTTCTTTTCCATTTTATGGAGTATTTTTATTTTGTGTTGATATTCCAATGCTCCATGAAAAAAGAAAACACACTTGGGAAAGTTATGTGGAGAGGGAGCCATGCCATTGACAAAGCACATGGCTATAAAGTTCGAATTCTGTCTGTTGGCTCAGTTCTACTCTAAAGGATACTTACCCTTTATTATTCACATTTACTAAGTTCTGCAATTCTTCAACTTAAAAAAGAAAGCATTCCTTAAACTCTGGGGTGGATCCAGATGATGGGAGAATTACAAATGTTCTTCAAAACAAGGTGTGAAGATAAGCCAGTCAGTTTAACATTTGTGGTGGGAAAACCTTTAAGAACAATTATTTAGGACAAAATTAAAAGTTTCTTGGCAAATGTGGATTCATTAAGGAAAGCCTATATGGATTTCTTAAGGGAAAATTGTGTTGAACTAACTGGCGGGAGTTGTTGGAGAGATGTCAGAGAGGGTGGATGAGAGTAATGCTGTTGCTGTGATCTACATGGACTTTAAAAAGGATTTGATAAGGTGCTGTACAACAGACCTGAGCAAAGTTAGAGTTCACAGAATAAAAGGGACGCAGCAACATGGCAACAAAATTGGTGGAGTGACAGGAAGCAAGGAGCACTGGTGGCCAGTTGTTTTTCAGACCAGAGGAAATTTTATAGCGGAATTCCTCTGGTTCGGTGTTAGGACTGCTGCTTTTCCTGATGTATATTTCTGACCTAGGCCTTGGAATCTTCTTCTTCAGTTCCCTGCCCAAGGTAGATCTGGCCCACAGTGCCATGACCTCCACCACTGGTAGAGCAAGGGGCAGGTCCTGAATCCACCCCAGCCAGAACAGAGAGCAAACCCCATGCTGTTGATACCAATCTGATCTGTGCCACCCATCTGGCCAACTGAGACAAATGGCCCAGGAGCTCGGTGTACAGGGCACAATTTCAAAATTTGTGAATGATACAAAATGACATGGAAGTATTGCAAACAAGGAGGAGGATTGTGTAAAACATCAACGTGATATAGACAGGTTGGTGGAATGGGTAGACTCGTGGCAGATGAAATTCAATGAAGACAAGCATCAATTGATTCATTTTGGTAGGAATAGTGCAGAGAAACAATACAAAATAAATGGTACAATTCTCTAAAGAGGGGAGAGTCCGGAGTGTATTTATGTTGAAGGTGAGGTTGGAGGATAGGTTGAGACAGTGGTGATTAAAGCAAATGGCATTCTGAGCTTCATTAATAGGGGCAGAGATTACAAAAGCAAGGACATTGTGGTAAACCTGGCTAAAACACTGATTTGGCCTCAGTTGGAGTATTGTGACCAGTTCTGGTCACCACACTTAAGGAAGCATGTGAAGATGTTTGAGATGGTGCAGAAAAGATTCATGAGAATGGTTCCGCGGAAGAAGAACTTCAGTTGTTTTTTTTCCAATTAAGGAGCAATTTAATCCACCTACCCTGCGCATTTTTGGGTTGTGGGGGCAAGACCCACACAGACACGGGGAGAATGTGAAAACTCCACAAGGGCAATGACCCAGGACCGGGATCGAACCTGGGTCCTCGGAACTTGAGTTGTGTAGATAGATTGGAAAAGTTGGGACTGTTTTTCTTGGAAAGGAGAAGGGTGAGAAGAAATGTGATTGAGGTATTCAAAATCATGAGGGGTCTGGACAGAGTTGAAAGGGAGAAACTGTTCCTATTGTTTGAAGCATCAAGAACTAGAGGCAGAGATTCAAGGCAATTGGCAAGGGAGGAATTGATGATATGAAGAGAAATGTTTTCACACGGTGAGCGGTTAGGATCTGCAATGCACTGTCTGAGAGTGTGATGAGGGCAGAGTCAACTGAGGCTTTCTGAAGGGAATTGGATTGTTATCTGTAAATTAAGTTTTGGGTTGGGGAGGTTGGCACTAGATGAATTGCTCTTTCAGAGGGCCAGCACAGACACAAGAGGCCAAATGGCCTCCTCCTGTGCTGCAACTGTACATTTTATTATATTCTTTTAATCAACCCACAAAAAAAGAGAACTATTTCCACAATGGTTTGGCAATCCTCTCCAATAGACAGCTCAGATCTCCAGATTGTGAATGTTGCGAGTTCAGTCTGTTTTGAGTTCGTCAATTTCAGCCATGATACAGCAGGTTATACTGAAACTGACTCCAGCACCCCTAAAAAAAGAGAGGTGAAAATGGTCAGAATTACTGCTGGTCATCAGCACTCTCAATGTTGCCAGTGAGAAGAGGGTGGGAGCATCTCAGTATATGCACCGTGCACAGATCTAACCGTCTTTATCCTCTGATCTGTTGTGGTATCAAAGATTGCTGATATTCTCCTTCCAATGACTGTGTTCCTGCTGGCTCTAGCTGCAGCCGAGGTTTCTGTTTGGTTATAACAGGCAGCAAATGGGAATTCCTGGCTTAATAATTCCAAAACAAAAGCAACAACGTCAGGTAGAGACTTACACATAGGAACATAGTGAGGATCATTGGTGGTTCAGGAGAAGGAAAAGGCAGAGGGAAAAAAAGGAGAAAGAGAGGAAGAGGAGCAGAAAGAATGAGAGGGAGAAAGAGTGAGCGAGAGAGGGAGAGAGAAAGGAGTAGAGAGGGGATGAAAGAGAGAGGGGGAGAAATAGAGAGAGAAAGAAATGGGGAGAAAGAGAGATCTGAATTGGAGGGGAGGTAGATAAGCAGTATCGCTCAGTGAACAAGATGGTGACTGTGCAAATATTGTTTTGTGTAGTTCATTAATTTGTGACATCTTCCAAAGTATTTTAAATTTCAAAACATATCATTGCAAAGTGAAAAATGTATTTAAAGTTATCCAGAATAATTGTTTTTAAATGTATTTTTCCTTAAATCAGCAAAGCATTTGATTATCTCCTGACTTAAAAGTACAACCAGGGTTGTCCAGATTCTCATTCAAAACAATCCAATTATTCCCATTATTTGATCTCCTCTGGTCCTGCTGAGTTGTTTACAGATGTAAAGTATCGAGTATACTTTTGGAAACCAGCCACATTTATACAAGGAACAGACCAGTGAGGTGATGGCACTGTGGGAGAGTGCAGTCTACAGCACATCCAGGGCACTATGGGGGGGGGGGGGGGGGGGGGGGGGGGGGGGCAAAGGACTGCACAAAGGGGCACATCAAAATGTAGAAATGTAGTGGTCATAGGTGATTTAATAACAGTGAGGTGCTTTAGCAATTGTCCACATGGTGAGATGTCTCTCTAGTACCAGGGGAAAGAATATAACAGAGGGTGCCTAAGATTTTGTGTGGGGATGGGGGCAGGGGAAAGAGAGATAGGGAACAGCCAGAAGACATTGCCATTATGGCACAGAAGGAAACCATTCAGCCCATTTAGTCTACACTGGTGGTCCAAGTGGGTACGAATGGCACTGGAAGGAATGTAGAATGCTGTTCTAAAGTCAGGATCTAGGAAGGGAGTTCAAAGGCAGGTTCTTTAAAGATAGCAAGTAATCTCTGGATTAATCCCAGTGGCAATCTCAATTCAGCATAGGAATTTCAGGATAATACAGGTTAATGTATCAGAATAAATAGTTCAGCAAGGAGGGCTGCAAATTTGTGGGGGCTTTGGAACTGGTACTAATGTCAGAGGTAGATGTTCAAGGTGGATACGTTGTACTTCAGAGCTGGGAAAATTCCCTCATGGGAAGGCTAATTAGTACCATGGGGGAGGTTGCGTTTGGCAGGGGGATGAAGCATCATGGACCCGAGAAAAGCAAATCACACCAGTGTAAAGAATGGTTCAGAAATAGGAGGAAATCGGACAGGCGGCAAATGCAAAGCAGTCCAAGATGGGTTTGGGAGGGTTGGGGGGCATGTTTTCCAATGCATGGTATGGGGTAAATAAGCAGCAGGCACAAGGCACCACAGAGGATATGATATAGTGGCAATAACAGAGACGTGGCTCAGACGAGACAATTGGGAATTTAATGCTTGTATGTTAAGAAACATTTAGGTTTTTCCACTGCTGATATATAATAAGCTATCAAGAGGAGATCTGGATAATGCAGATGAATTACAGAAAGGTGCAATAACTGCCCATCCATAATTGCCCTTGAAGGGGCAGTTAAGAGCTTTGCTATGGATCTGGAGTCACATGTAGGCTAGACCGGGCAAGGACAGCAGATTTCCTTCCCTAAAGGGCTTAGTTTTGGGGTTGTTGCAACAGTCAACAGTGGTTTCATGGTCATCATTAGACTTCTTAACTCCAGATTTTTATTGAATTCAAATTTCGCCATCTGCAGTGGTGGGATTTGAACCTGGGTCCCCAGAGCATGACTCTGAGTCTCTGGTTTATTAGTCCAGTGACAATACCACTATGCCAGTGCCTCCCCAGGCCAGAAATTCAGTGCAGTAATAATGGAGGGGGGGGGGGGGGGGGTGGGTGTATATCAATTATCCAAATATAGAATTGGATAGTCACAATTTACAGGGAAAAGTGAGGGAACCATTCCTGAAAGGCGTACAAGATTTTTTTCAATCAATGTGGTCCCAAACTCACCAGGAAGGAAGCGGTGCCAGACTTAGTTCTGTGTGTAAATTGAAGTAGGTGCTGTTTGAGCAGGAGAACATTTCAGGAATAGTGATCATAATGCCAAAAATACTTATGAAAAAAGACAAGATGTGATCATGTGTAAAAAGAAATATTGAACTGTTGGAGGGCCAGCTTTGAGGAGTTAAAAAGGTATTTGGACCAGATGGATTGGAATTAAAAAGTTGTTAAATGAAACAGTAATTGAACAATAGGCGCCTTTCAAAGAAGAAATAGTCCAGTTACTGAGCGGACACATTTCCATGAGAGGGAAATGAAGGGATTCCAAAGCTAGAGCTGCCAGGATCAGGAAAGATATAGAGATAACAGTGAGACAGAAAAAGAAGGCTTATAGAAACTATAACATTAATAATATAGTAGAGAACAAAGCTGCATATAAAGAAAAAGCACAGCAAAAATATAAAACTAAGAGGGAGAAAATCTGAGAATAGACTAGTGGCTAAAATAACATAGAATCTCCAAAGAAACACAAATAGCAAAAGGGTCAAAGGAAATTGGGGCAATCAGGGACAAGTTCTATTGAAGAGAGGAGGAATGGCTGAGGTACTAAATCACTACTTTATATCTGTCTTCAATAGATGAAACTGCCAATGTAGCAGTAAAGGAAAAGGCAATAGAAATATTTAATAGGATACAAGAGGATGCATTAAAACATTGTCAGTCCTCAATAATAGGAATGTCACCCAATCCAGATGGGGTGACTGAGCGAAATAAGAGGTATGGCGGAGGTGGGGGAGGGTGGGTAAAATTGCAGAGTCTCTGGCCACAATCTTCCAATTCTCCTTGGATATGGAAGGGTAGACATGGTGCCCAAAAAACTGAAGGATTACAAATGTTGCATCCACGTTTAAAAGATTAGGATAAACTTGACAACAGCCTAAAATGAATGGTGGGGAAACTTTCAAGAGATAATTAGCCAGGACAAATAATTTAACACTTGAAAAACTAGGGCTAATAAATGGACGGCTGCATGAATTTGTTACTGGCAAATTGTGTTTGAATAACTTCATTATTTTATTTAATGAAATGATGGAAGGGGATGATTTTGTGCACGCGTAGACTTCCAAAAGACATTTGACAAGTTTTGCTTTCAAATTTTTCCACGGGATGTGGTTAGACCAGCATTTGTTGCCAATTCCTATTTGCCCATGAGGTGGTGATGAGCTACCTTCCTGAACCACTACAGTCCCTGTGATGCAGGTGCTGAGGGCGGGTTTCCCAAATGTGGCAACAACATTTCAGGATAGAGTCCACAGTTGCAATCAAATTGAAAGACCAAGCGATGCACTACGAGCAGGTCATCCTCCTGACTGTATATATAAATTCAAGAATGTTCTCTAAGTAGGATTGCTTGTGGAACGTGAATCATTCACCAAATCCAGTATGCACTAACATGATCTATATAAATTTATCACAAAAAAACAGGGTTTTAAAAACTGTCTTCAGAATGTTCTGAGCAAACCTGAGGTACTGAGCACAAGAACCCAGGCACTAGAAAGAGTGAAGATAGCAAAGAGATTGGCCGAGGCATTGATTCAAGATAAGTGGCAGAAGGTGTAGAGGGGACATGAGGAAGACATTTTCACGCAGAGGGTAGTGGGAGACTGGAATTCACTTCCCAAGTTGGTGGTAGAGGCAGAGACCCTAAACTCTTTTAAAAAGTACCTGGATCTGCACCTCAAATGCTCTAAGCTAAAGAGCTATGGACCGGGTGCAGGAAAGTGGGATTAGAAAGGGCATCTGGTGTCCTCAGGCTGGCATGGACAAGATGGGCCAAATGGCCACCTTCTGCGCTGTAACCTTCCAAGATTCTTTGGAGTGTGAGAGACTATGAAGAACCGCTAGATGCCATTCAAATGGAATAATCCTGGACCGTGTAATGGAAGAGGAAGGTCAACCCAGGCATAGGTTATACTCGGGGCAGTGGCATTCGTTCAATGTCATGAAGGACATGTTCATGGAGAAAATATTTATTTACACAGACAGTGCTCAACAGCTGGTCAGGCAGTCGGTTAAGCATAGAAGGACACTAAAGTCACACACACACACAGACACTGGATGGTGCAATGGGAAAATGATAGGGGTTGTTATTCTGATCAAATCGACCAATGAATTGTTTATCTCAACCCGTTTTGCCAGTAGACATGAAGTACAGATCAGTGACACGTACAGTCAGGTCTCAGTTTGGATACCCCTCCACTGATGATTTTACTTCAGTATCTCCTTATTTGGTGCTGAAAGAACGCTGATACTAGCATGGGGGCAGGGGTGTAAATTTTAGGTGCGAAATGAAAGAAAAAGGACATAGTGACTGTTGGCATTTCGAGAAAGCCTTCCCAAATTTATACAGGCTTCAGCTGAAAAGAAGAACAATTGGTCAATGTGTAAAAATAACAACATACAAAGTTACACACAGCACATGTGATGAGAAGTGATGTGTAACAACCGGGGGTGGGGGGAAACCAAGGAAATGCTGCCCCACCCACCACCCACCAGGAACAATCAGATTGTGTTGAGATCAGGAGTAAAGATGTCTTTCTTCAATTGTGTAAAAAAAACCTCTGAGAGACCGCACCTGGAGGTTTGTATCCAGTTTTGATCTCCTTACCTATTTGCTATAGAGGGGGTGCAATGGAGGTTCCCCAGCCCACTCCTGGGATGGTGGGATTGTTTTATGAGGAGAGATTGGGGGAAACTGGGCCTGGATTCTCTGCAGTTTCCAAGAATCAGAGGTGATCTGATTGAAACTTACAAATTTCTTAAAGGGAGTGTGACAGGGTGAGTGTGGATAGGATGTGTCCTCTGTCTGTGATTCTAGAACCAGGGACACAGTCTCAGAATAGGAGATGGGCTCGTTCGGACTGAGATTAGGATGAATTTCTTCACTCGGTGAGTGGGGAACCTTTGGAATTCTTGACCCCAGAGGGCTGTGGAAGCTCAATCATTGATCGGTGTTCTGCTGGGCACCCCTGACGCCAGCCTAACTCCATGGCTGGCATTACACCACTGGTGTTTTCACACTGCAACCCCAACTCTGATCAAAGGTCCTATCTTCAGTGTACCCCGGGAAACTCAGATTGCAAGGAGGGGGGGGGGGGGGGGGGGGGGGGGGGGCGACATCCTGGATCCTGTTGGGAGGGATCCTGGATCCTATAAACTCGACTCTCAAAAGTTTCGCGAAACAGGGAATGCCCACCAGCTGACTGGGAATGTGCCAACACCACAATGCATTCCAGTGTCACACAATCATGGTCAAGAAACGGCCCTCCTGGAGAAGGGGGGGTGAGTCAGTGCCTTGGATCGAAATTCGGTTTGTCCATAATACCTGCAGAGGTTTAAACCCAGGGCGTAGATGAGGATGATGTGACTGAATAGGCAAACTTTACAGTTTCGATCATTACAGGACGGGTTCACTGGAAAGGCTAGAATAGTAACAACTTCCTCTGGAGTATATTAAAGAAACTTGAGTTCACAATCTGTGCCAAATGTTAATCTAACCATGGTCGGGAAGACATGTTATAAATTTTACACTGGCATATCTGAAGATGAGAGTTTGTGTGAATCCTTGCACAGATATCTGTAACCACCCCCCCCCCCTCTCTCTCTCTCTCCCCCGCCCACTCTTCCGAATCCGTTTTGAACACCATTTAGCGATTAAACCGCGCGGACATCTTCGCTCGCAGAGGCTCCGATTCGGTAAAGGCAACCAAGGATTGATTTCCACAACTTTGTTACAATTAACCGCAGACTCCTCGCAACAATTGCACTCGTATTAAACTTCCTTCAACTGGCGTTGCCCCCAAGGTCCAATATAACTCGGTTCAAGCGAGAGTCCAGCGGTGCACATCTGTACCTGAACATCTGGCTGCACCTCTGGTCAAAAGGCGTGGATCTCTCGACAAGATAGCGTGATCACTTCAAAGTGCGCGCGTTTAATCTGATCCCAGGTAAAGGGGCTATGACTACAATCTCAGTTTGAATATAAGGAAGGGGTGTGGGTGTTGTATTCTTGTTGGATTTCGACCACTTAAAACACACTTGGTAAGTTGCAATGTAGAATGGGAGTCTGTGCACATTATCTGCACATTACCGGCCTGGTTCGAGAGTTCATTGTGCGTTTTCTTTTTGAAACACGCCTCCAATTCCCCTTTCCTCCCTCCCTCCCTCTTCTGTAACATGTTGTGAATGATTGTGTCTCTGTGAGTTGAAGCCTGGGAGCGGCTGCACGCTCCACGTCCTTCCTGATCCTGCGATGTGTGGGTTTATTTGGGGAGATTGAGCACACATGGGGCAATGACGCAGTTTCTTGGGCCATTTTCCGCTCCTTAAATCACAGGAGCTGAGCTGGGCTGAGAAAGAGAGAGAGGGAGGGAGGGAGGGAGAGAGAGACAGAGGGAGGGAGGGAGAGAGAGAGGGAGGGAGGGAGGGAGAGAGAGACAGAGGGGAGGGAGGGAGAGAGGGAGGGAGGGAGAGAGAGAGGGAGAGAGAGAGAGGGAGGGAGGGAGAGAGAGAGGGAGAGAGAGGGAGAGAGAGTTCACTTTCACTTTGAACCCCCCTTCCCCTCCCCCTAAACAAAACTCTGATCAAACCCACATTGGCTCCTTGTATCTGGCAGGAGGTCCTCCTTCTCACTCATCAAACCCTTTGCACCAAAAATTAACAGGAATCTCCAAACTTCCGGGAGAAGGTCTGCCCAGCTGTTCGACTGCGAAACCCGGAGTGCGGAAATTTGCTTTTTTTTGTAATTGAATTTTGCCGAGTACGGCAGCGGTTAGAAGGTAAGAGCCGTCCTCATTCTGGACATCCTGTCAAGTTGCTCAGTGTGTGGGACAGCAGGGAAATGCGGGTACATTGGGATTTGCTCTTTTCCAATCAATTGGTCCCTTTGACGCCGACTATTGTCTGTTTAAAAAAAAAAACAACCACGGAACCCCGTGGGCCACAATCAGGAAGCTTCTCTGAAACCTGGGCTGAGGAGCAGGGATGGCCCAGCTATGTTCCCCATGGCCATTACCTTACTCGCTCTGCCTCTTCTCTAGCGGGACTGTTAATGGGACAATAAAGATTTATTTTTTGAAAGTGCAGCAGACCCAAGCCTTATGTCATATGTTAAAACGGGTAGCTCTCCAAACGAAACTTAATTAATTAAAATGTCAGGGTTTATTTGTTAAAACGACAGGGTATAGTTATTAAAATGTCAAGGTATATTTATTAAAATTTCAGGATATATTTATTAAAATTTCAGGATATATTTATTAAAATGTCAAGGTATATTTATTAAAATGTCAAGGTATATTTCTTAAAATTTCAGGATATATTTATTAAAATTTCAGGATATATTTATTAAAATGTCAGGGTATATTTATTAAAATTTCAGGGTATATTAAAATTTCAGGGTATATTAAAATTTCAGGGTATATTTATTAAAATGTCAGGGTATATTTATTAAAATTTCAGGGTATATTAAAATTTCAGGGTATATTTATTAAAATGTCAGGGTATATTTATTAAAATTTCAGGGTATATTAAAATTTCAGGATATATTTATTAAAATTTCAGGGTATATTTCCATATGCGTTCAGATCATTAGGGTTGGACATATACCAGCTTTATAGAAGCGACCATCATTACACCAATGTTTCTCCGAGACTGTGAAACATATATTATCCGTTCGGCAGTATTGTTTTGTACCTGGTTCAGTGCACGCACACATTTTGTACCCGCAGTATAAATTGCTACCTTCTGCATTTCCAGGGTCTGTTCTGTGTTGGAATTATGGAATTTAAAAATGAACACACATTGAGGGTTTGGGGTCTCAATGGGGGCTCCCAGAGTTAGCACACGGCTGTGTCTTAACACATATGTTTCCTGCAGTAACACTCTAGGCAGCACTGCCTGCCCTTATCGGGCACGAAGGGATGATTTAGCGTTTGAGACAATCGGAATAAGGAACGTCTCGTTGAAGGGTCTTGTTGGATTTCAGATGATTCCCGGGGACCTTTCTGTTATTGATCCATTCTCCCAATTACTGGGGAAACATACTGAGTTTAGCAGAAAATGACGTTTCTTGGTAAACAATACATTTATTCAGACAATAAAACTTGTTGGAAGGTGTTGCCCAAGCAAATCGCTGCCCAGTACATCAGGAATTCAGACATCCCTCCTTGCAAATTGTTACATCCGTGGTTTCAATATCAACGTTTCACAACACGCCCCGGATTTGATCATTGATCAATATCGAATTATATTAAATACAGAACGAGAGAGAGCGATAGGAAGAGTTGAGAATGAACTGGTTGTGTGATTTCTCCAGATTGCACAGCGGTACTGATAGTCAGCGGTATTTTCACCGCAATGTTCAATAATTCGTGTATATACACAAGAATCGCAACATGTATTCATTTGGGTGGGGGGGGGGGGGGGGGGGTGAACAATTTCAGACTGCCCATTGAAGGACTTGCTTAAAAGAGAATTTCCCAACTTCACCTAAAACCATCCGAGATCGCCAGGGTGGCAAAGACGAGTTATTTCCCCAACATTTTGAAGGCTGGCCTCATTTTCCCTGTGCAAGCTCAGGGCCTGCAGTGGGCCAGAGGAAGGCAAGGAATTTGTGCGGGCTGCCAACGACTGAAATGGGCCTGTATTAGAAAGGGAGGCGATTGAGAGAGAGGCCGTGATTGCCATGGCCCAGAATGTGCGGTGCGTGGAAGGTTTTAACATTTTATGGAATGGCACAAAATATCCTACAAGTCATGGACTATAATCATATATCCGGGGAAATTGTATTTACACACACAAACACACACACACACATTGTTTTAACCGGATCAAAATAATGTAATGATTAGAATTCTCTAACATTCCCATTTACTGCCTTTTAAACTAATCTTGCAAAATTACAATCTGGTTAAGTGTCACTCATTGAAATATCATGTCCCCCCCCCCCCCCCCCCCTCCCCTTCCCAATTATGTTGTGGTATGAAGAGACGTTGCCATTTTTTATTTTGTTCAATTTGAAGTTCAATTTCTTCAATAAACTCCGCTGTTCTGTGCAATGAAGAGTGTTGGGAAATTTCCACCGCCAGGTTAGCAAGTTAACAGTGAAATGAATGCACGATGGGGTCATCGAAGAAGCAGCGAAGCTGCTTTGTGTGGGACGCGTGTTAGAAACACGGACACGGCGCCTAGACACACATATTAGGAGCGTTTTAATCTCGAAACGGTTTTCCAGTGGGTTACCTACCCCTCCACACCCATGTGCACCTCTCAATGAAGCCTGTTTTGAAGACAATGCGTTATTTTCACAGTAACTTCATTGCAGTGTTAGTGCAATTTGCGACAACAATAAGGATTATTATCAAATCCTGTTTGAACGCTGGGATTAACCGGCAGCAGGGCGATTGGTACCAGTTTGAAATCTAGTGAGATGTGCATAAAAAAAACACTGAGGATCTGTCAGCAGATGGTGGGGTTCAATGAGTGCAAATCTGTTTTAATTCTAACCAGGGAGAGTTTCCCCCACTTTGCACAGTCCAATGTCTTTATCCTGTACAAACTCAAATAGTCACAGTCCAAGGAACAGCGAAAGAAAGGTTTACCTGCCTGGGCCATTCCTGTGGGACAGGCTGTGCGGATATTGAGCCGGGATTAACGAATAGACTGTGCACATTGGAAGTATAACTGGAGCGATACCAGAACAGGCGCCCTGTTTATTCTGCGCCTAAAGTAACATTTCTGGACAAGGTCACAGCTGCATAAACATATGGCAAAGTCACGAACCTTTGGAAAACCCGAGGCTGTAGAATCAATTCCACGCGTTTTAAATGCTTTCTGCAACATTTTCTGGCGAGGTCCCAACACATTGGAATTTATAGTAATTGGGAATATTGAAGAAAAGTTTTAATTGCAATTGGATTCGCCACTGGAAAAGTTGAAGAGATTATTAAACATTGCAATGGGATGTCCAATCTATATCCAATCTCAATTTTGTATCTGTTTCCTCCTCAGCTAAAGACAGTTCACTGGGAGAGGCCGACTTGCCCCAAAGCCCTGACGCTGCCGTCATGGACAGTCCCTACCTCAATGTCAAGGAAGCGGGAATAAAAGCAGCAATAGCGAAATGCCCAACGTTATGGAGAAAGGAGACAGCGACAGTAACAAGGGCAAGAAGCGCCGCAACAGGACCACCTTCACTAGTTACCAGCTGGAGGAACTGGAAAAGGTTTTTCAAAAGACTCATTATCCTGACGTCTATGCAAGGGAGCAGCTCGCTTTGAGAACTGACCTGACAGAGGCTCGAGTACAGGTAAACAGTGAGGATCACTCCCTCCATCCTTCTCACTCTCCCTCTCACCCTCCATCCCTCCCTCATTCGCTCCCTCCATCCTTCTCAGCCCCCCTCTCTCCCTCCCTCTCTCCTCTCCCTCCCTCCTTCCCTCTCACCCTCCCTCTCTCCCTCCATCCCTCCCTCATTCCCTACCTCCACCCTTCTCACCCCACTCACCCTCCCTCCCTCCTCTCTCTCCCTCCCTCTCTCTCTCACCCTTTTCCCCTTCCTTCTCCCCTCTCTCCCTCTCTCCTCTCCCTCCCTCCTTCCCTCTCACCCTCCCTCTCTCCCTCCATCCCTCCCTCATTCCCTACCTCCACCCTTCTCACCCCCCACTCACCCTCCCTCCCTCCTCTCTCTCCCTCCCTCTCTCTCTCTCTCACCCTTTCCCCCTCCCTTCTCCCCTCTCTCCTTCCTTCCTTCTCACCATCCCTCTCTCCCTCCTTCCCTGGCCCTCTCCTCCTTCCCTCTTTCTCGCTCCCTCCCTCCTTCGCTCTCTCTCCCTCCTTCCCCCTCTCTCTTCCTCCTTCATTCTCTCCCTCCCTCTCTCTCTCCCACCTTCATTCCCTTTCTCTTCCTCCTTCCCTCTCTCCCTCCCTCCTTCCTTCTCTCCCTCCCTCCTCTCTCTCCCTCCTCCCCTCTCTCTTCCCCCCACCCCTCCCTCCCTCCGCGGAAAGTCAGCTTTATCACTAACATAAGGAACACAACAGCACAGTTTATTTGCGTGGGATATCAGCTCCAAACCGGGTTAACCCGCTCCGTCCATTTCATTCATGTTCCCCGGGTAAACATTGGGACAACTTTAAATAATCGCTCTCCGCAGAACTAACCGATTGGGCATTTCTACTGGACACGGTTATCCAAGAATTACAGCTGACACTTACATAATTGAACTGATGGCGTAAAACAATTTCAAAATTAATAATTGTGCTGAATCTTTGAACCAACCAGAGAGAATGTGGCGTCGATTTGACAATGAGTTTATTCGATATAAAAATGCTGCTTGCTCTTGAGGGAGAGGTGTCTGTCACCCCAGAGAGGCCCAGCCTGCTCCTTAGGAGGGTCTCAGTCTGCTCTTTAAGGAGGGTCCCAGCCTGCTCCTTAGGAGGGTCTCAGTCTGCTCCTTAGGAGGGTCTCAGTCTGCTCTTTAAGGAGGGTCTCAGTCGGCTCTTTAAGGAGGGTCCCAGCCTGCTCCTTAGGAGGGTCTCAGTCTGCTCTTTAAGGAGGGTCTCAGTCGGCTCTTTAAGGAGGGTCCCAGTCTGCTCTTTAAGGAGGGTCCCAGCCTGCTCTTTAAGGAGGGTCCCAGTCTGTTGCTTAGGAGGGTCTCAGTCTGCTCTTTAAGGAGGGTCCCAGTCGGCTCTTTAAGGAGGGTCCAGCCTGCTCCTTAGGAGGGTCTCAGTCTGCTCTTTAAGGAGGGTCCAGCCTGCTCCTTAGGAGGGTCTCAGTCTGCTCTTTAAGGAGGGTCCCATGCCTGCTCCTTAGGAGGGTCCCAGTCGGCTCTTTAAGGAGGGTCCCAGTCTGTTGCTTAGGAGGGTCTCAGTCTGCTCTTTAAGGAGGGTCCCAGTCGGCTCTTTAAGGAGGGTCCAGCCTGCTCCTTAGGAGGGTCTCAGTCTGCTCTTTAAGGAGGGTCCAGCCTGCTCCTTAGGAGGGTCTCAGTCTGCTCTTTAAGGAGGGTCCCATGCCTGCTCCTTAGGAGGGTCCCAGTCGGCTCTTTAAGGAGGGTCCAGCCTGCTCCTTAGGAGGGTCTCAGTTTGCTCTTTAAGGAGGGTCCAGCCTGCTCCTTAGGAGGGTCTCAGTCTGCTCTTTAAGGAGAATCCCATGCCTGCTCCTTAGGAGGGTCTCAGTCTGCTCTTTAAGGAGGGTCTCAGTCGGCTCTTTAAGGAGGGTCTCAGTCGGCTCTTTAAGGAGGGTCCCAGTCTGCTCTTTAAGGAGGGTCCCAGCCTGCTCTTTAAGGAGGGTCCCAGTCTGCTCTTTAAGGAGGGTCCCAGTCTGCTCTTTAAGGAGGGTCCCAGCCTGCTCCTAAGTAGGGTCCCAGCCTGCTCTTTAAGGAAGGTACCAGTCGGCTCTTTAAGGAGGGTCCCAGTCTGCTCCTTAGGAGGGTCTCAGCCTGCTCTTTAAGGAAGGTCCCAGTCGGCTCTTTAAGGAGGGTCCCAGTCTGCTCCTTAGGAGGGTCCCAGCCTGCTGCTTAGGAGGGTCCCAGTCTGCTCCTTAGGAGGGTTCCAGCCTGCTCTTTAAGGAGGGTCTCAGTCGGCTCTTTAAGGAGGGTCCCAGTCTGCTCTTTAAGGAGGGTCCCAGCCTGCTCCTTAGGAGGGTCCCAGTCTGCTCTTTAAGGAGTGTCCCAGTCGGCTCTTTAAGGAGGGTCCCAGTCTGCTCTTTAAGGAGGGTTCCAGTCTGCTCCTTAGGAGGGTCTCAGTCTGCTCTTTAAGGAAGGTCCCAGTCTGCACTTTAAGGAGGGTCCCAGTCGGCTCTTTAAGGAAGGTCTCAGTCTGCTCTTTAAGGAGGGTCCCAGTCGGCTCTTTAAGGAGGGTCCCAGTCGGCTCTTTAAGGAGGGTCCCAGTCTGCTACTTAGGAGGGTCTCAGTCTGCTCCTTAGGAGGGTCCCAGCCTGCTCTTTAAGGAGGGTCCCAGTCTGCTCCTTAGGAGGGTCCCAGCCTGCTCTTTAAGGAGGGTCTCAGTCGGCTCTTTAAGGAGTGTCCCAGCCTGCTCTTTAAGGAGGGTCTCAGTCGGCTCTTTAAGGAGGGTCCCAGCCTGCTCTTTAAGGAGGGTCCCAGTCGGCTCTTTAAGGAGGGCCCCAGTCTGCTCCTTAGGAGGGTCCCAGTCTGCTCCTTAGGAGGGTCCCAGTCTGCTCTTTAAGGAGGGTCCCAGCCTGCTCTTTAAGGAAGGTCCCAGTCGGCTCTTTAAGGAGGGTCCCAGTCTGCTCTTTAAGGAGGGTCCCAGTCTGCTCTTTAAGGAGGGTCCCAGCCTGCTCCTTAGGAGGGTCTCAGTCTGCTCTTTAAGGAAGGTCTCAGTCGGCTCTTTAAGGAGGGTCCCAGCCTGCTCCTTAGGAGGGTCCCAGTCTGCTCCTTAGGAGGGTCTCAGTCTGCTCTTTAAGGAAGGTCTCAGTCGGCTCTTTAAGGAGTGTCCCAGTCGGCTCTTTAAGGAGGGTCCCAGTCTGCTCTTTAAGGAGGGTCCAGCCTGCTCTTTAAGGAAGGTCCCAGTCTGCTCCTTAGGAGGTTCTCAGTCTGCTCTTTAAGGAGGGTCCCAGCCTGCTCTTTAAGGAGGGTCCCAGTCTGCTTCTTAGGAGGGTCTCAGTCTGCTCCTTAGGAGGGTCTCAGTCGGCTCTTTAAGGAGGGTCTCAGTCTGCTCTTTAAGGAGGGTCCCAGCCTGCCCTTTAAGGAGGGTCTCAGTCTGCTCTTTAAGGAGGGTCCCAGTCTGCTCTTTAAGGAGGGTCTCAGTCGGTTCTTTAAGGAGGGTCCCAGTCTGCTCTTTAAGTAAGGTCCCATGCCTGCTCCTTAGGAGGGTCGCAGTCGGCTCTTTAAGGAGGGTCTCAGTCGGCTCTTTAAGGAGGGTCCCAATCGGCTCTTTAAGGAGGGCCCAATCCTGGCAACTTTAACCAATATTTTATTGTATTTGAAACGGACTCCGCAAATCTCGCTTCCGTCAAGTTCTATTTTTTTTTTTGCAAAGTGAACAAGAATAAAGAAATGAAGCTGTTTGAATAGATTGTCAGAGAAGGCGGCAGCTTCAAAACTCATTCGTAACAGTGATGTAGCGCCCACTTTAAAAATGGAAGCGCAAAATTCAATTTGGCACCGTGACTTTCTAAAGCAGCACAGTGTAAAATCAGAGAGGCACATCCTTGGAAATATCCAACAAGATCAGCGTGAGGCTGCTGGAGCTGGGATATCATTCAAGGGAATTGAGGAAGATTAGAGTAACTGGTGGGACTGGCGGTTGGAAGGTTTGGATATTGGGATGGAGGCCTGATGTAGAGTGAGGTTGGTATTCATGTGGAACTCTTGTGCTGATGTTAGCCCTGTGACATGTTTCATTGCACTGGGAAACCTAAACTCCGGGATTGCAAACACATAAACCACTCAATCAGAACCGAGTCCCAAACTAACCTGGGACAAGGAGGAGTTTACTTTTGGGAATGGAAGTTGTTTCTGGAATCTTTATTTCATGCATTTTATATTATTTTTTCGGATTAAGGACTCGGATTAAGAAATTAATTCAGGTTAAAACTTCCCCCTCCACAGCCCGAGTTTCCCGCCCCTCTCTGTGATCAGTATCTTTCTGCTTTACATGTTCCACTCGCTGGCAGAGGCCGTTTCATCAGAAAGTAAATATATTCCCTCGCCACGGAGCCCCAAACAGTCGAACTCTGTGCTGAACTGTAATAATGAATCGTGTGAAGACCCTATTTATAGAACTCCATCGAAACTGCGAGCGAATTAAAGGGAAGGAAATTAAACACACAAATCAAAACACAGCTCAGTTTCAGGACTCTCCCATCAAGTCCTATTCCCGATCTTTTTGGAGATAAAGCGTCTCTGCTTTCAGCCTCGAGTTTCATTCCCCCGTTTGAAAAAAAAAGATCTGACCCCTTTCACTATTTCTAACCAACTCCACACAATCTTTTCACAGCAGATTCTTTCACCCTGATTTTTTTTTGGGGGGGGGGGGGGGCGTGGTTGGGTGTCACAAGTCTTGGATCCATCGTGGGGGCACAGCATTAACCAAAATGCAAAAAGTCCTGCCCAAGAGGCGCTGGAGCACCCGGTCGCTATATTTAATCAGAATGTGACCCACAGACACACCCACCCCCGGTGAAGTCAAATAGGTGCCGCCACCCTCACACCCATCAGCTTTTCATATCAGAAACATTGAGCCCAGTTTCACATTTACCGAGCCAACGTTATTACTTTTGATCTGGAAGTGCTGGAAATGAGTGGACGCTTTTTTTCTTCGAAAGGAACAATTGTTGCGATTATAAACGGGAACACAAGCGTTTTCAAGGCTAGGGCATGTTCTAGGTTTGAAATGTTTAGTCAGCTGGGCAGCAATGGGAAAAACTTTAAACCTCGCATTATTAAAGTTGCGATGGTTATTAGCACCTTAAATACCTTGATTGTACACACACACCTTGTACACAAACCACACACACATTACAGACCTTGTAACACACAACAAACCTTACACACAAAACTCACACTACACACATATTGTACACACGCAACAAACTTTACACACACACACACAAAACACAATTTCACACCACACATATTTTGCACACACAACAAACTTTACACACACACAAAACACACCTTACACACCTACACACATTTTACATACACAACAAACTTTACACACACACACACAATACACCTTACACACCTACACACTTATCTTACACATACAATACACGACACATTTTACACACTACACAAATCTTTTTTTAAAAACTATTTTTATTAAAGATATTGGATACATGTACATGAAAATCTCAGAAGACCAAACCTCAATATGAACAGAAATCACAGGCGCTCACCATCCCCCGATGGCGACACCCTAACACACCCACCTTCCTAATTGCACCCCCACCCCCTCATCTCCCCCCAGCCCTGCTAACCCATTAATTCACCTTGAAAAAAATCAATCAACAGTTTCCACCTCTCTGGGTGAAGCCCTCCACAGACCCCCACACGACACAAACCTTACACACCTACACAAAAAGCACAGACATGGTACACTAGACACCTTTCACACACAATACACATACCTCGCACACAACACACCTTACACACAACATATGGGGCAATACCGTATTGGCACAGTGATCAACACTGCTGCCTCACAGTGCCAGGGACCCCGGTTCAATTCTGGCCTTGGGTGACTGTGAGGAGTTTGCACATTCTCCTCTTGTCCTTTTAAAACATATGTTCATAGGACATAGGAGTCACAGGTCTGGGCCATCACTTATTGCCTATCCCTAATTGCCCTTGAGGAGGCAGTTACAAGTCAACCCCTGTGGGTCTGGAGTCATATGTAGACCAGACCGGGTAAGGATGGCAGATTTCCTTCCCTAAAGGACATCAGTGAACGAGATGGGTTTTTACGACAATCGACAATGGTTTCATGGTCATCATTAGACTTTTCATTCCAGATTTTTATTGAATTCAAATTTCACCATCTGCAGGATTTGAACCTGGGTCCCCAGAACCATTAATCTGGGTCTCTGGTTAACTAGACCAATGTGTCTGCTTCGTCTAGTTTCCTTCCACAGGTTAGATGGATTCACCATACTAAATTGTCACTTCGTAACCAAAGATTGAGTGAGGTTACAAGGATGGGGTAGGGGTGGACCTATGTGGGGTGCTCATTCAGAGGGTCAGTGCAGACTCGATGGGTCGAATGGCTTCCTCCTGCATGTAGGATTCTATGACTACACAACACATCTCAAACACAGAACTCTTCAAAAACTACACAACACAAACCCCCACACACCTAAACACTACACAACTCAAACCTCACACACTCACCTCAAACACTACACAACCCAAACCTCACACACACACCTCAAACACTACACAACTCAAACCTCACACACACACCTCAAACACTACACAACTCAAACCTCACACACCTCAAACACTATACAACACAAATCTCACACACACCTCAAAACTCTACACGACACAGACCTCAAACACTTCAAATCACAAACCTCACACACACCTCAAACACTGCACAACACAAACCTCACACACACCTCAAACACTACACAACACATACCTCACACACACCTCAAACACTACACAACACAAACATCCCACACACCTTCCACGCTACACAACACAAACCTCACACATACCTCAAACACTACACAACTCAAACCTCACACACACCTCAAACACTACACAACTCAAACCTCATACACACACCTCAAACACTACACAACACAAACCTCCCACACCTCAAACACTACACAACACAAACCTTCCACACTACACAACACAAACCTCCTGCACACCTCACACACTACACAACACATACCTCACACACACCTCAAACACTACACAGCTCAAACCTCCTGCACACCTCAAACACTACACAATCAAACCTCACACACACACACCTCAAACACTACACAACACAAATCTCCCACACACCTCAAACACTACACAGCACAAACCTCCCACACACCTTAGACACTACAAAACACAAACCTCACACACACCTCAAACACTACACAGCACAAACCTCACACAAGACCTCAAACACTGCACAAGACAAACCTCACACACACTTCAAACACTACACAATACACACACACTCCTCAAACACTACACAATACACACCTCAAACACTGCACAACACACACCTCAAACACTACGCAAACATCACACACACTTCAAACACTACACAACACAAACCCCCCACACACCACAAACACTACACAACACAAACATCCCACACACCTTCCACGCTACACAACACAAACCTCACACATACCTCAAACACTACACAACTCAAACCTCACACACACACACCTCAAACTCTACACAACACGAACGTCCCACACACCTCAAACACTACACAACACAAACCTCCCACACACTTCAAACACTACAAAACACAAACCTCACACACACCTCAAACACTACACAACACAAACATCCCACACCTCAAGCACGACACAACACAAATCTCCCACACACCTCAAACACTACACAACAGACACCTCAAACACTACACAACACACACCTCAAACGCTACACGACACAAACCTCACACACACACCTCAAACACTACACAACACAAACCTCCCACACACTTCAAACACTACAAAACACAAACCTCACACACACCTCAAATACTACATAACACAAACATCCCGCACCTCAAGCACGACACAACACAAATCTCCCACACACCTCAAACACTACACAACACAAACGAACGTCCCACGTTGGGGGGGGGGGGGGGGGGGACTGGATCTCCTCATTTTCTCCTCACATCTCCCAGCCTCCCGCCGCACTACGGTTGACATTTGCTAAACTGGGTGACTGAGGGCGGAGAGCTGGGAATCTGCCCTTCCTCTGCCTGGGAATGAATCATTCCCTCTCTTCCCAGCTGGAAAGATCCCACTGGCACTATCCCACTGGAACCATCCCCTGGAAATATCCCAGTGGAACTATCCCCCTGGAAAGATTCCACTGGAACTATCCCACTGGAACTATTCCCCTGGAACTATCCCACTGGAACTATCCCCCTGGAAAGATCCCACTGGAACTATCCCCCTGGAACTATCCCACTGGAACTATCCCACTGGAACTATCCCCCTGGAACTATCCCACTGGAACTATCCCCCTGGAAATATCCCCCTGGAACTATCCCCCTGGAAATATCCCCCTGGAAAGATCCCACTGGAACTATCCCCCTGGAACTATCCCACTGGCCCTATCCCCCTGGAAAGATCCCACTGGAACTATCCCCCTGGAACTATCCCACTGGAACTATCCCCCTGGAACTATCCCCCTGGAAAGATTCCACTGGAACTATCCCACTGGAACTATTCCCCTGGAACTATCCCACTGGAACTATCCCCCTGGAACTATCCCACTGGAACAATCCCCCTGGTAAGATCCCACTGGAACTATCCCCCTGGAACTATCCCACTGGAACAATCCCCCTGGTAAGATCCCACTGGAACTATCCCCCTGGAAATATCCCCCTGGAAAGATCCCACTGGAACTATCCCCCTGGAAATATCCCCCTGGAAAGATCCCACTGGAACTATCCCCCTGGAAATATCCCCCTGGAAAGATCCCACTGGAACTATCCCACTGGAACTATCCCCCTGGAAATATCCCCCTGGAAAGATCCCACTGGAACTATCCCCCTGGAAATATCCCCCTGGAAAGATCCCACTGGAACTATCCCCCTGGAAATATCCCCCTGGAAAGATCCCACTGGAACTATCCCCCTGGAAATATCCCCCTGGAAAGATCCCACTGGAACAATCCCCCTGGCAAGATCCCACTGGAACTATCCCACTGGAACAATCCCCCTGGAAAGATCCCACTGGAACTATCCCACTGGAACAATCCCCCTGGTAAGATCCCACTGGAAGATGAAATGACAGTGAAAAGCCACGTGGCAAAGAGAAATGTTCCCTTCAAACCGACTCGAGCCCCACATCAAAGGCAGCAACTTCTTACTCAGTGCGAAGTGAAGCTATTAGGGACTTTAATCCGCTTCAAATGGCACTGACCTGATCTTCAACTGGACCTGACTGTTTATTAGTGTCCACACATCCCTTCATCAACTCAGCCAGGCGAATTGGAAGCTTTTCCCCCACCTTCAACTCAAACTGATGTTGCAGAAAATCTGTTGCAATTGGGAATCTGTTAAAAGCCAATTAATCCGGTGAAATACAACCTTTCAAAATGATTCATAAAATCTCTCCTGATTTAATATAAAATTGCTCCTCTGAAAACCATTCCGCAGCGGCGAGATCGGTGATTTACAACTTTACTCGCGCCTTTGAAGTCGAATTAATGTCCTTTTGAAATCGGAGCCTTTTGTTAAAGGTACAGATTCAGCCGGGTTATTCCTCTGGGCAATTAGGGGAAGACCCATAAATAAATCAAGCCCATCTTGTTTTGTTAAATAGAGGTTCTGCTTGTTGCATTTAATGCCAATGAATAGGCAATGCTTCGCAGTAAAGTTAGAAAGTTCAGTAAAGTGATTTCTCTGCTTAACACTCTAACGGGACAAAACAGAATGGTTTTGCCGGGGGGGGGGGGGGGGGGGGTGGAATGTTGTCCCGAGTCCCCGCGATTGTGGGAAACGTGGAAGCCGTTTATACCCTCTACTTTCTCTTCGGTTCCAGGTTTGGTTTCAGAACAGGAGAGCCAAATGGAGGAAAAGAGAGCGTTTTGGACAAATGCAGCAAGTCCGTAATCACTTCTCCACTGCCTATGAGTTACCCATCCTCACCAGGGAGAACTATGCACAGGTAGGCGCCAGCACATGGCAAACTGCAAGTGCCTTGTACACACCGAGACATCCACATCAATGATGACCTGTGCTGGTTTATCGAATGAATTAGGGTGTGTGTTTTTATATTTTATCAGCTACCTGATTTACCATGGCTCAGGCTTCCTGTGTTTCCCTAGTTTCCCAAGTTAAATAAAATTGCAGCTAATGTTAAGATTCCTTTCCTTTCCATCCAGCACAGGGAGGGAATTTGCAACAACAAAAAAACCCGTAGCTTCTTGTTGGAAGAAGGGAGTTACCATAAATACATTTTAAATCGCATTTCAGTTCATATTTGTACTCGCTGAAGTGAGGGTGGAACTCTGCCGGGGAAGGGATATTTTCACTTCTGTCGGCATCAAACAATCTTTCAAGAGGAGCCCCGGCCAATGGCAACAACAACAAAAAAAACCTAACGTGGTAAAAACCTCCGCTCACAGTGGAGCCATTAAAACCGGATTGGTGGGGCACAGATTGTGAGGGCTGGAGGAGGCGACAGAGATTGAGGGAGATGAGGGCCATGGAGGGATCGGAAACCGAGGCTGGGTGAGAATTTTACAATTGAGGCTTTGCAGAAGTGTGGCTTCTTTGGTGGTAATTTCCCACAATTCTCTGGACTCTGGAATGGTTCCTACAGAATTGAGGGTAGTGAATGTAACCCTGCTATTCAAAAAGTAGAGAGAAAACAGGGAACTATAGACCAGTAACCCCCCCCCCCCCCCATTCAAAAAGTAGAGAGAAAACAGGGAACCACAGACCAGTAACCCCCCTATTCAAAACGTAGAAAGAAAACAGGGAACTATAGAACAGCTAGCCTAACACAGGTAGTGGGGAAGTTGCTGGAGTTCATTGTCAAGGATTTCATAGCACAGCATTTGGAAATCAGTGGTGTCATCGGACAAAGTCAGCATGGATTTACCAAAGGGAAATCAAGCTTGACAAATCTCCGGGAATTCTTTGAAGATGTAACTAGTAGAGTTGATCAGGGAGAACCGGTGGGTGTGGTTTATTTAGACTTTCAGGAGGCTTTCGACAAGGTCGCAAATAGCTGATTAATATGTAAAGTTAAAGCACATGGGATTATGGGTAGCATCTTGCGATGGATAGAAAGGTGATTAGCAGACAGGAAGAAAAATGTTGCAATAAATGGATCTTTTTCTGATTGGCAGGCAGTGACTAATGGGGTAGAGCAGGGATCTGTGCTGGGACCCCAACTGTTCACATTATATATTAATGATTTGGACGAGGGAACAAATTGTATTATCTCCAAATTTGCAGATGATACAAAGTAGAGTGAGAGGGTGAGCTGTGAGGAAGATGCAGAGATGCTTCAACGGGATTTGGACAGGCTGCGTGAGTGGGCACATCATGTCAGATGCGGTATAATGTGGACAAATGTGAGATTATCCACTTTGGTAGCAAAAATAGGAAGGCAGATTATTATTTGAACGCGTGTAAATTGAGAGCAGTGGATACTCAGTGAGACCTTGGTGTCCTCGTGCATCAGCTGCTCAAAGTAAGCGGGCAGGGCAGCAGGCAGTAAAGAAGGCAAATGGTATGTTGACCTTCATAGCGAGAGGATTTGAGTGTAGTAATCGAGATGTTTTACTGCAATTTTATGGGGCATTGGTGAGGCCACACATGGAGTATTGTGTACAGTTCTGGTGTCCTTATCTGAGAAAGGATGTTCTTGCTATGGAGGGAGTTCAGCAAAGGGTTACCAGGCTGATCCCTGGGATGGCGGGAGGCAAGTCAGTTAGGATTATATTCATTGGAATTAGGGTAGAGTCAGAAAGAATGTTCCCAATGGTGGGATAGTCCAGAACTTGGGGTCATAGTTTGAGGATAAGGGGCAAACCTTTTAGGACTGAGGTGAGGAGAAATTTCTTCACCCAGAGAGTGGTGAATCTGTGGAATTTTCCACCACAGAAAGTAATTGAGGCCAAAATGTTGTGTAATTGCAAGAAGGAATTAGATGTAGCTCAAGAGATCAAGGGAGGTGTGGGGAAAGACGGGATCAGGGTATTAAACCTGATGATCAGCATGATCACAATGAATGGCAGAGCAGGCCCGAAGGGCCAAATGGCCTCCTCCTGCTTTTATTTTTTATGTCTACACTTCTTCAGCCCCTGAAGAGCAACAAGCTGCTGCAGCCTCCACCGACAGAGAGAGAAAACAGCTCCCTTCACTTCTGAGGTCTGATCACTTCTGGACAGCTCTCTGAGAAACATCACCCAGCAGGAACCAATCACTGACTGTTGTCAGGCAGAACACTGTCCCGGCCAACCCATTGGTTGCCAGTTAACCAAACAATGATTCCCTCCAAAGTCGGTTCCTCTCCTACTAGGTGTCCAAGGGTCCGATCCCTCTTTCTCCCAAACACAAAGTCTGAGGATACAGTATCCTGGTAAGCAGGCTGTTTAAACTAGGGAATCTTCTGCTTTACTCCCTGTGCTTAAAGGCACATCCCAATCATTGATCCACGGACCAAAACAATAAAACAAAATAAATGGGAACAAAGGAACAAGAAAGGAAGGACTCTTACAACTGTTTAGTCTGAATAGAATCATTGGAGCGGGAGCTCGTGAGATGAGTTGGAAAAACGTGTATTCCAGGCTTGGGTATGGGGGGGGGGGGGGGGGGGGGGGTGGTGCTTGAAGGGAGTTTGACACAGTGGGCGAAAGGAAAGGTAGGAAGAGGCAGAGGCAGCTGGTTGGATGGTTTCGATCTTATTGACAAAGATATCCATGAGCTCCTCGTACTTGTTGTGGGTTAAGGTGCAGGAAACCGGAGTTTAGGAAGTTGGTTTGCAGTAGAGGGAAGAAGCTGCAGGTTGTGGGGTGGTGGTGTTATCTTTGCATTCCAGGGTCATCCTGAAATAGTCAGCAGTTTTGGCAAATCAGAGCAAGATGAAATAATGCTTTACGTGGTACAGTAAGATCTGGCACTGAATGGCTGGACTGGTTGTCCACCACATCCTTTGGCTTTGAGGGAATGGAGGTAAAAGTTATACAGGGCGGTGGGGGGGGGGGGGGGGGGGGGGGGGGGATGTCTGTGGCCAGGTTACAGAAAGTAATGATTTTAATGGAGACAGGGACAGACTAAGGCATCAAATATTAAGCAGAGGATATGGTTCAGAATTGTTGTGGTGAATGAAGGCAAAGACATTGTGGCATTGTCATTGCATTAGTAATCCAGAGATCCAGGGGTTCGAATCCCATCACGGCAGATGGTGAAATTTGAGTTCATTAAAAATCTGGACGAAACTTTTAATGATGACCATGAAATCATTGGTTTTTTAAAAAATATTTTTTATTCTCCACCTTTTTCACATTTTCTCCCAAATTTACACCCAACAATAAACAAGAATCAGTAATGAATGGAATCCCCATATCAATAACAATGATCCCATCCTCCCACCAAACCCCAAACAGCAGCCCGCATGTTAACATAAACAAATGACAAAAAGGAATCAGGAATCACCCATAGTCACCATTAACACACACAGTCCCTCTCCCCCCAACCCTCCCAGCCTCCCCCTCCCCCACTAATGTTCAATGCAATCCAATTCTAGAAAGTGCATAATGAATAACTCCCATTTATTATAGAACCCCCTCCATCCTTCCCCTCAGTTCAAATTTGACCTTTTCAAGCGTTAAGAATTCCAACAGGTCCCCCTGCCACGCCAGGGCACAGGGTGGAGGGGTTGATCTCTACCCTAACAGGATCCGCCTTCGGGCGATCAATGAGGTGAAGGTACAACATCTGCCTCCTCGCCCGTTTCCAACCCCGGCTGGTCCGACACCCCGAATATGGCCTCCCGAGGGCCCGGGTTCAGTTTCACGTGCACCACTTTAGAGATTACCCTAAACAACACCTTCCAGTAATCCTCCAACTTTGGCCAGGACCAAAACATATAAATGTGATTTGTGGAACCCCCCCCCCCCCCCCCCTCCCCGGGCCTGCAAACGTTCACACACATCACCTACCCCCTCAAAGAGCCGGCTCATTCTCGCCCTTGTAAGGTACGCTCTATACACCACTTTCAGCTGTAACAACTCCAACCTCGCATACAAGGTGGAGGCGTTCACCCTCCGGAGCACCTCACACCTCCTCCATACCCTCTCCCAACCCTTCCTCCCACTTTCCATGAAATCATTGTTGATTGGCATAACGCCGTTTGCCCCTTGGGGAGAAGTTAAACAATCTGCCATCTGTGTCTGGCCTACATGTGACTCCAGACCCTGAAATGCCCCTCAGAAATGGCTTCATAAGCCACTCTGTTCAAGGGCATTTGGGGATGGGCCACAAATGCGGTCTTGCCAGCGATGCCCACATCCGCTGAATGACTAAAACAAAGACTCAAGGGTTAGACAGTCAGATGTACGAATAAAGCCCAACTGTCTTCGACTGCAACAATAAACTCCAAATTCAATGTTGCAGGGACCCTTCTTCAACACAGTGGTTACCATTTCCTTAACCACTCAGTCCTTTGGCCTGTTGTCAATCGGGATGGGTCAATCAAAATGATTTTATATTGACCATCCTTTAGCTTGGATGGCATGAGATTATAAGAATTTAAGAAATAAGAAAGGGAATAGATCTTCTGGCCCCTCAAGCCTGCCTCGCCGTTGGTAAGATTATTTCTGATGTTTGATGTCAACTCCACTTTCCTGTCCAATGTCCCTCTCCCTTGATTCCCTTCAAATCCAAAAACTTATCCATCTCAGTCTTGAATATTCATAATAATTGGTTATCCATTGCCCAGTGGGTAGAGAATTATAAAGATTCACAACCACCCAAGTGAAGAAATTTCTCCCTCATCTTTGTTTTTTAGATCTTTCTTTATTTGAATTTTTTTACCCCATTGTTAAAGTTACAAAACCAATGCGCAAAGTGGACGGGGGAAACCAGCTCATTGCTTGTTCCAAAAAACAATTCATATTCAAATTCAATCTAATTCATGGGGCTGGATTCTCTGATTTGAAGATTAAGTGCCGACGCCGGGGTGGGAACAGTGGCGTTTTATGCCCAAACAAAAAGTGCAAAATCTGCACCGATCGTCCGCCTGGTGGGGGGCTAGTAGGTGCGCAGTGTAAAGCCCCCGACTTTACTTGCGGATACGGTCAGAGAATCGCCGGGTCCGTGGCCGCGCTTGTGCCAGTCTGCAGTGACGGCACCGTGCAACATGGCGCCAACCGCGCGCGGACCCAGCTGCCAAACTCTGCCCCCCTGCAATCAGCCTCACCACCCCTGGAACACCCCCCACTAGTGCCCCTGCCAAAGCCCCCCTGCCCGCAGAATAGCTCTCTCACCGACTGCGGCGCCGCTGAATTCAGTCCGCAGCCACCACACCGGGTTCACAAAAATAAACAGGACGCCTGTTCCACGCCGTCAGGAACTCGGCCCATCGGGGGCGGAGCATCGGGGCCCTCAGCAGACATCCTGAGGCCGTCCCGATGGTGTGCACCGGACTCTGAGAGTACGCTGTTTCGAGGGGGCGGAGCATTGTAAAAGCAGCGCTGCCCCCGACTTCAGCGCAAACGGGGATTCTCCGGCAGATCGCCGATTGCGATTTTGGCAATCAGAGAATCCAATCCACGGTCTCCACAGGAGAGACATGCCAGATCCAAGCTGACAAGAAAAGGTGTTGCACTTCATCCTGGGCTTGATCAGACGCTTGGCCACAGCCAAAAGTCCAAGAAGTGATACCTCATCTCTGTTTTAAATAATCGGCTTCTTATCCTGAAACTATGCCATCGAGTTTTGATATTCTATCCTCTGCAGCCAGGGGAAGCAAACACTTAACACCTAACCTTGTCAAGTGGAGGTCAAACTCTTTTCTATGTTTCTGTGGGATGAACAACTCCTCTAAACTTCAGTATGCGTAGGTCCATTCTAATCAATCTCTCATCATCGGGCAACCTCCTCCTCCCAGAAATCACTCTGATAACCCTTATCTGCACTGTCTCGAATCAAAGACAAACATATCCCTCCATCGATAAGGAGTTCGGGGCTGTGCACCATACTCTCTGTTTGAAAACAGTGACAACAACATTAAGGCTTTCCTATGTTCATATTCTAAAATAAAAATGTTCCCTAACATCCTAAAGCCAATTCTTTACCGGATAACAATGGCAGATCTACATTTTCGTGGCTTCATATTTCTGCTGTTGAAATGGTGGAGCGAGGTTTGGCACAGTGTGTGGTTAGCAGAGTAAAACAGGTTGGCAGTTCAGTAGTCGCCTATTTTACACTGCACTATTTTCTTTACCATGATTGAGCGGGTCCCCTCTGCCCCGTGCTACTGAATAAGGTGAAAGGTGGCTTCATGATTCTGATGCCAAAATTGTAAATCCATGCAGTATAGGAACCCAGTGCCTGGACATCACTATTACATGGTATAAATAGTAGAAGTGTCAAATAATAAAAAAACACCCTAATACTGAAGTTCTACATCATCTACTGTTTGACACAACTCAGTGGTGAGAAAGGAAAGCACCAAGTAAGAATGTCACGCTCTACTGTCTTCTAAACATTCGGGGAAAGTAGAGCTCTGTGCATGTTAACTTTATGTAGGGAGCACAGGACTGGAAAGTCTAACACCTTGGGCGGGATTCTCCGGGAATCAGGGGGGTGGGCAGAAACGGCGCAGTGGAGTGGTGGGAAACACTCCGGCGTCGGGCCGACCCAAAGGTGCGGACTCCTCCTCACCTTTAGGGGCTAGGCCGGCGGGTTTGCGCCCCGCCGGCCAGTGTGGAAGGCCTTTGGTGCCGTGCCAGCCGGGCCGAAGGGACTCCGCCGGCCGGCGCGGGTCCGTGCATGCGCGGGAGCATCAGCGGCTGTTGATGTCTTCCCTGTGCATGCGCAGGGGGGGGTTCACCTTCGCGCCGGCCACGGCGGAGGCATACACGGCTGGCGCGGAGGAATAGAGTGCTCCCACAGCACAGCCCCGCCCGCGGATCGTTGGGCCCCGTTCGCAGGCCACATCGCCCGCACCCTCCCCCCCCCACCCCCAGGACCCCGGAGCCCGCCCGCGCCGTCAGGTCCCGCCGGTAAGGGACCTACTACGATCTACGCCAGCGGTACTTGCATAGAACAGCAGGACTTCGGCCCAGCGTGGGCCGGAGAATCATCGGGGGGGGGGGGGGGGGGGGGGGGGTGCAAGCGGCCGCCGACCAGCGCGGCGCGGTTCCCACCCACGCCAAATCTCCGGCGCCGGAGAATTCGGCAGCCAGTGGGGGCAGATTCACGCCGCTCCCTGCCGATTCTCCGACCAGGCGGAGGGTCAGAGAATCCCACCCGTTATATTTATACATCACCTTGAATGCAACAAAATGTGTTCCAAGGTGCTTTGCAGGATCATTAAAAAGAAAGTAGGACATTGAACCGCGTAAACAGATGATATGTTAGATGTGCAAAGACTTGGTCAAAGGTAGGTTTTAAGAAGTTTTAAGAAGAGGAAAGTCAGGACGAGAGGTTGAGTGAGAGAATTCTGGCCACTGATGGTGGAGCAATTATAAGTGGGAATGCGTAGGAGGTCGGCATTGGAGGAACACAGATATCACGGAGGGTTATGGGCTTGGTGGGAATGACAGAAATAGAGAGGGACAAGACCATGGAGGGATTTTCAAACTACAATGAGCATTTTAAAGTCAGGACTTTGCTTCACGGAGCACCAGAGAACACAGGGGGAATAGCTGAACGCAGCTTGGTCAAGTTTAGAAACGAGCAGCAGAGCTCTGGATGACTTCAAGTTTATGGAGGATAGAATGTGGAAGATATGCCAAGGGGTGTGTTGGACTAGTCGAGTCTTGGGGGGAGTAAAGACATGGGAGAGGGCTTCAGCAGAAGATGAAAACTCCATATCATCCGGAAAGCCCCCAAAACTGCGCTGCTCGGTTACCTAACCACATATTCCAATTTCAATTCCCTTCCCGCCCCTAGTTATGTAATAAGGCAGACTTTCATCTGTTTCCATAACTAGTCATTCTGGGACAGCTACTGGTCTGTTGCCAGGGGCTTACAGCTTGAGGGGTGCCACTCTACATTAAGGGTGGCTGATCAGGATTCTCTCCCGCTCTTGTGGCCAGCCATTGGCGTATTTGCAAGGATTTGCAGGTTGACACACTCAAACTGCTTGGTTGCTTTATGAACGCACCTTCCTTGGCCATCGAGTCCTGGGATGGGACTCAATCCCAGAGCTTCTGGTTCAGACGCATAGACGCGACCCACTGTGCCAAAGGACCTCCACCCTCCCTATTTTAAAATAAATAAATTTAGAGTACCCAATTATTTCTTTTCCAATTATTGGGCAATTTAGGGTGACCAATCCACCTACCCTGCACATCCTTGGGTTGGGAGAAACATGCAAACTGCACGTGGACAGTGACCCGGGGTCAAGACCGAACCTGGGATCTCGGTGCCGTGAGGCAGCAGTGCTAACCATTGTGCCGCCGTGCCGCCCTCCGCCCTCCTATTAATTCCACCTTATTTATTCCACATTGTCTTCCCAAGGAGTTACGGAGATGTATCTGCACTGTTTTCTGCATGAAGGACTTAAATGAAAAAGGTCTGTACGCCTTTCCTCTGAGCCCCCCCCCCCCCCGCCCCGCGCCCCCCCCCCCCACGGAGCTCCCTCTCCGTGCCTCCCCACCCCACCATATTCTGGAGTAGTAATTTCCAGCATATTATCAGGGTTCAAGTTATCCAATCCCACCCCCACCACCCACCCACAGGGATGCTGAATGCTTAAATATCTCCCCGAGCCATTACTTTGCCAAAGTAACCAATGCCAGACTTTCCACTCCCTGCCCCCCCCCCCCCCCCCTTCCCCTCCCCAGCCCCCCACTCAACCCTCATCTCCTCACAACTGAGGTGCTTTCAGCCTGGTAGTTAAATGCATACGCAGATGTTGGTCACCGACATTGCTGGAGCAATATTTAAGATTAGAGAAGAGTTGAGAGGGCTTTAATGGTTAACAACAAAAAAAAGCTTCACTGAGGTTGTGGTTATACAGATACTAATGTGAGGCTGAAGTAATGCAGTCCAGGTGGTCCCACACCCTAAGCTAAATGCTGAATGGTACATGTTGGGCCTCAACTTCGAGGAGCCCTTACCCAAACTTTAGCATGAAAGGCAAATGATTGGCAGCAGCTGGGTGGTTGCCGAGTGGAATTTCTGTGCACCGTGTAAATGCAGTCTTTGGGTTTTCAGGGTCCGGGATTGAAATACAGCATTACAACAACATCACACTAGCCTCAATATGATAGCGTTAGCACTGCTGCCTCACAGCACCAGGGGCCTGGGTTTGATTCCAGCCTTGGCTGACTGTGTGGAGTTTGTACGTTCTCCCCGTGTGTGCGTGGGTTTCCTCCGGGGGCTCCGGTTTCCTCCCACAGTCCAAAGATGCGCAGGTATGGTGGATTGGCCATGATAAATTGCCCTTAATGTCCAAAGGTGCACAGGTCAGGTGGACTTACAGGAATAGGGTGGAGGTGGGGGGGGGGGGGTCTAGATAGGGTGTGCCTTCGGAGGATCGGTGCAGACTCGATGGGCTGAATGGCCTCCTTCTGCAGTATAGGGATTCCAAGGCTCCGAGTGGAGTGGAAAATAGTTTCAGTGTCTGGCTAAATATTTATACTGCCAATAAAATTAAAAGAGAAACTGCTCGAAGTTCCCTTTTTGTGCAATATGCCTGTATCCCAGAGCTCAGTTATTGTGTTTCTGTGGGGTTGTTCCTGCTTCAAAGCTACATACGATATTGTGGGCAGACACGATGGGCCGAACTCCTGTGCTGTACTTTTCTTTGTTCTTTAAGATTTTAGTTTCGACGGGCAGCATGGTCGGCACGGGCTTGGAGGGCCAAAGGGCCTGTTCCTGTGCTGTACTTTTCTTTGTTCTTTGAATGGCCCACATCTGCTGCTCCGATTTAGGTGATGTAGGAAAACTCGGTGTTGGCCTATGTTTAGAATTTCCAAACTGAGGTGAACACCGTCGAGCATAGCTTTAAACAAAACACCTTGGCCGGATATTGAAGCTGGCGTAGTTTTAACCCCACATTCCATAGTTACCTATAGGAGAACGATTGACGAACGCAGGTAGTGGAAGTGCTAAGTCGGGACTGATTTCCAACAATCAATCTGTCGATAAGACAAAAGCGGAAGACTGTGGATGCTGAAAATGTGTGAACAAGGATCTCTTTAGGTGTGGCAGCAACTGTGGAGCGAGAAAGCAACATGTCTACATTGTCAAGGTTTTCACAATGACTAGTTGCCATTTTAATGCAGTCATAAAATAAATTTGATTGCATGCTGTCAGAAAAGATTTATGTGCACAAACAAACAAATGCTGTGAGAGACATAAAACAAAAATCCAGTTCGGCATTCATCCTCAGAATCTGACGCCTGGGCTAATATTCTTCACAAACCAAGGCAACATCACAATGTATAAACGTCTCAGCAACAATGGTAATAGAAATAGCTAAATCATATTTATTTTGAACGACCTTTGTTCAGTACATTATAACTGAACATGTGCATTTACACTGTAGCTTCCAGTCTTGGATTAATAGCTGTAGTTTGAGTTCCAGTCAGAACCTTGTTGGAACTCCTGTTTAGGAGTGCCCTGGGAACACACAAGTTTCCCAGAAGTTTGGAATTTAAATGTCAAGAGCAAATGCTCTGTAAACAACTCAAATTAAGATCAGATATGTTTACAAAACTATTTGAGAGGCCTAAAAAGACCCCAAGCACTTTGTCAAACAGAGATTGACCGCACTGAATTAATACTGTGGTGCAAAGTTCAAACTGTTTGAACTGATGCTAAACTGCGACAGTTAGGTATCCAGCATACTCAACGAGGTTTCACTCTTTCAAACCAGACACTAAATTCAGTCTCCAATTGCACCAACTACAAGATTGAGAAGCAATGTTGTATAGTGCTGATGGCTACAGATGCAGTTAAATGCAATTTAGATAGTGTACTTGCAGTGCGGTACAATTCCCTCAAAAACCTCACGCTGTTTCCAGGCTCTGTTTCGAGTGCACACTATTAGTAAAAAGTGTCTTGGAAGCCAAAATGATCCACAGCCTAGAAGACATATAGAAGACAATCTATATAATCCTGACAGTACATCAGGAGGCCATCCAGCCCATCTAGTCGATACCGACCCTCCGATAGAGCACACTATTGAAGGCCACTCCCTGTAGGGGCTTTTCACAGTAACTTAATTGAAGCCTACTCGTGACAATAAGCGATTTTCATTTCATTTCATTTCATTAAGGGCAATTTAACACGGCCAATCCACCTAACCTGCACGTCTTTGAACTGTGGGAGGAAACAGGAGCACCCGGAGGAAACCCACGCATTGACGGGAAGAACGTGCAGAGAACGTGCAGACTCTGCAGAGGCAGTGACCCAAGGCCGAATTGAACCCGGGTCCCTGGCGCTGTGAAGCAGCAGTGCTAATCACCGTGTCACCGTATCACTCCAAATGGAGCGATACGCCTTGCAGGATGGAGGTCTACTCTGCCTTGGTGTCAATTTGTTTAACTTGTAGGGTTAATGAATCATAAACATTATCATTTTTGTATTGGTGTGAGGTTAGCAAGAGCACATCCTTATGTTCAGCAGCACAAGACTCTGCTTTCTAAAGTGTCTCTCACTCTGCCATTGTTAAGCTCCAACTTAGAGTTAAATGTGCATTTTTGGTACAAAGCGAAACCACTTGCACAAATGTCACCGCTTAACTTTTTGCACCAGGCAGTAGTAGGTAATTCATCAGAAAATTATGATTCTACTCCCCATAATTTTCTTTCATTGAGATCAATGGGTCAAAAGCACAGCCTTGGAGTTTACAATCTTTGAGGTGATGATAATCATGTTCATTATCTGGGGTGTTTGGTAGGGTTCCGGTGGGTAGGTAGGTGATTGCTTAAGGTCGATCTGCACTCTGAAGGTTCTGCTAAGATTAGGATAGGATAGCACAGACTCTTGAGTTTTGAATGAATTTCTAGCACTTGATTTCCTCACCATGTGTTTTCTGTCTACCTCTCAACGCACACTCTTTTCAAAGGGAACTGCAATGTTTTTTATTTGGCTGCGCCAGGCGCAGTGATCCTGGGCGAGCTTCTCCCAAGACTCAAAGTCGATATCAGAACTCCTAAGTGAAGCCTTCAGAATGTCCTTGTAGTGCTTCCTTTGACCTCCACGAGAGTGCTCCTCAGACTCAAACCCTTCATCGAATATTTGCTTTGGTGTCAGACGTTTTGAGTAGAGTTTCCGTTAGGCTGCAGGAGCCTCATCAGTGTGAAATCAGCTGACACAGCGCAAAAGAACACGGAATTTTAAATTCATGCCCCATCAAACATAAAGCACATTCTTTATGTAGTTTAAAATTACCTTCATTGAAGCAGTGTTACCCACAAAACTGGTCACAATCTGAGATTGAAATAATGAACATGACAATTCCACAGGGGCTGGTTTAGCTCACCAGGCTAAATCGCTGGCTTTTAAAGCAGACCAAGCAGGCCAGCAGCACGGTTCGATTCCCGTACCAGCCTCCCCGGACAGGCGCCGGAATGTGGCGACTAGGGGCTTTTCACAGTAACTTCATTTGAAGCCTACTCGTGACAATAAGCGATTTTCATTTCATTTCAATGTGACGACATTGGAGGAAGCTCTTTCAATTTAGCTTTTTTTGGGGGCAAACTGGCATTAGTAGGCATGTGGTACAGACTCTACTAGGCATGTGGTACAGGCAGTAGTAGGCATGTGGTACAGGCAGTAGTAGGCATGTGGTACGGACTCTACTAGGCATGTGGTGCAGGCACCAGCAGACATGATTAATAAGAGTGTCGGGGGTTATGGGGAAAAGGCAGGAGAATAGGGATGAGAAAAATATCAACCATGATTGAATGGCGGAGCAGACTCGATGGGCCAAGTGGCCTAATTCTGCTCCTATGTCTTATAGTCTTATGGTACAGGCACTAGTCATGTGGTACGGACTCGAGTAGTCATGTGGTACGGACTCGAGTAGTCATGTGGTACAGACTCGAGTAGGCATGTGGTGAAAAGTGAAAGTGAAAATCGCTTATTGTCACGAGTAGGCTTCAAATGAAGTTACTGTGAAAAGCCCCTAGTCGCCACATTCCAGCGCCTGTTTGGGGAGGCTCTTACGGGAAGGCTGGTACCGGCTCTAGTAGGCATGTGGTACAGGCAGTAGTAGGCATGTGGTACAGGCAATAGTAGACATGTGGTACGGACTCGAGTAGACATGTGGTACGGACTCAAGTAGACATGTGGTACAGGCAGTAGTAGGCATGTGGTACAGGCAGTAGTAGGCATGTGGTACAGGCAGTAGTAGGCATGTGGTACAGGCAGTAGTAGGCATGTGGTACAGGCAGTAGTAGGCATGTGGTACAGGCAGTAATAGGCATGTGGTACAGGCAGTAGTAGACATGTGGTACAGGCAGTAGTAGGCATGTGGTACAGGCAGTAGTAGGCATGTGGTACAGGCAGTAGTAGGCATGTGGTACGGACTCGAGTAGGCATGTGGTACAGGCAGTAGTAGGCATGTGGTACGGACACTAGTAGACGTGTGGTACAGGCAGTAGTAGGCATGTGGTACAGGCAGTAGTAGGCATGTGGTACAGGCAGTAGTAGGCATGTGGTATGGACTAGAGTAGGCATGTGGTACAGGCAGTAGTAGGCATGTGGTACGGACACTAGTAGACGTGTGGTACAGGCAGTAGTAGGCATGTGGTACAGGCAGTAGTAGGCACGTGGTACAGGCAGTAGTAGGCATGTGGTACAGGCAGTAGTAGGCATGTGGTACGGACACTAATAGACGTGTGGTACAGGCAGTAGTAGGCATGTGGTACAGGCAGTAGTAGGCATGTGGTACAGGCAGTAGTAGGCATGTGGTACAGGCAGTAGTAGGCATGTGGTACGGACTAGTAGACGTGTGGTACGGACACTAGTAGAGATGTGGTACAGGCAATATCATGTGGTACAGGTTCCAGTAGGCATGTTTAATAACATGTTACAAAAAGCACTTCATGCTCTAAGCTGACTAGTGTCCGCCAGTGAAACTAATAAATATTCGGTGTAGTTTTGAAGCCATTTCCAGTGATTTGAAATCGCGTCACTCACTGATGGAGGCCTCGTCACTTATAAAATGTTTCTTTGAGCTAAATCCATTTTATCAACTGGATTAATAAACTGCATATGGTTATTCTTCTTAAATATATCAATACATTTTTAATGCGAAGAAAAGTCTGATTACATTCCATTATACTGACCGACTGTGCCGGTTCGTAGGAGGTCTTACATTTATTATGCATATGAGTTTGGGTGGAAACTTGAACCGCAAACTCACTTGAGAAAAATGCACAATTTGTAGCTAGTTATCCAATGGAATTCCACCTCACCACCTTTATCATTGCTGTGCTGGGGTGCGGGTGACTAAGAGAACACTATTGCAACTGTGTTGGCTGAGGAAGCGACCCGGTTGCACGGAGCGATTGTGTCTCAACGTCAGCAATAATCAACTCGCCACGGAGAAAGCAGCAAGTAGAACTTCAATAAATGCAACTTTTTTTGTGATCAGTTAAAAGCGAGCTGGAAAATCAAACACAATATTTGTGCCATTGGGCAGTTGATAAACTGCTTCTTTTGCAGTTTTGGAATTTAAGCACACAGCTTTCCTACACCGACATGGATCAATGTACCAACCAGTTCAAACCAAATACCATATATTTGAATAGACGCCAACGTCGTCCAATTCATATTTAATTCTAATTAACAATCTTTATTATTGTCACAAGTAGGCTTACATTAACACTGCAATGAAGATAGTGAAAATTTCATATTGGGAATCGATTTTCTACATCCAAATATCTCGGCAGTACGAATGTATTAAATTGCGGAAAATTAAAGGATGTTATTAAATTATTCCAAAGATAGGTTCTTCAGGGGATGGCTAAAAACTGCAGTTCACGCCAAAGATTTAGACCCTCTATACATTTGTAGATATTTGGCATAATGTAGATATTTGCAGATCTGATATACACTATTTTTGTTTTGCCTTTAACGACCTACAGCGTTTTGCAATCGGGTCCAATTTTGCAGAACATGTCTCTGATTCCATCCCCAAATCAGAAAAGGCAGAGCCAATGCCAGGTTGGAGAGGAGCACTGTGCAGACGCTAAATTTCAGTAGGGATTTCAAAATCAAGTCCTCTCCGAGCTCTTGCTGTGAAAAGCAACGTCTCGCCCATTTACGGTTAGAATCTTAACAAAACTGCAATAGTGCCCTGAACTAATGTTGTCAAATGTGCGGGGTTCTGAGGCTATTTATTCATCATGCTTTTATTTTTAATGTCCATGGTGGCGAAACCGCCTATTTGAAAATAAAGCAGCAAATCCCACCGCTCGAGATTAGCAACTATAAACAGAAGGAACAAAGCTGGCCACATTTTCAGATTGAAGTCACCGGGGTTCAATAAACACCTGCTAACGACCTTAATGGTATGCAAGCTTAATGTTTATTTAGTGCCAAATCGAGAGGGAGTGTGTTTGAAATGAGCTAAATTGAGACTGATTACAAACACTATTAAAATATATGAGCGGCGCGTGTTTATTTTTCCAGAAATATACTTAAAACAGGTTGCTGCTGCACAATATAACGGTGGACGCTTGTAGAACATGATCTAACGCTTTGAAAAAAAGACCGCATGGCTTTAATTCGTTAAACTACAAACACTTGGTGAATTTCACTTCCCCTCGGGATTGCTGATCCCACCGTATGATGATAAATAGTTTTAAAATAAATTGACAACATTTGCACAATGCGGCATGCTTGGGACTCCAGAATTGAAATCAAACTTGTTATTTCGCCCGCGCTATAAAGAAATTCGTCAGTCGCAGGTGACATGTCCCCAGTTTCAGGAGAGCCAGCTCCCCTGTGTTGTCCGTCACCGATTTCGTTGTGTTCGTCACAGGGACAGTCTGCAGTTAACCCAACAGCGCTTCATCATCGAGGGGAAAGTGCATCTAAGTAAACGAGGAACCCAGCAAAGGCTATTGTTAAATCATTACTCCCACCAATGCACAGCACACTTAAACTCTGACCTGAGAGGAATCAATTTTGCAATGGGAAACAAAAGCCAAATGCAGAGGGAATTGTGAGGAATGCAAAAAAAAAAAGACCTTCAAACATGAGCAAGGCAGAAATTGCATTCCTGTCTATCCCAGCCTGCCTGCACTTCACTCCCCTGCAAAGGCCCCCATTTCCACCCCCCAGAGAATTGCTGCAATAATAATTAAGTCTTTCCTCCGACAATGCTGGTCAAACTATAGTAGAAGTGTTATTCCATAAAATAATTTTATTTGCTTCAGTGCTGACCTCGTGACCAAAGTCAAATAATCTGCGTTTTCCATGATTTCCTTCAGCACCAACCTTGGGTAGGTGGGGTTAGAAATCAATAGGAGCGAAGTGACCTGTAAGGATTGAACACCAGTCATTATTGAGGCAAGAGGCTGTATTGTGTAAAAGGAAATTGCACAAAGAAAGGAACATTAAAAAGGAGAAAAGCCGGGCTGGGGCCTGATTTGAATGTGCACCAGCTCCAGGTAACGAGCACAGGTGGGAGTGACCACTTCTGTACTGGAAATACAGAAGATTGCAACAGGAGCCCACAGGCCCAGGATAACCCGCTGGCTTTTACGTTTTCATACTTTCAGAAGGGAAATGCATTACAAGAAGTTGTAACATTGAGCATTCATCGGAGTGTCATCAGAATAATTTTTTTAATACAACAGGCACCAAGTCTGACACAATGCGAGTTCCTCGTAAAAGGTGATTTGCATCTTCATAGACATCAAAATATCCCAGTGCCATGTTCCCCAGCCACAAGTTCCAATACCAATTTGTACAAGACCATATCCTTTGAGTACTTTGCCACTACCAGTTCCCAACTCAAGGAAGTTCCTGTCCCTCCGAGTGATTAGAGCTGCCTTCAGTACACAAGCCATCATCCACTTTGGTTCCTTTATATAGCGATCCAAAGAGCTCCAGTGTGCATTCCCAACTCTACCTTTGTGTGAAGGCAATTCGTTAATTTCCTTGGGGTGTACCAACTGGCTTCGAAAAATAAACTCTCAGATATTTTAACTTGTCAAATTAAATAGTATGTTATTTAGAATTTAGAACAGCACAGCACAGAACAGGCCCTTCGGCCCTCGATGTTGTGCCGAGCAATGATCACCCTACTCAAACCCACGTATCCACCCTATACCCGTAACCCAACAACCCCCCCTTAACCTTACTTTTTTTTTTAGGACACTACGGGCAATTTAGCATGGCCAATCCACCTAACCCGCACATCTTTGGACTGTGGGAGGAAACCGGAGCAAACCCAGCACACACGGGGAGGATGTGCAGACTCCGCACAGACAGTGACCCAGCCGGGAACTGAACCTGGGACCCTGGAACTGTGAAGCATTGACGCTAACCACCATGCTACCATGCTGCCCTTCCATGCTACCATGCTGCCCTAACAAGGTTATCTGCCTTGTAGAATCATAGAATTTACAGTGCAGAAGGAGGCCATTCAGCCCATCGGGTCTGCACCAGCTCTTGGAAAGAGCACCCTACCCAAGCCCACGGCCCAACGCCATCACCCAGCAACCCCACACACCACTGAGGGCAATTTTGGACTCTAAGGACAATTTATCGCGGCCAATCCACTTCACCTGCACACCTTTGGACTGTGGGAGGAAACCAGAGCATCCGGAGGAAACCCACGCACACACGGGGAGAACGTGCAGACTCCGCACAGACAGTGACCCAAGCCGGGAATCGAATCTGGGATCCTGGCGCTGTGAAGCAATTGTGCTAACCACTATGCTACCATGTTGCCCGTATCATAATACAATTCGGTGGGCAGCACGGTGGTGCAGTGGGTAGAATTGCTGCCTCACGGCCCTGAGGTCCCAGGTTCGATCCTGGCTCTGGGTCACTGTCCGTGTGAAGTTTGCACATTCTCCTTGTGTTTGCGTGGGTTTCGCCCCCACAGCCCAAAGATGTGCAGGTTAGGTAGATTGGCCATGCTAAATTCCCCCTTTATTGGACAAAAATGAATTGGGTACTATAAAATAAAATAAAAATACAGTTCCGTCTCGATAAACACAAGGGTCAAAGAGGTGCATCAATCAATTTAATATTTTCACGAGGTTTCCTCCTTCAAAGTGGGAAGCCAAATTGCTACATACAATCTCATTTTCTAACAGACAAAACAAAATAGCCACAATATTCCAATTACCACAGAACATTTAATCACAGTCCTGTGGCTAATCAACTTTGTGGCTTCTCCGCATAAGTTTGATTTTCTAGTTACATAATTGATCTTCAGAAGAGAGTTCTAACAATTTAAATTAACTCACTGATGTGAATTCTTGCATAAATTTTAACAAGGGTGCAAATTAAACTTACAAAACTGATAGTACATTTCAATTCATTACTTACAGGGGTAATAAGGACTATGGAACCAAGGGAGTTATTATACATATCAGCTATGATCTAACCGAATGGTACAATCTTGTTCCCGACGTAAATAACATCAGGACTTTTGGAAGATTTTTTTTGTGAAGATATTCAATATTTTTATGTCTTTCAACCTCCCTTTCCCCATAACTGAAATGTTGTTCCTTTTTTTGGCTAGGGTAATGCCACCAGGGACAGTTTTTGTTCTTCAGCAACGTTGTGTAACATTTTGCTTATTAAGGCTAGATGGCACAGTGCTTTATAACAATGCCTTTTAATTCTTGGACTTTCTTGATTTCAATTCAGATTGTGGGGATGAAACTTTATCATCCAGTTTCTATGAGGTACATATACATAGCACACATTCAGACACAATGTGGCAGTGACTGCATTTAATGGAACAATTATAAAAAAAAACAGGATTTTGCACTTGCAGCTCCAAGATTACAGTTCCAAGTTGAAGTATATTACATGGCGAGACTGGAAAGACTTCATCCAACCCTATAATACTGACCAGAAGTACAAAATGCGAGTGAAATAGCACTCCATCTACTAAACTGGAGCCACCCCCCCCCCCCCCCCCCATTCCCAATGCCGTTATCTCATTCCGCCAAATACAAAACTTCACGCTTAACATGGCTGATTATACAGGACACAGGTATGGTGCACAAAATGGACTGCACATGAGTCACTGTTCTTCACAATGCACCTGAAATAATTCTTAAACATAATGCAAGGAGATGTCAAATTATTCAAATGCAATACATGAGCAATTTCTTATTCAAGGGATGTGGGTGTCATTGGCAAGGCCAATATTTATTGTCCATCAATAATTACCCTCGAGAAGTGGTGGTGAGCCATCCTTTTTAATCCATGTGCTGATGGTACTCCCAAAGTGCTATCGGGGAGGAAGCTCCAGAATGTTGACCCAATGATGGAGGAATAGTAGTATTTTTGCCAGTGAGGACAGTGTGCAACTTGGAGGGGAACTTGGAACTGGTGGTTCTCTAGAGGTTGTAAGTTTGGGCGATGCTAGGGGTCGTGGCAAGTTTCTGCAGTGCATTTTGTAGACACGCTGCCTCAGTGATGGAGAAATTTAATGTTTGAGGTGGTGGATGGGATATCAATCAAGTGGCTGCTTTCTCTCAAGATGCTGGGAGTTTCTTGAATATTGTTGGACCTGAACCGATCCAGGAAATTGGGGAATACCACACTTCTCACGTATGCCTTGTATGTGGTGATAAATGTTTGAGTCAGCAAGTGAGTCCGTTCTTGCAGAATACCCACCCTCTGACATGCCTTTGCGATCACAGTACATGTGTCTGGTCCAGTTAAGTTTCTGGTCTGTGGCCATCGCCAGGATGTTAATGGTGGTAACATCATTGAACGTCCAGAGTAAATGTTTAGACTTTCTCTTGTTGATAGTTATTGCCTGGCACTTGTGTGGCATGAATGCTGCTAGTTATCGATCAACATGAGCCTGAATGTTGTCCAGGTTTTTCTGCATGTGAGGCCGGAGGATTGAATGATAGAACAGCAACAGAGATTATATTTTTCCAGTTATTTTGTGGGCAGCAAATACTGGGACAATGTTCACTTTGGGTACATGGTAATGTTGCAGCTGCACTGGAACAGCTTGGGCGAATGTGCAGCTAGTTCTGGAGTGCAGGTCTTCAGCAGGATTGGATGTTAGTGGGACCTGCAACCTTAGCTGCATCTAGTGTCTTCAGCCATTTCTTGATTTTCACCTGAAATTAATGAAATTGGCTGAAGGCTGACTTTTGTGATTGCATGGTCCTTAGCTGTGGTGAACAGATTGTGGTGGACTACAATTCTGCCACTGCTAATGGCCCACAGATGCCCACCTTTTTGTTGCTAGATCGGTGCTGAATTCAGCCCATTTAGCACAGGGATCATACCACTCAAATGAATGTGGCGACTAGGGGTTTTCACAGTAACTTCATTTGAAGCCTACTTGTGACAATAAGCAGTTTTCATTTTCATTTCATTTCAAGTGTCTACACGGACAATGGGGTGGTCACTCTTACCACACATCATGAAATGGTTCATCGGCAACAGGTAGATTGAGGACGAGGTCAAGTAAATTTTTCCCTATTGATGGTTCTCTCACTACCTGCTGGAAGCTCACTCAATGCCCTTCAGGACTCAGCCAGTTCAGTCAGTAGTGTCACTGAGCCACTTTTTGGTGATGGATATGGAAGTCTCTCACCCAGATTGCATTATGCCCTTACCCTCATGATATAAAATGTACAAGTCTTTGTATTTCAAGACTGTTAATGTTAGAATTTTGCATTTGCAAAGCCGAATCTTACTATAACATTGGAAGTATTACTTTGCAACGGACATACTGCATATTGACCATCATTTACTGACAAGCTATTGGATAATTACTCTGAAAGGATTAAAATGTATCAAAATAGAGCACTTAAAACTAACAAGAATAAATGAGAAAGTAAAATGCAGTGTAAATTTTGTATTGGGTGATTAACATGTGGTGTGTTCCTTTCTCTCCCAGATACAAAACCCATCTTGGATTGGCAACAATGGTGCGTCCTCTCCGGTGCCAGCTTGTGTTGTGCCCTGTGAAACGGTAACATCTTGCATGTCTCCACATGCACATGCACACGCACATGCACCAGGTGGGGTGTCTGACTTCCTGGGGGTTTCTGCTCCAGGTAGCCATGTGGGACAGACACATATGGGTGGTCTCTTTGGCACCACTGGCCTAGGAGCTGCCATCAACGCATTTGATATCAGTAATGAACCAGATCGAAAATCATCCAGCATTGCTGCCTTAAGGATGAAAGCCAAGGAGCACAGCGCTGCCATATCTTGGGCCACATGACTGATATAACAATAAATATTCAAACACTGAAAAATTAATACAATATTACATAATGCTGGACTAAGGACATAACGCATGGAGATTTACAAGCAGCACTTTTTCTATTATAGGTTGGTAGGATTTAGAAATGGTTTACTTCATCTTCAAAATATTTATATTCTGTCCCTTACTGTACAAGGGCTATCCTGAAAAATATTAAAAATTTGAAACTGATATCCTGCTTGTTTAGGCAAGCTTATAAAGTCGAAGGTAGATAGGCAAGTCTTTTTGTCAAGTCAAATCTGTAATTAGAATTCAGCCAGTTCAAGGAAACTGCGGAGGGCTCTCGGTGTAAAACTGTGCAGAAGTGCAGTGTTCACTGGCTATGAAGTCTAAGCAAGAAAATTCTTTCTTCGTAGAAAAACTTAAATTGCTCCCCCAGACTATTAAGAAGACATTGCTCTGACAAGATCTTAATGACTAAATGTAAATACATCTGTACAGTACACCAATCAGTTGGGATGCAAGAGAAAATAAAATTTATCCCAAACAGGTTTGTTATTCCAATCAGATACTGGATGCAGCATCTTGCAACTTAATGGATCGACGAAGTTTTGTTTTTGGAGGTTTCTGTATTGACTGTAACAGCTTTTTCTTATTTGGGTTTAAGTGGTATTGGCTACAGGGTCTTGTTAGTGTCCCATATTTGCTTGTGGTATAGAGTCTCATTGCTCTCCTCGCCCTTTTAACTAAGGGTCGAGAAGTTCATAGGAATTAGGAGCTGAAGTGGGCAATTCACCCCTTCGAGTTTGCTCTGACATTCAATCAGACCATGGCTGATCACTTCCTGGTCTCAAATCCACCTCCCTGCCTGTTCCCCATATCCCTTTAAGCCGTTTTTAAAAAAAATCAGAAATATATCTATGTCCTTCTTGAAACCATTTAATGACTCAGATTGCTCCCCACTTTGGGGCAGCGAGTTTCACCAATTCACCACCCCTTGTTGGAATTGTTTCCTCCTCATCTCCATTCTAAATCTAGTGCCTCTCAACCTATATCCGTGACCTCTCGTTCTAGATGGTTCGTTTTCTTTTAATAGAATATTTTAAAGTAAACTGGATATCAGGTTCAAATTAATTATGTAGTTAATCCTTCAAAAAAATAGTTACTTGTTCGTAAACATTAAAACCTGTGTCTAGTCCAGGGCACTGACCTATAGTAGCGACAGTAGCTTAAGATCTTGCAAAGTTTACACAATTACAAAAAAAAGACAAAAAGGTCTGACAAACAAAAAAATCCTTTTTTGTGTAATATGCTAAATATACCAAAAGTGAAATGTTATACCGTTTTCAAATGTCATTTTCTTTTGCAACAATCACGCCCATTGCTATTACTTATACTACTGAAGTAGAAGGTTGAAGTTCAGAGTAATATATCTGTTTGGGTGTGTTGTGTACTTTTGCTGAGAGGAAATCTCGAATATTACTGTATTAATTTGTTGTAAAATAGTTTAACCTTGTAAACTCCTTTAGCTTTAATTGCCTTGTTTTAAATATAATTGTAGGAAAGGGTGCAATTAGGTTACATTCAATAAAAAATGTTACTGCATCCAAAGTAGTGTTCATCATTACTGTGAGAATTTACCAAACTCAATTTTCCTGTGTTGTGCTGTTTTATGAGTAAGTTATTGCACTTGGAAAAATGTTTTGCAAAGATGTGATTTCTTAGGAAACTGTAACAGTGGGTCAGAATGGTGTGTATTGTTTTGACAGGTATAACCAGTAATCCAATAAAGGATCTGTCTTTTTCCTACTGAAGAAAAAAACCTACTTTCTTTGCAAGGAATGGTGATGAAATGTGATCTTGATAGCTCTGAATTCTCACATTTAATTGGAGAGGACAAAAATACCAACACTGCCCTTCTGAACTGCTGACAGAGTACAGAAAGGATTACTGAATTTATATTAACAACAGGTGTCAGAAGATGTACAGCAGTAACCCTAAACGTAGTCACTTATAAAAACAGGCCATCTATACAGAACGTTAAACATAGTACCCGCACCGCAATATTCCTTCTACATTCTTCACTTTTACAAACATGAAAGAACATGTTCTTCTTCACCGTACACTTTAACAATCATCCATTTAATTACGACCTCATTGAAATTGGTCAACAATGCGCATTAAATAGAAAGCTGAAAATGTTTTTTAAATTATTCTCTGCTTCACAAATTAAAGATAAATTTCCTGTCAACACATCTGGCGCTGGGCTGCAGATGTTGTCAGCTGTGGCATTAATGCAAAGAAACATCTTGGTTAGGTTAGGTTGGAAAATATTTACAGGCTTGCAATCATCTTATGGTGAATTCATTCATTAGCTGGTCCAATTATCAAAACACTAGCTTAATCACCAAGTTGCAATATTAAGCAAATTTATTTAATAAATGATTTACAGGTGATCACCCAATGATTTCCATTTAACAGCACTCTTCATTTATGAAATACACACCAGTAATTTATTAACTGACAGGCAATAATGACAAAGGCATGATAAATAAATACAATGTCATTTGACCACAATAACTCACCTAAATACAGACTGAAAATGATAAGGAATCATATATGTTGGAGATGGATTTTGCTATTTGATTGCACAGACTGCAGTAAAGTATCGATGGCAGCAATGAATGAACCATATGCTTTGTGAAATCTGAAATACCGGTCACGTATTTTACATACCTATTGAATTTTCCCAGAACAAAACCATAAATAACCTAATGTGTGTAAATGATTAACTTATTACTTAGGTGTGCTTTTATTCTCTTAACTGGACAATTATTGAGAAGTGCTCATGAGTTTGTTTTTGTCTATTTGACACATCGATCTACAGTTGGATGACATTCTACTTCATCGTTCACCACAGCCAACCCCCCTCCCAAATGTTGCCAATTCTGACAAGTGACAGGTGCAATTGTACGTCGCTTGTTGGCAACACCATCAGCATTTCTGATGGCATGCTGGATCAAATCAGGTCTCCACAAGATAGTTACAGCTGAGATAAAACATTTGACCAGTTTTAACTCACTCACCCACCCACCCGGAACCCCCCGCCCCCAGCCTTTTCCACCATCACAACTATCTAATCCACAAGTCTATTCTCCATGTATCCATAATTTGTGTGGAGAGAATTCTGACGTTGAGGCAACATTGACCTTTTATTAGCTTAAGCCAATGTCTCTGTCCTAAAATAAAAACATGCTCGGCAGGCAGCATCTATGGAAGGAGAAACAGATTGAAAGTTGCAGGTCAATGGTCTCTCCTCAGTTCTAGAGAAACTGCGGGAAAAGGAGATGGTGGGCGAAGAGAACTAAAGGGAAGATCTGAGATTGGGGTGTAAGACAGAAATGATTTGTACCAAATTATGCAGCCAAACATTAAGCTGCAAATTTCAAGAAGGCTGCTTCGATAAACAGTTTTACAGCCATATTTGGACAAGGATCTTGGTGCATTTTGCTGCAAAATGATCCGATCTGTTTTTATTGGGACTGTTAGGTTTCATACAAATCCAAAATATGGGATTATTGTCGAAACATCAACCTTAAAAAAAGAACTATATCCCCTCCCAAAATTATGAGGGGTGCAGACAGAATGGATAGTCAGAGACTTTCTTCCAGGGTAGAGGGTCAATTACTAGGGGGCATAGGTTTAAGGTGCGAGGGGCAAGGTTTAGAGGAGATGTGCGAGGCAAGTGTTTTTCACACAGAGGTAGTGGGTGTCTGGAACTCGCTGCCGGAGGAGGAGGTGGAAGCAGGGACGATAGTGACGTTTAAGGGGCATCTTGACAAATACATGAATAGGATGGGAAGAGGGGGGTACGGACCCCGGAAGTGTAGAAGATTTTAGTTTAGCATGGTCTGCGCAGGCTTGGAGGGCCAAAGGGCCTGTTCCTGTGCTGTACTTTTCTTTGTTCTCCCACCCCATGGCTACATATGTACCAAACATCTTTTGTTATAATGGCTCGCTAGCAATCCTGAACATGAGCAACGAGGATCAGTAGGGCATATGAACCTAGCAGGCCTCTCAACAAGATCCACAAATATATTTTCCAACAGAACTCGAGAGATAGCAAAATGAACTCTGAATGATTCTCCCCTCTCCAGCAGAGAACATTGCAATGCCTAATTATTCTTTTGCTTCAAAGTCAGCTACAGGAATCAAAACTGCAACCATTTGGCCAGGGTGACACTGGGCTTGCTTTAAATGTCTACCAATTGTTGCCCACTATGGAATGCATGCATTTGGGGTTGGGATTTTACAAACCCAGCGGTTCAATCTTGTGGCAATTCAACCAACTTATGCACACTCTGCTGAGGGTGAAAGTGCCTAAATCATGGTATGAAATCCACTATTCAAGATTTCATTGAAAAATAACTACAGTTGTTGTTCAAGGATTAAGAAAGAGTACTCTCTAATCAAGCACGAAACATGATTTTAGTGAGACACGTGGCAGAATAAAGTGACATTGGAAACAGATTCTTAAAATTTGGCTTTGGCTCTGTAAAGAGTCCATTTTTATTTCAATTCTGAAATAAATTCCTGTAAATATAATTAGTTTTGTAATCACAGAACTTGTAAACAGTGTCAGTAACTTTGTAAATATTTGTGTCTTCGAGCCAACATTTCTCCCTCAACCGCTGCAACCCAAGAACAGATGGGATGTTAGTGTGAGAGATCGCAGTTATGTTTCCCTGCACAACTATATTTCAAAAAGTAGTTCATTGTTGTGAAATATTCTGGTGTGAATACGGAGGGAGATGAAAAATGAAATGAAATTTGCTTATTGTCACAAGTAGGCTTCAAATGAAGTTACTGTGAAAAGCCCCTAGTCGCCTGTTCGGGAAGGCTGGTATGGGAATTGCTGGTAGCCTGCCTGGGTCTGCTTTCAAAGCCAGCGATTTAGCCCTGTGCTAAACCAGCCTATATGTATAAATGCAAATTATTTTTGTGCTACAAAAAAAATGTATTGTGTAAAGTTTACTAAAACTTTGCACAGCTCAGAATAGCAAGTTGTAGCTGCTATAAATTCATAATCTGCAGCATGTAGTTATGCAGGTACCTGGAACTGTGGTCACAAGCAATGGGAAAACATGAAAATATCAGCAAGTGACAATAGTTGTCTGATGTGGGAATATAGAGGTATAAAAAACATCAAAAGTTGAGCACCAGCTTGACTCCCAACATGTTTAACCTTGCAATGCATGGTACTCGTGGCACTGTTCCTCGTTTGCTCCTAATGATTTATATCTATTACTTGTTTTAGAAATACTGCGTATTTTCCTATCCTGTGGCAGGAGCACATTCTGCCATGATGTTACAAGACAACTTTGAAGCAAAAAAAAAAAAATGAAATTCAGACCTTTAATGGCTTCTGTACTTTTCCTCATCTCAGAAACTCCTGGGATTAGACAATTAATAGTCGGATTTTGTAGTGTAAAAAATGGAATAAAACAGCTGCTCGAAAATGTTACACAGTACAAATGACTCCATAAATCAAACATTCTTGATTTCTTACAATGCCATCTATAACAGTCATTAATTAAAAAGCAAACAAACATTATAACCAGAATGTTGTTCAATTGGCAGCTCTTGGAAGAAAATATAAATTAAAGATATATCAATTAAAAATATGTGCAAAATGCTTCAACAGTCTAAAGTTGCTGGATGCCTGTATTATCTCAGGAAGACTTGATTATACGTGATGTCCAATGCAACTCTCAAGTTTGCTAAATCCGCCATTTAATTGAATGCTCTGCAATACAATGCTGTCAATATCTTAAGTTTTGTTAAGGTGCTTTACGTGTACTTGGGGCTTTCTATTGCACAGGCCTCATGCAACTGGCTAAAGCCGAAATGCAAAACTGCCCAACGTACTAACACCAGTGACCTGGGAGACGTGCTACTAACGGGTTTTCCAGGCAACCAGTTGACTGAACCCCAAACAGTTTTATATGTGGCTTGAAAAAGCTGTGAAAGGCCATGCTTTGCGAAGCGCAGAGTTTAATTTGTATCTTGTGCATTGTTAAAGTATCTTCACTGTATCTAACTTAGTCAACAAGCTTGAATTGCAGCCTCCTGGATAATGACTGGAAGCAGCTTTTCCTGATTTTGCTTACTCTTCACCCTTAATTTAAGAACACTTAAAAATTCTTCCCGCACACCCCTACCGGCACCTCCACCCAACCCCTTCCCATTTTGTAAGCATGATTGTACATTATCACACTTTATAGCCAACAGTTCACTGAACCATCGGGAAAACTTAAACATTTTAACAAGATAGCAATCATTAAACCATGAAACAAAATGCCACCAAATATCGGATAAATACATTAGTTAAAATTTAGGATCTCCGCATCCCTAATAAAATAACATATTCAAAACCATTATTCCATACTGCTACACTGATGAGAAAATAAAATGTGAACACAGGCGATAGGAAATGTTATCATCAGCAATAATTATTAGTAAGCTTTGAAGAGGCCACTATTATTTAGGAGAATGTTGCAATTACAATGATGATAATAAAGAATGTAGACTGAAAACACATCATCATGTTTGATCTGTATGCAAGCTCATTTGAAGCATTACTGAGTGTTATACCAGGGGAATAACCAACATGGACATAAAGAGCACAGCAAACATGCAGCATTATGACTGTCGGCACATTGAACTGGAACTGTCAGTACATGGTCCAACTTTAGCAAGTTTGAAGACATTTCAGTCAACAGGTTCTTTTGATGTCCGAACCAAAAACAGAGACGTTTTCATTGGTGAGGAGTTGTGCTTCGAGTATTCAATCTCAGCTAGTCTTCATAACACATCATATATTTCATTTAAGAGCAGGAAAACATTTTCTGTGATGATGAACCATTGCAATTTGGTAACATTCAACACTTAAAATAAAAGACGTTATATTGTTCCTCTGCAGTTGCACTTTCTCAAGTTAATAAATTTCACTGAAGAGGCAGGAGAAGACTCCAAATTCCAGATCAACGAGGTTTCAAATCATGAAGCTACTGCTCCTTGCTTAAGTCATGTCTTTCAGCAAAGGAATCGTGACCTTGGAGGGGCCACATGCCAGCATTTCATAAGCTGCCAATGTTAGGGAAGCTCTTCAACTTCTCCGGGAAGTCATCCTTGTATAAGACTGGGTCCGCTCGATGCTCCACCACCTTCAGTGGCATGATCCCAAACACTGATGCAAATTTATTGATACATTCTGACCTGCAATTATATTCCCATGGTGTTAAATATGTACTAATGATATCTAATAAAACATCAACAGGACAACACTCGCACAACAAGAAGTCATCACAAAGCCAATGAGGTAACCATAAATTTGGAAGGACTCCTTATGCTCTTCAAACTGATATTTTAAAAAGGTGAACAGGATAGCAAAGGAACATTAATATTTTGAAGAGATGCCGAAAAGGCAAACAATCACAAACTTCCACTTGATTGAATGCACTTGAGTTTCTGCTGATATTATTCTACAGTGATTTTGCGGAGTTATATTTTACTCTCCAGTAAGGCTTGTAGTAAAGAAAAAAGGCAGCATTTAACTGCTAATAAGACTTGATGTCTTTAATGTATGCACAACAGAGTATGGAAGCAGCAGTACAAGCACTAGAATAATAATCAATCTTTTATTAGTGTCACAAGTAGGCTTACATTAACACTGTAACAAAGTTACTGTGAAAAGCCCCTAGTTGCCACACTCCGGCGCCTGTTCTGGTACACGGAGGGAAAATTCAAAATGTCCAATTCACCTAATAATCGTGTCTTTCGAGACTTGTGGGAGGAAACCGGAGCACCCGGAGGAAACCCATGCAGACGCGAGGAGAACGTGCAGACTCCGCACAGACAGTGACCCAAGCCGGGAATCGAACCTGGGACTCTGGCGCTGTGAAGCACCAGTGCTAACCACTGTGCTACCGTGCTGCTCTCCACACTCTCCAGTAATCTTAACAGTGAAACAAAATAAAACTGAGGTGTCAGTCTCCAAAATGGCTCTGACAATTCTAATGCACTCAATACGAATGGAATCTTTTTTGATGTCTACCTGCTTGTCTAAACGATATAAAAGCATTTTAAAACTTGGGAACACTATGACTTACAAATGCGAGTGGGTTCAAACAATTCCTACATCATTAATTATGTAAGTTTGGACAGAACTTTCTGCAGAAGGCAGTGACTAACATTTTCCAAGTGGGCTGTAAATCTGGAACCAGTCATGCATGTTTTTCTTGGGCACTTCTGAAATGGCAGACACAAGCTGTTAAATACATGGGAGGAATGGAGCACTTACCGTTCCACCATATGGGTCTGGTCCAGTGACAGTCCATCAATTGCTGTGCACTCCGGGCACTTGAACTTTTTACGCGGGGTCACCTGCGTGTCACAATAATTCCAACAATATTAATGGCATGTTTAATCCAGCTAGATGTTCAAGCACGCCTGCAGCGTAATGTGAGAGCCCCATCCGCTCAGAACATTTTGCTCAAGTTCCATCTGGCTCAGTTAGGCATATTTCAACTCACAAGAGGTCAATAAAATTACTAGAATGGTTTCACATTCATTGAAAGTGTGTGATGACAACCCATTAAAACTCATTTAATGATTGTTTTCGCACTTCTAGGTGCCTTGTACAAGCACTGGTTGCCTGTACAATCATAAGGTGATGAAATGTTGCTTCCCCTACTTTGAAAGGGTCTTATTAACCTATGTGTGTTTTCTCATTAAGTTGACTGACAGATTTTATGCATATTTAGAGACTGTAAAGGTGACAAAGTTTATCGCACCCAAGTGGCTTTGTACAAACCTAAATTGCAATACTTTTAATGTTGACTATACAAAGCAAATCCCCTTTCAACAGTTGATATTTGTAAAGCAACACTACAAAAATAAAAAAGTTAAGACTTGAAATACTTGATGGTAAACAAGACAGCAATAATTTCTGCATTTGTGTAATTAGAATTTAAATTTACACATTCAATTTCTAAAGAGGCATAAAATTCTAAATTTATTTTAGATTTATATCCATTTTAATTAGTCACATTAGACTAAGGACAATAAACAAATATAACAGGCTGGATTCTCACGCCCATGGATTTCCCGATGGAGTGGGGATGGCCACACTGGGAAACCCCATTGGCTGGCTGCCGGGACGGACACTCCCGCTGCCGGTGGGGGATGCGCTGTACCAGAAAAAGGGTGCTGCGGGACGCAGAATCCCGCCCAACATACTTGCATGATTTCTCTTTGTGCACTTTTCTGGCACCCAAGAAAACTTACCTTAATAGGAGCTTTTCCGGTCATGTTTGCTACTAGGAAGTTCATAGCAATGTCCTCACAGTTCATATGTGCATCCACCCAATTTTTAATATCGCCTGGCATCTTGTAGGTGTATAAGTAATTAAAATACTATAAAGATAAATGACATTACAGAATGCATTAGAAAATATCATCTTTACATGTGTATATTAAAAGCTGGTACATGTGTTCATGATTTTTGAGCACTTGAAATATAAAGAATTGTTAAAAAATTAATATATTAAAATGTTCTTTGAAGTACACTTTTAACAAGTGGCGAAGAAAGATTTGACTAAGCTTATTGGAGCTATGCATGATTACTGTCCAGGTTTGTGTTAAGTGATTTAGATTAGACTGGTTTTAAAATAACCTTGGTAGCTATGTCTCCCCAAGCCAGTAATATAAAATTAATGCAAGGAAAGGAGCTGAAGGACATAATAAAATTGGCAAATCAAAGTAGTTAGATAACAATAGACTTTATTGTCACAAGTAGGCTTACATTAACACTGCAATGAAGTTACTGTGAAAAGCCCCCAGCCGCCACATTCCTGCGCCTGGTCGGGTACACAGAGGGGGAATTCAGAATGTCTAAATTACCTAACAGCACGTCTTTCGGGACTTGTGGGAGGAAACCGGAGCACCCGGAGGAAACCCACGCAGACACGGGGAGAACGTGTAGACTCCGCGCAGACAGTGACCCAAGCTGGGAATCGAACCTGGGACCCTGCTGCTGCGAAACAACAGTGCTAACCACTGTGCTACCATGCTGCCCTTAAAAAGAATGGAAGTGCTGCAAGAAAATAAATTACCAAAATATTGAAAAACAATCATGGCTAATAAATAACAATGGGTGAGAGAGGGGGAGGGGGTGATATGGAGAAGGGAGTAAACAAACAAAAGCACACAGTCTGTGAATCAAGTTCTGACAATAAAGAACTGCTGAGTGGCATTTAGTCCAAGTGTGTATATGCTGCACTGAGGCCATTCATGGCCGGGATATTGTGATAGTAATGATGGCAAGACTGTCAGTGTTTGTTATCATTGCTCCCGTAAAATTAACAGCAACTTCTGGAGTTTGCACATGCACAGCTAAATGCAGAAATCCAGAAATCACTCTCAGTTATTCTAAATTTGCTCACAGGTTTTGCTGCAGCCTCCACTGCAATCAATTAGTAATCAGATGATAACTTTAATGCTTTTACACTATCAGCCTTGATGAAAAAACCCTGGAAAAAGTTATAACTTATTGAATGTTCTTAACAGCATACTATGTTCATAATTACTGCAAAAAATCCTCTCTGTCCCTGAAAATTACATTTTACATGTGTGTAATGCCTAATCTTCACACTATAATCAAAAACTATTCTTGGATTCATTTAATTGTGTGCCATTATGGATATTTAAACCCTTCACTTTTTATTAATTTAACCATTTCTAGAAAATCAACTTCCCAAGTTCTTCATGGGCACAACTCCAATAATCTCTCAATTAATGGAAACAAATGCAATATTTCCCATTGTAGAAGGCAGGGTAACGAGAAGTCACTCCCCCCTCCCCCCCCATCCTATTAGCTTGATGGGAAAGTGATGATTTTAAATACTTCCATTGATTCTGAATCTATCTGAAGGTCTCAGTTTTGCATAATAACCCAGACGTATTACACTGCACAAGACAGTGATTGCTCTGTCATTTAATTCAGTGATGGATGATCTTCTATCTACACTTTGCACACTATCCCCATATCCCTGACTTGGTTATAGCATGTTGTGAGAAAGTTGTCTTACATTCGTTCATGAACTCAACTTTCACTGTACATGATACCAATGTCTTTCCTCTCCTAATTTTCATTCTCCATTTTTTGGCTGTCCGTTAAATTTGTTCGAACACTTGCTCTACATCTACAGCTCTTGCCTTGGTGGTCACTTTCTAATTCGTACTTTCCCTTCCTTGGTAACACAGATTTCCCCAGAAAACAGACTCACATTTCCCATCATCTAAAATTAAACCAATTGTTTTGTTAAATTTCAGATCTTCTCTCAGAAGTCAGACAAACTCTATTTTAATTTTATTATTTTGGAAAACCAGCCTTTTCTCACATTATTGTAAAGACTGTAGGAAGCAAGGTTCTAGATTTTTGTGGAACCGAATGGTACAAATCATTTGAAACCCTGTTTTCTTCCAGGTAATCACGCATATCAATATAGTAGGAACTAAATATAGCAAGTGTATTAATATTAACTCCAGTGTTAAGATAGTTTGAAAACCTGTACCTTATGGTAGAAGGCAGCTCCAGTTAATACCATTGAAACTTCATTGGTCCATTCCGACTCATATTTCCATTTGCTAGTCTCGTGGTCCCACAAATGAAGTCGGCCTGGATATCCCACCAGCCTGTCAGGAAACTCACGCCACACCTACACAACCAGAAATCCCCAAAATTGTTACTGGCTTTATTTAGGACAGAAAAATCTAGTAATCTTGTTATTAACCTCAATTATCCATTGCAAATTATTAACCAGTGATATAAATTCACCAACTCTACATATTGGTTTGTAACGTTTGATAGCCACTCTGTGCCCACTTACCTACGTCACGTTTCTTCCGTGTCTCCCTCGGCCAACCTTCTAACCTGGCGAGAGCCAGTTAGCGCAGCAGTCTCCCAAGATCCAGCATCGAAATGCAGCAGAGGTGAATTGACGGAGGACATGTCCCCCTTTTTACAACACTAGGTACTGCAAACCAGGTTTGACGGGGGGGGGGGGGGGGGGGGGGGGGGGGTTGTGGGGAGTTGTGCCCGGATGAATCGGGAAGGGTGGGGTAGGGGAGAAATTGGGGTCGGGAAGGGGGAGGGGCTGGGAAGTTGTTAAGTGGTCCAGAGGTCCCTTGTGGGGTGCGGAACACGGAGTGGGATGGGGGGGTGTGATTGGCCGGGGGTGGTCAGTGAGGTGGAGGGAGTCCTGTGGTGGTGTTGACCTGAGTCTTTACAGTACTTAACCCAGAAGTTAGAAGAGGTTATAATTCTGCTAACGTTTTCTGACCAGCTGTTGGTGTAACGCTGGTAGAACCATCCAAAGTTTGCGATTTAAATCACATTTTGCGACGGGTCACACCACAGTTTGCACTTCTGGGTATTTGCAGTGCAAAGCCCCACTTCTGAATTTCCGGGACGCATTACCCAGCGCATCTTTGGGGAAGGCCCAAATCCAAAGCCGAGGAGCTTGGAAGTTACGGCCTGTTAAAATAAACATCGTAATCAGACCGTACCTTTACTTCTGCCATTATTACATTTCAACACTTGAATTAAAATGAATTACATTATTGAAAATCCATTTTGCACAATCCTTTAGTGTTTGATGCTTTCATGGGTAGTGTAGACTAACTCGCTGCCACTTCGAGGTATAATGTCTGCCTTTTTCCTTTGAACAAAAACTAGCCGTAATTTCTGCATCCACTTCCTTTTGTACACTCAAGTCTTAAAAGATAGTGTCGCATGTTGGTGTATGTCTGCACAGGCCCAGTCTGTCTTCTGGCACTTCACGTAAGTGCCCAGAGTTCATGTTTGTGTCTGATGCCAAATGTCATCAGGCTATTTAACTGTAAAGGACCATTTTCATCTAAAGACTACACATATGTACTTTCCAGCAGGAGATAGCGAGTAACAATCTGTAGAGAACAATTAAAAAATCTTTTCACCTCCAGCGCAATGGTATTGAAGCCAACTGTACTGTTTGGCCACCATCCACTCTAGCGGAGGTCAGCTAACATAGCATAGACTAGTATCAAACCGGAGATCTCCCTGGTCTGCAATACTGAGTACCACACCAGGTACTGCACTGATGCACCAAATCTCCTTTCAGATTTGTAAACTGATAAAGGCAAAGTCCACATGTATAAATAATTAATCATTCTGAAGATTTTATATTGTACATGTGATTTTCACATTTCACCAAGACAGAACATACATTATAAATGGTTTATATCAAATTCATTGTTGCTGGAAAAAGAAGAGACATGCCATGCCTTCGAAACAGTTCATCATGCACTCATTCGGACAGATGCAAGAATACCAAATTTCCAAGGAAACAACAATTTATACTGAATGAGAAAAGGCTGTTGATTGGTCGAGGCATTGCAATGGAGAATGTCTGGCATGCATGAAATTGGTATTATTGCATCTGTCTTGATGAGGGCATGTTGAAAAGCTTTGATAGCATGTCTCCCTTTTCAGTAATTTTCAAGTTCTATATTACTAACGCCTGAAATTAATTGTTGTTCAGATCATTCATCAATGCAAGGTGAAAGGTATAACCTACTGTCACCTCTTTACAATGGTTATTGGTATAGAAATATATCTTCAGTATCTTTTTAAGACCACCACCATTTGAACCTGGGGTTATTGACCAGACTGTGCTTTAGTAGATAACTGGTTGGATAACTCAAAACACTTAAAAAAAAGCATGCTTCATAATAATAATAATCGCTTACTGTCACAAGTAGGCTTCAATGATGTTACTGTGAAAAGCCCCTAGATGCCACATTCCGGCGCCTGTTTGGGTCCGGTACGGGAATTGAACCTGCGCTGCTCCCTGTTCTGCATTACAAGCCAGCTGTTTAACCCATTGTGCTAAACCAGCCCAATGGTATCGATTTTGCAGTCAGCAGTGTAGCAATGATGCTTACTGCGATCTCAAAGAAAGGTGCTTAAAAAGATTTAGTGATTTTGGTTCCGTAGACTTCCTCTTCCCAACAGAGCTGAAATGCCAACTCAAGGGGATCTCCACGTGTACAGCAGTAGTGATGCCAACAAACATGGTAAGCAGCCAACCAATTTGAAATTTTATCACAGGCAGCAAAACCAGAAGTTTAAAAACACTTAAAATTTTACTTTTCATTCAAATTTTCTGATGGCAAAATAAATGATTTTGGTTGCATTTAGATGGAAGATAACATATTAATATAAAAAACGTAGAATTTTATCATAATGGAGAGAATTGATATTTTACAAATTTAAAGTTTTTTTTTCTGGGCTGATGTGTGTGTTTGGAGGTAATTATGAAGTCAGTAGGCCGATTAAAATGAGTTACACCCCTTTCAACAAGGTGCAACTGGTCATAGAATCATAAAATCCCGACGGTGCAGAAGGAGGCCATTTGGCCCATCGAGTCTGCACCAACAATTTGAATGACCACACTACCTAGGCTCAATCGCCCGTCCTATTCTTGCAACCCCACCTTAAGGGGCAATTTAGCATGGCCAATCCACCTAACCTGCACATCTTTGAACTGTGGAAGGAAACTGGACCCACAAAGACTAAGGGAGAAAGTGCAAACTCCACACTGGCAGCCTCCGGGGTCGGAATCAAACCCACAACCCTGGCGCTGTGAGGCAGCAGTGCTAAACACCGTGCCACCCCTAGGGTTTTTACAGCAAGATGAACAGTGTAAATGCGAACGTTTTTGACAATGCACAGACCGCTCAGGGATTGCAGTCTGAGAGTGGGACCTCAACAGCACACCCTGTGGAGAAGAATAGGATCCAACTTCTGGATTTCTGCTTATCCAGCACGTGTGTACTCTCAAAGTAGCGGTCAGTTTCAATGGAGTAATAATGACGAATGTTGGCAGTGTCAACTTTGTTACAACGGTAAAACCCGGCCCAAAGATCAACAAAGCAGGATTATTTAAAAAAATATATCAATATGGGTAATGCCCCCCCAAAAAGCTGGACTCAACTAATTTGGAATGTTTCAGAAGTAATTTCAAAATGCATTTGCCAAAATGAATTAAGAACAGAGTCCAATGGAGAGACACAACAGCATGCCTTAACACATGGGTATTGGCCGGTTTAGCTCAGTGGGCTAGACAGCTGGTTTGTGATGCAGAACAAGGCCAGCAGCACGGGTTCCCGTACCAGCTGAGAATTCTGAATTCTCCCTCCGTGTACCTGAACAGGCGCCGGAATGTGGCGACTAGGTAGTGTGGTCGTTCAAAGTGTTGGTGCAGATTCGATGGGCCGAATGGCCTCCTTCTGCACTGTAGGGACTTTATGATTCTATGTGGCGACAAGGGGCTTTCCCCAGTAACTTCATTTTGATTTTGATTTATTGTCACATGTATTAGTATACAGTGAAAAGTATTGTTCCTTGCATGCTGTACAAACAATGCTTATTGTACATAGGGAAGAAAGGAGAGACTGCAGAATATAATATTACAGTTATAGCAAGGTGCAGAGAAAAGATCAACTTAATACGAGGTAGGTCCATTCAAAAGTCTGGTGGCAGTAGGGAAGAAGCTGTTCTTGAGTCGGTTGGTACGGGACCTCAAACTTTGGTATCCTTTTCCTGACGGAAGAGAGTATGTCCGGGGTGCGTGGGGTCCTTAATTATGCTGGCTGCCTTTCCAAGGCAGTGGGAATTGTAGACAGAGTCGATGGATGGGAGGCTGGTTTGCATGATGGATTGGGCTACATCCACGACCTTTTGTAATTTCCTGCGGTCTTGGGCAGAGCAGGATCCTATACCAAGCTGTGATACAACCAGTAAGAATGCTTTCAATTGTGCATCTGCAGAAGTTGGTGAGTTTGGCCAAATTTCCTTAGTCTTCTGAGAAAGTAGAGTCGTTCGTGGGCTTTCTTAATTATAGTGTCGGCATGGAGGGACCAGGACAGGTTGTTGATCTGGACACCTAAGAACTTGAAGCTCTCGGCCCTTTTTACTTCATTCCCATTGAGGTGGACAGGGGCATGTTCTCCACTACGCTTCCTGAAGTTGATGACAATCTCCTTCGTTTTGTTGACATTGAGGGAGAGATTGTCATCGCACCAGTTCACCAGATTCTCTATCTCATTCCTGTATTCTGTCTCGTAATTGATTGAAATTCGACCCACTACTGTGGCGTCATCAGCAAATTTGAAAACCGAGGTGGAGGGGAATTTGGCCACAGTCATAGGTGTATAAGGAGTATAGTAGGGGGATGAGGACACAGCCTTGTGGGGCACCGGTGTTGAGGATGAATGTGGAGGAGGTGTTGTTGCCTATCCTTATCCTTACTGATTGTGGCCAGTGGGTTAGAAAGTTCAGGATCCAGTCGCAGAGGGAGGAGCCGAGGCCAAGGCCACGGAATTTGGAGATGAGTTTCGTGGAATATTGGTGTTGAAGGCTAAGCTGTAGTGGATAAATAGGAGTCTGACATAGGTGTCTTTGTTATCTAGGTGTTCCAGGGTAGAGTGCAGGGCCATGGAGATGGCATCGGCTGTGGATCTGTTGCAGCGGTAGGCGAACTGTAGCGGATCAAGGCAATCCGGGAGGCTGGAGGTGATTCATGCCATGAGTAACCTTTCAAAGCACTTCACGATGATGAATGTTAGAGCCACTGGATGATAGTCATTAAGGCACGCTGCTTGACTTTTTTTTGGTACAGGGATGATGGTCGTCTTCTTGATTCATAGAATTTACAGTGCAGAAGGAAGCCATTCGATCCATCGAGTCTGCACCGGCTCTTGGAAAGAGCACCCTACCCAACCGCACACCTCTACCCTATCCCCATAATCCAGTAACCCCACCCAACACTAAGGGCAATTTTGGACACTAAGGGCAATTTAACATGGCCAATCCACCTAATCTTTGGGCTGTGGGCGGAAACCGGAGCACCCGGAGGAAACCCACGCACACACGGGGAGAAAGTGCCGACTCCGCACAGGCAGTGACCCAAGCCGGGAATCGAACCTGGGACTCTGGCGCTGTGAAGCAATTGTGCTAACCGCTATGCTACCATGCTGCCCTGAAGCAGGTAGGGACCTCAGATTGTTGTAAAGAGAAGTTGAAGGTACCTGCGAATACCCCCGCCAGCTGATCCGCAGTGTTAATGTAAGCCTACTTGTGACAATAAAGGTTATTAATTTGAGCAGAACAATAACATGAACAAGCTACATTTGCTGCGCAGTGAGAGAGTGTATTTAAAGGTACAGTTCCATGTCCTCCCTCAATGGTATGAACACTCCACTAATAACTCTCAGCTTGCTTGCTGACACTCTCACTTAACCAAATTCTGTTGAGACATGTGAAACTAGGGTTCACAGAGTTTTGAAAAGTGCTGGAGTCGTTACAGAGGAATAAGAAAGCGGCAGATTCTTTAAAATTTTTTTAAAATAAAAAGTATCCGATTTTTTCTCCCAATTAAGGGACAATTTAGTGTGGCCAACACCTGCCCTGCACATATTTTTGGGTTGTGAGGGTGAGACCCATGCAGACACGGAGATAATGTGCAAATTCCGCATGGGGCTGGGACCGAACCCGGGCCCTCAGCGTCATGCAAAGCGGCAGATTCAAAGTGACATTGCAACACCAACAGTTGAACTTAAATTACAAGTTCATATAAAAGTAGTTTAATATCAAAGGCAAAGTACACATCATTAGCAGCTGCATGCAATTAGACATGTACACCATCACTTAATTTGTAAAATGTTAAGTGACTGTTCAGCATCGTGAATGTTTTTTTTAACAAAAAGTATAGCTAAACAGAAAACGAGCACATGCGCCAAACCAAAGCACTGTTTAATGAACTCTTAATTGCTTCAAAGACTACTGTGCAGATTAAAAAGATCAGTTTATGATTAGAAACATAGGCTTCACCACGACAGACTGGATCATAATTACCAAGTTAACTGCCCTTCAATAAGGATCTGTAATTAACTGGCTTCTGTCAGAGTTTTTTCACATGCAGCTTCCCACTAATTTTGATTTCATACACAGAACCACATTATGAAATGTTCACAAAGTTACTTTAGTAACATGAAGGGATCCTGCAGAAAGGGTGTTCATGGAACGTTGATTGGCTTTGTTCGGTTTCTTCAAGGGGACATTAAGATGAAAGCACATGGGGAAGGAATCTCTGTTTCGAAGTCTAAGTGTTGAGGCCTAGACTGAATTGGGCGGGGTTTGTGTTCTCACCAGGGGTGTTATCCGGTAAGAGTCAGCAAATGGGCCAGCACTCTGCCAACGCACATTCAGAGCAATTCCCAGTCCAGCAGGCGTTCTAACTGCTGGGGCCGGAGTTAGCGCTCAAGAGTCTGGTAGTTGTAGCTGGTTTAAAGCGCTCCACTTACTACATACTCACTGCAGCCACCAAGATGTCTCACAGGAGATCCCCCCCCCCCCCCCCCCCCCCCCCCCGAGTTTGAGTCTCCGAGGTGGACCAACAGCTCCATACCAGTGAGGAGCGTAGGGACTTCCTCTTCCCAGGGTGTGCAGTAGACTCACTCAAGCCTGCCCTCCTGAACACTGCCTGGGAGGTGGTGGCAGAGGCAGTCAGTGCTGCCAGCCTCACCATGAAGAGACAGCTGGTGACCCGGAGAGATGGGGGTCACGAGTCAGGCCTCTGCCTTGAGAGTGACAGAGAACCAGGGAGGGCTCCACAGGCCACGGTGCAGGTCCTCTGGTTGGGGTGAACAGCAGTTGGGGCGGCGCCTCCGAGGAGTCCAACACCTGGTGGGCCCCTGATTGAGCTTGGCCACATGCCCATTCCCATGATAAAACAGCTGGGATATGAGGGTATCCATAGGGCTAACCTGGTTGGGCTCCCAGATGACCAGAGGCATTCTGAACATTCAAAGGACACAGGTAGTGTGAGCAGCCAGGAGCCTGTAAGTAGCACCAAAATCTGCAGCAATGGCGATCTGAACCAGGCCACCACAATAATCCTGGGGGGGGGGTCATTGTGAGTCCACAGACTTGGCACCAAGTCTTTCCCTGCGACTGCCGCCTTGCCCGGGCAGCCACTCCCCCAAAATGTGAAAGTTTTCAATGGTTTTTCGGTGTTTTATTAGCCTACCACACCCCCCTCCGCATCCATGGCGCCTCGTCCCCATTTGTAAATACTTGTTGTAATTCGCGCCCGTGTGACTTCCACCTGAGAGGGGCGCAGAACATACTGGGTCCAACCCCGTAAAGTACATTTAAATGAATGCAAATGCTGGTTGTGCACGCTCCCGCCAGTGCGGGGCACAAACCTTGTTATCACCGCCAGCGAGAGACGTGAGCATGGCGTCCAAATCGGCAGCAGGCGCAAACCTCAATTTTTGCCAGACGCCCGATTCCCATTCCGGCATCTTGTGGTGGAGAATCCAGCCCATAGTGAGACATTTGAGTTGTATAAAATGAATGCAACTGTTAGAAAACTGTAGCGACTCAAGATGGTGATCCAGTATCACCACCAGCATCTTTATAGGACAACTAGAGATGGGCAATAAATGTCGTTATCACAGCATTTACATTCTCAAAGTAACTAAAAAATGTATAACTAATGGGCAAATTAATAAACCTTCATGGATTTTGCATGAGGTTAACAAAAAATGCAGTATCTATAAAGAACGTAACTGTGTTCTGTGTAACATGGATGATTCACCTGTCTGCTTTTGAACTAGACTGTTGTGTTTCCAGCAAAGGGTGGTTTCTGTCCTGCAGATTTGTTAATCAGAAGCAGGGTAGAAAAAATAATTTATTTTCAATTGCTACTAAATGCCTGAGTGGTTCTCCGAATGAACACAGCATTATGGTTTTAAAATAATGGTTCCTCTTCTCTATATATCCAGAACCCCATAAATCTGGACTGAGAGAAGGCAGCTGAAGCTCAAAAGGTGAACAGAAGGTTCCTTTCGAAACTCTGCACTCTCAGGTTCACAGGCTTTGAGTCAACACCATTCAATTAATTGCTTCTTGTGCGAGGCACTGACTGAAATCTGTTTTTACTTTTTTGATTTCAAAATTGGCTTTGTAACTTGCAATTCAAGTCAGAAGCGACCGGCCTCCACCAAGACTTCACTAAGCCTTTAAAATCCGGGAATTCTCTGACAAGATCATAGAGTGTTGGCCTACGCCAAGAAAACTCACACCAGCCGTTCTGTCACATCAGAATACATTTCTGATCGTCACACAGTGAACTCAGATCTCTTAGTGGCTGCTACCTGATTTACAAGTTAACAAGGGAATTTGTTGATTAGAGTTTTAATTTCAAGAGAAAATTTGTGCTAGTGCCTGTATTTAGACAATCGGTTCAGAAGCATGGTTCAGTCTGATAAAACAATTCAAAATTATTTTCTGTCACAATTTAGAAGCACACATACATATATCAGTACAACCTATCAATTGGCTATCCCACACTCAACAGACATCATTCATTCCAACAGAAAGAAGATCTTTTCAAAACCTCAGCAACTGATCAGTTATCTTCTAATGTGCAACACAGTGCCATTCACCACTTTGCAAGTAGGGATTATTAAAGTGAGTTAGACAGGAGGGGGGATTTTTCTTGAACTTCCAAGATGATATCATTTAAGTCGGAATGTAAAAAATGTTAATGTTGATTTGTGCCGGCAATAAAAGATTAAAGAAGGTTATCTTGCTGCTTGAGCAGGTTTTACACCACCTTCTGCCATTATTGTCATACTACAGGCCTAACACAAAAATGCCCAATAGCTAATTTTAAGATCTTGAGGGGTCTTGACAGTGTGAGTGTGGAGAGGATGTTTCTGATCACGGGGGTTGAGATCTGGGGGTCACTGTTTTTAAAAAAAAAAGGGGTCGCCCGTTTAAGACAGAGATGAGGAAAAATCCTTTCTCTGAGTTTGTGGGTCTTTGGAACCCGCTTCCTCAAAAGGCAGTGGAATCAGTCTTAGAAAGGCAGAGGTAGATACATTCTTGATAAGCAAGGGATGAACGGTTAAAAGAGTAGACGGTGTGGGTTTGAGGTTACAATCAGCCATTATCTTATTAAATGGCGGACCAGGTTCAAAGGGTTAAGTGGCCTTTAGTTCATATGTTCACATGTTTTAAATTTTCTTTGAATGGAGTGCAAGCCTGTTACTGCTGATTCAGTCCTATGTTATTGATTGTGAAACAGACTGGATCCACGTCTAATTGTTGTTTAATTGTAAAATGGGGCAGTGGGGGTTCTCAAAGACTGTCAACGTACAACATTTGACAGTGCCCAGAATAGAACTAAATACATGGTTGCCCGGTTAAAATATTGTCTGTACATTTACATACTTTTTTTTTGCAAATTAATTTGCTGTATCATTGCAGTAAAAAGGAGGCTATGGTTCTCCCTCCTGCATGTGAGTCGGAGACAAGTATCACAAACACAAACCCACTTGAGAGTACATGCTTTAAATTTATAATTTTGGTGTAATTCAAGTGCAACACAAGTGCAACATGACACAGCAGTTCCAAAACATGGTCTGCTTTTTTTTCTCTCCAAATCTGGTAGACTATAATGTTGACAATAATGATCTACTCAAGAGCTGGCACAGCATAATGACTTCTAGTGGCCTTGTTTTGTGCTGTGTCACTTTAGGATGGGAAGAATGACGAGGACCTGCCATATAAGTTCTGGGAGTAAGTATGGACCCGTATTCCTCTGAGCCAGTTACATTCCCTGCAGTTTGCTTTCCCACTCCTCTGCATCAGCAGATTCCTTCACAGGGATGAAGTGAGGGAGGAAGGTAGAGGAGATGGTGTTTCAGAGGATGTGCGCTGGATGATTCAGAGCACAAGGGAACTGGAGTGGCTGAAGATATGCAACTTACCCAGCAGAGGGCACGGAAAAGGCTGACTTGCTCTGGCAGTGGTGACAAAGTTAGACTAATCAGATGATAACCCAAAATCTGATTAATTAATTTTGGAAACCCCGGGTAGCTGTCACCCAAAAATCCTCCAGTGAGGATGATCCTGATCATCCTGTCAACTCCATGCTCCTTCACCTCCACGGCAGTCAGAGCCACCTCTTCAGCAATCTTCATATCCAGCCCTTTTTGTATGAAGTTGAAGTTATGCAGGATATGTGCTTGAAAGAATATCGTACATTGACACATCTCTCCTGATTTGTCAAACTCCTTGGCAACAAACTGTCTGCAATATCACCCACGAGCTATTTGCTCAATCGACTGGTTTCCTGAAAGAACACAGGCATATCAAAATTCTTGAAACTGAAGGCAACTTCCTGTAAAGTCTGGCATGGACATGGAGAATTCTTTAGTCACGCAAAACTTAAGGCACTCAGTTACTGTAGCCTTTTCCATTAAACAGGTTGAGGGTATTAACTGTAGAAGCTCACAATGCTGTGTGTGCATCATCTGCTGCACCCTACATTTTGGGCAAGACATCAACACGACTATCAAGTTGCTGATTTCCTAACTGTCTGGATCAACAATTTTAGCTGCATGTTTTCAGAGAGAAACAAGCATATTTATCCAACAGTGTTAAAAGCACACACTTCTACAGAGCTCTATACTGGAATATTGATGATATGCATGACCTACCCAGTGTGTAGGAAGGGTAATATTTTGTAGGGTGTAATCTTCTTACATGCTGCCTTTCCATTCCTGTACCAGCCTCCCCGGATAGGCGCTGGAATGTGGCGACTAGGGGCTTTTCACAGTAACTTCATTGAAGCCTACTCGTGACAATAAGTGGTTTTCATTTCATTTCATTCCTCCATCCTGAATGAATCCCGCCTCCATTAGAATTAAGAACAAGGGATTACTCAGGAGGCCTAACGTGGCTTTGACTTGGTTTTAAAAAAAGGATTGGTCCTGTAAGATGTTCGATGTTTGTCATGGGGGTCCCCTCATAGGTAGGATTGGCAGGTGTGCCCTCTATAAAGTTATAAGTTCAATTTCATGAGAACAAAGCTTGGGCTGTGAAGCTATGACAAAGTATTGTGGTGGTCAGTAAAATATTTCAAATTAAATAGACCTCAGATATCTTGTACCCCAGTCCAACGCTGGCATCTCCACATCTCAAATATCTTGGAAGAAGGAACGGTTTTCGATCTACTAGATCATGTGACTGACAGCAAGATTTATAATTTAGGTTGCATTTTGAGTATTTTCTATCACAGCGCCAGGGACCTGGGTTCGATTCCCGGTTTGGGTCACTGTCTGTGCAGAGTCTGCACGTTCTCCCTGTGTCTGCGTGGGTTTTCTCCGGGTGCTCCGGTTTCCTCCCACAAAGTCCCGAAAGTCATGCTTGTTAGCTGAATTGGACATTCTGAATTCTCCCTTAGTGTACCCTAAACAGGGGCCGGCATGTGGTGACTCGGGGCTTTTAAAAGTAACTTCATAGCAGTGTTAATACAAGCCTACTTGTGACAATAAAGATTATTATTAACTGCAACAGCAATAGATAAATGACTAACTTAAAGGGCTATATTTTTAAATGTATAATTAAAAAAAAATCTATTTTCATTTATTTCCAAAATTAGGAAAGTTTTCTCAACAGTATTTAAATGCCTCCAGGTGAATGCACAGATGTAGTTAAACCCGCATATAGTTTGCCAGCACATGTGCTTATGATTCAGGAACTCTAGCTTGAGGGTAAAATATATTTTCCTGCAGCTGTAATTGACAGTGGTATAATCAGGAATATAAATAATGTGCCAATTAACAAGACAACAGTTTGTTTTTGCATTTGCGTTTGAGAATGTTTCATTCATGTATCGAGTTACAATTTTATACAAATCACTTCCTGGTGACACAAACAGCACCTCGCTCACCATACTTAAAAAAGAGATCTGCCTTATAGTTCAGAAAACCTAAGTCTCTTGCCAACCATAGAATTACCTAAAATATACAGCAGACACCGGCCATTTGGCCCAGCTAGTCTATGTTCGACATTATACCCATATGAGTCCCCTCCCATTTCATCTAACTCACCTCAGTCTTTAGGCATATTTTTCTATTTCTTTTTCTCTGATGTTGAATGAAGAGTTTAAAAAAAAACTTTCACCAGTATTTATTGTTTATCCCTAATTGCTTGTGAGAAGTGGTCGCGTTCTGCCTTCTTGAGCTGCTGCAATCCATGTGTTGCAGGAACATTCACAGTGCTGTTAGGAAGGGAGTTCCACGATTTTGATCCAATAATCCATCACATTTGTACCTTGTAGATGGTGAACATGCTTTGGGACGTCAGATGGAGAGTTAGTCACAGATACTCCAACGAGCCTTTAATCTGCTTTTGCAGCCACAGTATTTATACGGCTGGTCCAGTTCAGTTTCTGGTCAAAGGTAACCACCAGGATGGTGGGTGGCACTGTGGCTTCACAGCGCCAGGGACCTGGGTGCGATTGCCGGCGTGGGTCACTGCCTGTGTGGAGTCTGCATGTTCTCCCCGTGTGTGTGGGTTTCCTCCGGTTTCCTCCCACAAGTCCCAAAAGACGTGCTTATTAGATGAATTGGACATTCTGAATTTCCCCTCAGTGTACCTGAACAGGTGCTGTAGTGTGGCGACTGGGGATGTTCACAGTAACTTCATTGCAGTGTTAATTGCAAGCATACTTGTGAAACTAATAAAGATTATTACGATAGTGGGAGATTCAGTGATGGTAATGCCATTGAATGTCAAGAGGAGATGGTGGATTCTCTTGTTGGAAATGATGATTGCCTGGCACTTGCAAGGCACAGCTGTTACTTGTCACTTACCAGCCCAAGCCCAAATATTGCCCAGGTCTTGCTGCATAAGGACATGAACTCTTTCAGTGTTTGAGTTGGAAATGGTGCTGAACATTGTCATCTGCAAACATCCCCATTTCTGATCTTATGATAGAAGGAAGGTCATTTATGAAACATTTGAAGATTGGGCCTAGTGCAGAGGGCACGCCAAGAGCAGCCTTAGATATGCCTAAAAATGAAGTGTTAACCTGGTGGAAGTTACAACACAGGACTACTTGCATTTCAAATAGTGAAAGCAGCATGCAATAGGTAGAGCTAAGTGACTCCACAGCAAACAGATCAGATCTAAAGCTTTGCAGTCCTGCTACATTCAGCCATGAATGGTGGTGGACAATTAAACAACTAACTGGAGGAGGAGGTTCCACAAAGAGTCCCATTCGCAATGATGGAGGAGCCCAGCATGTCAGTGCAATAGACGAGTCTGAAGCATCTCAGCCATAAATATCAAGTGAATGAACCACCTTGGCTTCTTCCTGAGGTCGCCAGCATCACGGATGCCAGTGTTCAGCCAATTCGATTCATACCGAGTAATATAAGTAGTTGAAGGTACTGCAAATGTTATGGGCCCTGGCAATATTACTGAAGACTTGTGCTTCAGAGCTAACCGTGCCCCTAGCCAAGCTGTGCTAGTACAGCTACAATACTGACATCTACCCAGAAATGTGAAAATTTGCCCAGATATGTCCTATGCACAAAAAGCAGGACAAATCCAACTGGCAATTATCACCCC